>NC_134879.1:7987309-8094809 GCF_041734735.1 Babylonia areolata
TGAAGGCCTGGATGTTGGCATACACTGCCTCACTCCAGGAAGATTCTACCCCAGAGGCCTCTTCGGCTAGTGAAGACTCTGCGCAGCAGAAGAAGGAACCACAAGTTGTTTGGCCTCAGAGGATGCCCCGCATCTCTGTTTTCAGTGGCGTGTCAGCAAAGGAAACAGATACAACTTACGACTTGTGGCGTTTTGAGGTGGAATGTCTCAAGGCCGAGGACCACAAAGAGCATGTGGTGCTAGAGGCAGTCCGACGATCGCTTTGGGGGGAGGCTGCCAGAGTGGCAATGCGACTTGGAACCACTGCAAGCCTTTCAGAGCTCCTTTCCAAGTTTGAAAGTATTTATGGTGTAGTCCAGGCCAAGGAGACCCTGATGGCATCTTTTTACTCAGCTCACCAGGATAAAACTGAAACAGTATCTGCATGGGGATGTAGAATAGAGGACCTGTGGACACGGGCGATGAAGACCAGCAAGCTTACAGAGGAGGAATCACGCGAAGCTCTACGATCCAAGTTCTGGGATGGACTGCGGCAAGATCTGAAAGACAGGTCTGGGCACAAGTATGACACAATCAAAGATTTTGATGACCTCAGACGCGTCCTCAGGGAGCTCGAACTGGACTCAAACCCCAAGAAGGCAGAGGCTAAGGTAGTCCAGTCAGTGGACGGAACGGAACTCCAAGCTCTGAGAGCTGAGTTAAGGCAGCTGAAAGCGCAGCTGAGTTCAACCAAACATACCCAACCAGACCCACGTCAGCAGCCAAATCAGAGTATAAGGAACCAAAGCATATATGGACAGTCACGATCAACTGGTCAAGGGACTCCGCCACAACGTGAAGTGAAGTGCTGTCGCTGTGGCCAACTGGGACACATCAAAAAGGGGTGTAGAGTGCAGATGCTACCATCACATCCTTTAAATGGACAGGGGTTTTTCCAGCAGGGGCAGCCAGCAGACCCTTCCAACCGCCAACGCCCAACCGAGTCAACGATGATTGGGGATAGCAATGAAGTGAGTGTGGAAATTGAAGGAAAGACAACTGCAGCTCTACTGGATACTGGCTCAACAGTGTCCACGGTCAGTGAGCATTTCTACAAAACTCGCCTCTCTCATCTCCGCCTTCAGCCATTACAACACGTGCTCCATATAGAATGCGCAGATGGAGAGCTCCTTCCATACAGAGGCTACATTATCGCTCAGATTTCAGCAAGAGGTGCGGGAGTAGCGGAGGGTTGCACACAGGAATGTATTTTGCTTGTAGTACCTGACAGCCGATACAATAACACAGTACCTCTCCTGATAGGCACAAATGTCTTGGCACACTTTCTTCACCTGAGTCGTGAGCGTCATGGTTGTCGATTTCTACAGCTCGGGAAGCTGCACACACCATGGTACCTCTCATTCAGATGCATGGTCCTGTGTGACAAAGAACTCCAGAGGAACAACAATCGACTGGGGTTGGCACGCAGTGCTCAGAGGGAAGACATAGTAGTGAGGCCCAACAGCACGGTGATAGTGACTGGCATTGTCGACAAGCCGATGGACTATGAGCCGACATGTGCCATACTGCAGCCCATGAATGACAGTGACCTAGGAGAACTGGTAGACATCACGCCTACATTGGTGAACTACCAAGGAAAGAAAAATGGCTTCATTGATGTTCATGTGTCAAACACAACCACTCAGACTGTTGTCATCCCTCCACGCACTATTCTTGGTGAACTTCAGCCAGTAAAGCGGGCAGCAGTGAACTGTGCAGATGAGACGGACTCAGAGTCATTTATGGCTCATATTGAGATAGCCGATACTTTGTCTGAGGAACAAGCACTCAAGCGCTCACCAGAACTTTGCCAAAGACACAACAGACATTGGGGGAACGTCACGTGTGGAACATGAGATAAAGCTCACCAATGACATCCCATTTAAGGAACGACACAGAAGAATCCCACCAGGCATGTACGACCAGGTAAAGGAACACCTCCAGCAGATGCTGGACAGTGGAATCCTACGTCATTCACACTCCCCATGGTCGTCAAACGTTGTCTGGGTGAAGAAGAAAGATGGGTCACTCCGACAATGCGTGGATTTCCGACAGCTCAATGCCAGGACAGTAAAAGACTCTTATGCCTTACCCCGAGTCGAGGAGCTCTTAGACGCACTTGCGGGTGCGAAGTACTTCACAGTCCTTGATTTGAAAAGCGGGTACCACCAGGTAGAGATCGTGGAGGAGCACAAAGAGCGGACAGCATTCAGTGTGGCTCCACTCGGATTTTTTAGTACAACAGGATGGCCATGGGACTGGCCAATGCACCTTCAACCTACCAGAGGCTGATGGAGGAGTGTCTGGGAGACCTTCACCTGCATATCTGTCTCGTCTTTTTGGATGATATCATCATCTTCTCTGACACTTTCGAGGAGCACTTGGAGCGTGTCGAGCAAGTCCTGCAGCGTCTTGCAGAGAATGGCCTTAAACTGAACGCCAAGAAATGTTCCTTTTGTAAGGATAAAGTGAAGTACATTGGACACATTGTTTCAGCTGAGGGTATTGAGACAGACCCAGAGAAGTGTGAGAAAGTCCGCAACTGGCCAACACCTAAAAGGCCTGAGGATGTTCGACGATTTCTGGGTTTTGCGGGCTATTATCGTCGCTTTGTCCCTGGTTTCTCCAAGATTTCCAAGCCACTGACCGACCTCATGCCAAGCCCTCTGAAAGGCAACAAGAGGAAGAAGAGGAAGGCTGACAGGAGGGCACCAGTAAGGTAAAAATGGGGGCAAGAGGAGGAGACTGCATTCCAGAAGCTAAAAGATGCGTTGACATCTCCACCAGTTCTGGGATTCCCAGACTACGAGCAGCCTTTTGAAGTTCACACTGATGCGAGTATAAGTGGACTAGGGGCGGTACTGTACCAGACTCAGGGAGGCCAGAAGAGGGTGCTGAGCTATGCAAGCAGGGGATTGAGCAAGTCTGAGAGGAACTACCCAGCTCACAAACTGGAATTTCTAGGCTTAAAATGGGCCATCACCGACAAATTCAGTGACTACCTGTACGGTCATCAGTTTACTGTTTTTACTGACAACAATCCACTCACCTATGTACTGTCAACAGCAAAGCTTGATGCAACAGGGCATCGCTGGCTCGCAGCACTGGCAAGCTACAACTTTGACATCAAGTACCGACCAGGCCTTAACAATGCTGATGCCGATGCATTGTCACGCCTGCCAGCAGCAGGAGAGCCACAGGAAGACCGCCATATCTCGTCCGATCTGGTGAAGGCTGTATGCAACTCTACACAGCCAGAATCATATCTCGAGTGTCTGTCACTCAGTGCACAAGTGGTGGATGATAACTTCAGTGCCGGGGGTCAGAGCCTTGGGAGACTGAGTGATCAGGACATCAGGGATGCACAGAAAAAAGACCCTGTGTTGGGCCTATGGATTGGGTCTCTGGAGAAAACCAAGGAACCACCCTCTCACACGCCAGCACAAGGACCTCATCGTACACTGCACCGCATAGCCAACAAGTTGAAGATGGTGAACGGAGTGCTGTACCGGGAGGTGGAAGTCAGCGAGCAGTTAAGGAAGCAACTTGTGCTACCAGCCCAGTACATTCCAACCGTCCTGCAAGAGCTCCATGATAAGGTTGGACACCCTGGAAGAGACCGCACATTGAGTCTTCTACGTGACAGGTTCTTCTGGCATGGAATGTCAAACGACGTAGAAGAGTGGATCAAGAAGTGCCCAAGGTGCATACGCCGCAAAACGCCAGTCAACGCCAGAGCGCCATTGGTTAATGTTGTGACAACCCACCCACTAGAGTTGGTATGTGTTGATTACCTGACTCTAGAGACTTCAAAGGGAGGCTTCCAGAATGTGTTGGTACTGACAGACCACTTCACACGCTATGCAGTTGTCGTTCCAATGAAGAACCAAACAGCAAAGACAACAGCACAAGCCATCTACGACAACTTCGTGATTCATTATGGTATCCCACAGCGACTGCATTCAGACCAAGGGGCGAACTTCGAAAGTAGGACTATTCAAGAGCTCTGCCAAGTGACAGGATGTCAGAAGTCACGCACAACACCATACCACCCTATGGGCAATGGAATGTGTGAACGCTTCAATCGAACACTTCTTGACATGCTGGGGACATTGGAGCCACACCAGAAATCTGACTGGAAGAAGTACATCGCCACATTGGTTCACGCGTACAACTGCACCAGACATGAATCTACAGGCTTCTCACCATATGCACTCATGTTTGGGCGTGACCCTAACCTACCAGTGGACCTCACTTTTGGTTTGGGACACCATGAGGAGTCAGGAGGATTTTCAAGCAAGTATGCTGATGCCCTGCGGACACGGCTACAGACGTCATTCAACTTGGCTTCAGAAGCAGCACAGAGAGCAAGAGAGAAGCAAAAGAGGAGTTATGACATGAAGTCAAGAGGTGCAGCTGTGGAAGTAGGCGACCGTGTTCTGGTCAGGGTGGTCGCATTTGACGGCAAGCATAAGCTTGCTGACAAATGGGAGGAAGAGGTGTACAAAGTCCTCCAGAAACCGAACAGGGACATACCAGTCTTTGTTGTGCAGCGAGAAGATGGTGTAGGGAGAAAAAGGACTGCACCGCAACCTTTTGCTGCCACTTGAAGTTGAACTCCGAAAATCAGAGGATGGCCAGGAAAAAGATGCTCAACAGCTCAGACACAAGCAGAGAAAATCCCGACGCCTTAGACACAGACAGCAACATACATCTGAAACGGAAAGCAGTGACTCAAGTGTCGAACCACTAGTTGTCCCAGAGACAACTAGAGAGAGTAGAAGGGGAAGTTCTGAGGAACAGGAAGATCCGGGTGGGGACGCCCATCACTCTGATCAGGACGTCACGGAGAACGTGCTTGATGGGGACTTGGATCAAGCTCAGGAACTGGGTACCCAGGATACACTGCCAGAGGAGGCAGTAGCAGATCTGCAGGAACCTGTGGATCAGCCAGAAGAGGTGGTGTCGGAGGCTGGGGAATCAGCTGAAGAAGAAAAGGAGGATAAGCCACGTCAGCCACCCAAACCGATGCCCAGACGGTCAATCGGAGGACGACAAAGAAAGCTACCTGCTTGGATGACTTCTGGGGACTTTGTGATGGATCAGTGACTGTCAGCATCAACAAGGGATCCACAGCCGCAGAGACCAGGAAGAAAAGCAGAGCCATCAGCAGTAGCAGTGCAAGGAGATTGGTTCCAGAAGATGGAATATCTCAAACAGATGAATCAGACACTGGAGAAATGGCAGAAGATACCAGAATGGATGGTCAAAGCATGTTTGGGGGTTTTCATGCCAGATGTACTCACATGAACATTTAAGTAGTGCTATGCGATTTGTTTCATGTTTTGAAAACCGGTAGGTTGTTAAGTCTAATTTTGAAAGTGTGAAGGCTGTTTTGAGGGAAAGCAATTCCCTATTTTTTGACAAGTGTATAGTTTTGAACCTTTGGAGGTCAGAATTGTGGATTGTTTTTTTTTTTTAAATGTTGTAATGTGCAAATCCTATAATTTTTTTCTCGTGTTTTAAGACAATTATTTCAAATGACGAGGGCGTCATTTCTCAACAGGGAGGTATATGTGGTAGGGATATTATAGAGATAGATAATTATGTTTATGAGTACGAGTTTATGAGTAAGGGAGCTAATTAATACACCAGGTTAAATATCATCCAAGGGTTAGTTGCTTCCCCTGTTTATTCTCATTCGGTTTCTCCCACTATTCTTATTTGGATTTAGGCATATTCTGATACGGTTAGGTTTGAATGAAAAACAGTTCACTGGATGCAGGCCACAGGACAGTTTAGCGCGCGTTGTCTGGGGAGCAGAAGGGGTCTTGGCCGGTGTGACTTGCTTCCATGCTGGAGGGTAGTGAAGTTACTTACTACCCGTACCCGGATGGTCAGACTGGCGGTCAGTGTGGTGTACACATGTGCCTCTGCTACACTCGTGGGGTATGTGTCATCTCTGTTATGACTTGAGATATTTTGTTTGTTTATTTTGTTGGATAACTGTAACCTAACTTAGTTATCAGTAACTAAGTGATTTATGGTATGCTTATATTACAGTTGTTATTGGAAACATAACTGCTGGGTTTTGAAGGAAAAATTGTGAATTAATTATGCTCAGCAAGTATGGTTGGACTATTATTAATTAGGTTTCTGGTATGGCGGAAATCTTAGTTGGTATGTGGTAAACTGGTTGACAAGCCTTGCCTATTTTTGAGTGATTATATAATACTGAACTGTGTTCGTGCAGTATGGTTAGGGTATGGATGGTGATGATTATTATTATTGCTACTGCTACTGTCAATGTTTTTTTTTGAGGTTTGCCTAAGAGTTTAAGTTGAAATGAAAAATGTAATTCTTCACTAAGATAATAGTGGAGTGTGTGTATTACTATTGAGGATAGACTAAATTATTATTGTGACAATTTTATTATTCTACATTCACTCATTATTTTAGGTTAGTAAAGTTAGAGGTAATTTGATTGGTAACTGCAACTATTAATCTTAGCCAAGAGATATGTTGGCTGACGTGTGATTGGAGAGAAAGAGTAAAGAGTGATAGTATGGATTTTAATATAAGAATTTATAAAGAGCACTTATAGTGCAGCAGCTGTAACACACGGGGTTGGGTTTTGTGTGTGTGTGTTGCAGGGATTTGTCTTCGTTTGTTTTGTTCCCTTTTCTTGTGGATGGTTCATGGGAATAAAGGTGTCCGTCTTGAACCGAACCCCGACTCTGGTGTGGTGTGGTGAACGAGACGCATACACGCACCCTGTTACAATTACGAAGACCATTTACACCGCTCACACGTGAATGGGACACCATAGTATTTTCTCCCCGCATTTTCTGCTCTGTGCTGACATTGGGGCGCAATCATAAGCGAATAGGAATACATCCTTACTTCACATCGTTCGTCACAGGAAAGGCTTCTGACTTGTAGCCATCATCCAAAACCTTCACCATCATGGAACTTCTGAACTATCATGATCAACTTGCTAGGGTAGCAAAATTTCATTATCTTCCACAAGCAAGACAATTCGAGTGTGTCAATGACAAAGCACACACACACACACTCTCTCTCTCTCTCTCTCGACATCCATGATAGTAGATTAATTTTGCACAGTTGTATTTTGAGGCAAGAACTGAAAAAAGGATTTCATTTAGCATAAAAAGTTTGGTAAGGAAGTCTTATCCTGAAGGCAGGACCAAGCATTAGCTACAGGCTTGGATCAGAAGGATCACTTACATCTGAAGCTAGAGTGCTATTGTGTTTTTTCTAAAAAGATTTCTTTTTTAAACATAGTATGTGTGGTGTAGCAGACCTCAACATGTCTAAATGATCAACATTGATGATTGAGACAGTTCAATGGACAAATTGTGTTCTCTTACACAGTGTTTTGTGCGTGTTTGTTCTTAAAAAAAAAAAGAAGAAAAGTCAGCAGTCTGTAACCAAGTTTTCAACCCAGATGATTTTTCTTTTATCTTAGCTCCAGTTTCTCAACGTGTCACTGTGTCAGGACAAATACATATATACACTACACCATATCTGCTGGGCAGAGTCCTGACAGCAGTATAACCCAACATGCAAGACAGGCCTTGAGTGCATACATACATATTCATGTATCTATTAGAGTGGATTTCTTCCACAGAAATTTGCTAGATGACAACACTTTCGTTGCCATGAGTTCTTTTTCAATGTGCCAGGTGCATGCTGCACATGGGACCTCAGTTTATTGTCTCATCCAAATGACCAGACACTGATTTTTCCAGTCAAACTTGGTAGAAAAGGAAAAACCCTCATTCTGCCTCCTTCCTCTTTTACCTAAATATCAAAGAACTATTCCTCACAACCACTGGTGACTGTACTGCTTTGCCAAACTTTATTTTGGTTTTTAAATTTTTCATTTTTTTTTTATCATGCAGTTGACCTTAACTGAATGTGCTTCAAAGCTTAGATCTTACAGCAGTCAGATCTGAGTTGGAACATTCAAGAAAAGCATGCATTAATGCATTCCACAACACACTTCCACCCTCTTGTGAGGAGGTGGATGATCATTAAAAGTCAAATACAAATGACATGGGACAATCTTTATTTTATTCCCTTCCCCTTTCAGTGTTCCATTTTCTACACAAGTCCTTGAATGTGTACATTCAGACATACACAAGATTTCACATTCCATAACATTACAATATGTGACTAAGAGTAACACTATGAATCAACTTGCACAGTCATGAAAACATAAAAAAATGATCATGAATATGAAAGACTTTGTCCCTCATTCTGTTTTAATCATACCTTTGACTAAAAACATGTTGCAGTGAGTTGGAGACACAAGCACAATGAAATTTCATTTCAAAATGAGTATTTGGGAAAAACAGAAATCCACGCAATAGAATCCAAAAAGCACAATTATTTCTGTTCGCTGCATAATTTTTTGCATTGAATTTAAGAAATTTTCAAAAAATAAAACATAACTAATTTACACAAACACATGCACTGACTTTCATCCTCTTCCTTGAAAAGAACTATTGCATTCCATTCTCTGAAATAATCTTGAATAATCAGTGACTTCACATCTGTTAACATGGGGCTGTGAAAACTGTTCAAGAATTGCACATCTCCCTCAACAACTAATGAAAGCTTACTTCACTCACGTGTTTGTGTGGAGACAAATGGTAGAAATGCACAGACTTTGTGACCAGACATAATAGTGACAGACTCCTGACATCACTGATTTTTCAGAGACAGGTTATTCACTAAGCCATTACATGTATTTTAATAATTACTTATCACACCCACATCAGCCTATCTTAATACTGACTTATTTAAACATCTTTTCTAAATGCTTTGTCTTTTTTGTTTTATTTTTTTGTTTGGTCCTATTATCTGCAGTTTCAGTGGCATTACTCACACGCCACTCATTCCCATACCCCCCATACACAGACACATCCAGTTTCATCTGTCACAGTCCCAGCGTCAGCAGTCCAAACAGAACCATGTTAGGTCGCCAGAAGGCCACACACCAAAGGACAAACTGCACTGCTGCTAATTTGTCCATTATTCTGCGAACACTGAAGACTGACAGACCTTCACCTCAAGCATGGAAGTAGAGGGGGATTGAAAATGAGAACACCATGAGAGAAGGGCATGAAAGCTGACAGAATTTATGACTTTAAAATTTTTCTTTAATGATGATGCAGGAGAGGATGTTGATATTGCTACAAAACTTTATTAGATTTGGGACTTCATGACAAGGCTATACTCTACATTTCCTGTGATGTTATCCTGGTGTAAACCAGGCTTGAGAGATACAGACTCTTGCAGTGTTGGTCAGAATAGCATCTGTAAAGTGGACGATACTTGACTGTGTGGTCCCAGTCTTCCCATTTAAGTCCATAGCACACTAAACTCAGGGTAGGTGCCAGCTGCAGGCTGAAAAACCCACATTCACTGAGAACTGAAACTGCCTATTCCCAGCTGTCAGCCGGCAATGCTAACCACTTCGCCATGGCATCTGGTTTGTCTTTGTATATCTGTACATTTAACACTGACTGGTCTGCTAAAATACTTGTTTAGAAAACAGCTAATGTGCCAAGCAGACCCTTTATTTTTATTACATTCTTTTTGTGTTTTTTACTTGGACAGTCTTCTGGGAGAATCTGAATATGTGGCAGTCATATACAGATGTATATGTGTGTGTGTGTGCATGTGCGTGCGCGCTACTAAATTCTATCAAAATTTCTTCAGAAGCAATACACTAACAAAGAGAGAAATAACAACCAACTCCTATTCATGAGTTACGACATACATGTTTGACACGTAACCCTTTGAGCCCTGACCACCGCTTTACCGGTGGTGGGGAAGGGTGGCAAAATGCCTGGCCACCGGTTGAGCGGTGCGTAAACACTTGTGTCGTGTTTTGCTATTGGTTGACTTATATTGAAGAGCCAATCAGAAAAACCGTAATATTCCGACGCCAGCGAACACAGTACCAACATTGCCACGCCCCCTCACTGTGTTTTGTGCATGTGCTTTGGATAAAAAAGATCGATTTCTACCATGAAGCGTGCAGAGTCTCAACCTGACACGCCTCCTTTGATCAACTGATTCTGCATGCTCAGATTCATTTGACATCACTATCTGTAGCAAAATCATCCGATTCGAATTCCACCTATCACAGTAATCATTGTCATACTCTACTTCTGATAAATCATCAAGCATATCAATTACTTGCTGCATTGTGTACAGTTGTTTTCTCGCACGTTTTGTCCCTGATTTCTGCCCTGACGGGCCAGGTTGAGACTCTGCACGCTTCAAGTGTTTACGCACTGCTCAACCGGTGGCCGGGCATTATGTCATTTTTCTCTGCCACCGGTAAAGCGGTGGTCAGGGCTCAAAGGGTTTAATACCAATTATTTGCAAATTTTGGCTCAGGAGCTCAGGCAGAAGGGTTAAAATTGCTCAGGAACTCAGGGCTCAAAGGGTTAAATGGGCAACCAACCCTTCAGGTAACAATTGGGTCCACTGTTTCAGTTCCTTCGAACACAACAGCATCATTCCTCTTAATAATTAGGATCTGGATTTCACTTGTACAATAAACATACAACATAAGCACTAAACTAAAAAAAAACAGAGCAAAGGTTATTTTGTGTTTTGCAGATCAATGTGAATGTTAGACTGACATGGTAAAAGCTGCGAGTCTGTGAAATAGAGTTGCGCTCAAACCAGAGCCATGCTAACAAAATTCACATGTGGTCAGTCAGCTCATCTATGAACTGTGTTAGACCCTTTATTGTCTTTCCATGGAAAACTATCCTCTTCAGTCAAATTCCTGCTCTCGCCTTTGCTTTGAAGTTTGACTGGAAAATCAAACTGAGCGTCTTGGCATTCAGATGAGACGATAAACCCAGGTCCCATGTGCAGCACCCACTTCGTGCACTTAAAAAGAATACTTGGTAAGAAAGTGTTGTCCTTTGGCAAAATTTCTTCAGAGGGAATCCACTCTGATAAGTACAAATGCATGCAATCAAAGCCTGACTAAGCATGCTGGGTAATGCTGTTGGTCAGGCATCTGCAAAGCAGATGTGATGTATGGGTAATGCTGTTGGTCAGGCATCTGCAAAGCAGATGTGATGTAGCATATATGGATTTGTCTGAAAGCAGTGACACCTCCTTGAGAAACTGAAACTGGTCATATTACCTAAAGGTTGAGAACCACACAGCCGGTTTTACAGTCATCCCAGCAGTGAATTCATATCAACTGTGTCTAGGGCTCAGCAAAGGCAGGTGGGGCCCAATCCTCTCCTTCCACTTTTATAACAGAGTTCCCCAACAGAAGTCAGGTATCCATTTACACCTGCTTGGGGGAGGGGGGGGGGGGAACCAGAGTGAAGTGCCTTTTTCAAGGACACACCACCATGCTGAAACGGGGCCTCCAACCCTATGACTGGTGAACGAAGATCAGGAAGTCAGATGCCTGATCAATCCCCACTGTCACCATTCCTTTTTTTTCTTCTTTTTTTCTTAAATCACCCTAAGCAAGTATCAATATTCAACATGATTAAAAAACAAACATCAAAAACAAAAACAAAAAAACAACAAAACCCAACTGATTATACAATAAGATGGTGAAATGTAGGAGGCAAAATGACATCTGAATGGGATGTGCAAGGACTGGTGATGATGGCACTGTAGTCGAAGGACTCATAACAATGCCCACAACAGCATTTTCCAGTACTGTTCATCTCATGTCCTGGGGCAGAAATAAATGATTTCACTTTGTACAGCATTGACTGCTACCTAAATCAATATCTTCTTACTGGCATCTGTTTTTTCATATTTTACTTTGTAAATAGAGTTTCTTTCACGGACTGTTGGAAAAATAAATATATTCTTTTATCTAATAAAATACCTCATGTAAGAATCCAAGAAAAACAAAACCAAACCAACAGCAACAAAAACCACACAAAGATAATCAAATCCTCTACCAAAACAACATACAGATATATGCATCCATCTTCTTTCCTATCACTAATATACATGTGTGAGCAAACTCACTGACTGAATGACAAAGGAAACAAATGATGAGCACCTAAAATAAGCTGTCAGTTGGCTCTACCTAGGTAAAAGCCTGCTGTACAAATGACTGTGTTTGTAACGAGCTTATAGTTTGGCCTCTGAAAGGCACTAAATAAGCAAGACTTATAATAACAATAATAATGCTGTGTAAATGTCCAAAGACAGTGAATGTCTTTTTTTTTTCTTTTTTAATTTTTATTATAAAGGATTCATACACAATTTTCTCTTTCACTCTGGATATTTATTGTAATGTATTATTGGGTTTTGTGTGTGTGTGTTTTAGTTCAGGCACTATATAAATTTTCTCCAAATGACTCAAACTTTACCACCAGCTTCTACTGTTGCATGACATCTTGTGTTTTCAATAAATATCAAAGCTGTAAAGTGCAATCATTCTGAAAATGGCAAAAATGATGGAGTACAGTGTTAGTATCCAACTAAGAAATTAACCCTGTATTTGTTTCAGTTTTTCTCCCATCATCTTAAAAATTTTTTTTTTGTTTCATCAAAACCAGCGCTCTGTGTACACTCTCAAAAGTTTTGACATTTTTATATAGTATAGCTTATTTGTCAAGAGTCATGATTTGTTTCCACTGCCTGCCCAAAACTCTGATGATCTTTAAAAAAAATAAATATACATTTTCAACAGCTCTGACATTGTTCTTTGACTGATTTATCAAAATACACATTTTTTCCAGACCCTGCTCAAAATTCACAAACTTTGAAGACCTGGAAAAACACAGCTACATTTAGTCCATTTCTCCTGAACTGTTCCTGTATGAACCCTGGCAGAAAATGCATTGCAGCTTTCAGGAATCACAGATGTGATCTTCAAGGTCAGCTGATTTTATGGAACCAAGGAAAGAACTGTGTGAGAACTGAATGTATGAACTGCATATGTATACCAACATTTTACAACATAACAATATTTGAAGTAGTAGTATTATAGTTATATGACAGGCTATCTGTGGTGCCCCAACAGTCATCCAGACTAAGGGACAAGTGAAGTGAAGTATTAGAAGAAGTAGTTAAAAGGTTGTTCCCAAAAAATAACATTTCCAGACAGGAAAAAGAAAAAAAAAGGGGTGTGGTGCTGCACTGTGGCCATGCATAGAACAGCCTGAATTTCACACAGAGAGATCTCTTCTGGCAAAAATTAATGCAATAGCAATAATAGTGGCTGTTATGTATTATGTCCCAGGTAATATAACACAAAACTGTTATTTCCATCTGAGGCTGCTGTGTGGCTACACCGATGGCTTAGGTTCAACTTCAAGAGCTTATCTGGTGTAATTCTTCTCAAAGTGAAGTGTTACTGATCTACTATTAATAAGACTGTCAAAACAATGACAACACACACATATACAAACACACAGACACTGATGAAAGGGCCTTTAAGCAGGGAACAACTTAAGCAAAATTAATGTTCCCCAACAAACCTGAAAGACAGTTGGACAGATTTTGATACAGTGATCTGGTATTAAATTTTGATTGATAAAACTTGACTATATCCGTAAATGTACCTAAAAACACTGCATCTATTCATTTTTGGAATACTAACTGACAGAATTCACAACAAATTTTGGAGGTTCTTATAAAAAGCTGTTCCTTCATCAAGATTTAAACAGAAGAAAGATTTTAACAGAACATGATCCACTCAGG
The DNA here is from genome assembly GCF_041734735.1 of Babylonia areolata. Lineage (NCBI taxonomy): Eukaryota > Metazoa > Mollusca > Gastropoda > Neogastropoda > Buccinidae > Babylonia > Babylonia areolata. The sequence continues at coordinate 8,001,092 of NC_134879.1, forward strand.
TGATACATGGCAATAACTTTACTTTTAATCAGGCTAAAAATACACACTGAAATATTGATTTGGTCACAAAATAACTGATTCACATATACACCAAACAAGACTATCAGACATAGGAAATATAACTGCAGATTTAAATAATTATATTTTACTGACTTGATCAGTTGATAGTCAATCCAAATTGGGCAAAATATAGGAGTGTAAATCTGGAAAATGTGTGAACAATATTGGCAATCTATGTTTAATTCATCTAATCAGCAACAGTGAAGTAAAGATGAATCACATACATGCACACAATCACAATGTACACACATCACACAAACTAACGCACACACATGCGCATACACACACACAATTTCAACTGTTGTTCTTTGGATAGTCAGATTTCTGCTGGCATGCTCAGAAATGCTTCCTTCAGTTAACAAAATGCTTCTTGCTTTCCTGCTGTATGTGTTAGGAAAAAAGGATGTTCCGAAAAAAAATCATTCTGGAATGGAAAAACATCAAGCAAAGACATATGGAAAATGTGATGGTATCTGTCCATCTATCTGTTTAGGAAAAATATCCACCAACCAATTCATACACACAAAAACACACAGAGTCCAAGCATATGATGTGAATATTCTAAACTAGTTAACCCCTTCAGTGCCACAGATGTATTCTTGCTTGTGCTTCCGATTTGCCAGGCGGTTTTTGGTTGCGGAGGGTAATGATTAACAAAACAATTCTAGCATACAAACTACTGCTAGACAGTATAAATTACCCATACTTTTTTTGTTGAGAGGAAATAGGCACTATCAATTTCTGACAGTTTGAACTTTACTTAACCTGTTCAGCACCTTAGCTGACGTCCTGCACAAAGTGTTGCCATAGTGCCTGTAAGATGTCCACTGACGTCCTGTATCTATTTTGATTTTTCCTTCATATGGGTTTGGTACAATGAACATAAACAGACTCTTAATGGTTAGTATAATATGTCTGAATTATAAATGTTCTATTCAAGTGCTGATTCATCATGTGGAAGACTCCTTTCTTCTCAATAATGATTTTCTAACCGGACCGACCTCTTTCTTCTCAATAAAGATTTTCTAACTGGACCACTTGGAGCACACATGTAAAGAGGGTTTGCTATGAGGCGTCAGACACTTTGTAAAGTGAAGACAATGGTCCCAGTCAGAGAATTTACACAACTTTGCAAGCTGTGCTGATGATTATATATGAATATAATCATGAGAGATGGATCTGTCTCATCTCATGAACTTGAATGTGATGACAACAGTGACAAAATTGACAGCAACATTTGACTCTTTCTTCAGTCCGTCTATCCATTCAGACATTATTTCTGAGTGAGTGACCATAACTGACAGAGAAAGCATAGTAATTCATGCAGTTTGAGAAGAGGGGGAGGAGAGATAGAGAAGTGATGTTAGACAATATGTCAAAGGCCAGACAAAGGGCGGGGTAAGGGGGTGTGGCCCTGATCTGTCAGTGTAATGTCTTTTCAAAGTAATCAGCTTCCTTCGTTCTCATCAAAAGAATCACCTGAAGATGAATTTGTCACAGATACCTATGAGCTCTTTGTCAAAAATGAATTGTAAAGCTTCTGCTACATCTTGGGTCACAAGATCTTTTCATATATATATATATTTTTTTTAACAAGCAGCAGTTTGATGCCACTTACTGACTTAGGCTTGGTTGTGACTGTCATCTGCCATTTTGAAAACGTCGTCTGATTTTCAAAAAGGGATGCCACAATTAAAGTCCTGGAATGACCACTTAAAAGTTGAATTATGTTTTGCTCCTCCTGAATAATTAAAGCAGACATACCATGCTTTCCCAGTGGTGTGTATTGGGAAGCCATAATCTAAAATTTGCAAAATTCAGGATGTTAAATCATAAACTTCCTATTCAAAAGAGGAGATTAGCAAATATCCCCCATTAAGAACATATATTATGTTCGAAGTGTGAACGTAGAGACCAAGGGGACAAATTCCATTACCTCTTTGATTGTCCAACCTTTGAAGAGGCAAGAAAAAGATATCTGCCATAATTATACTGGAAAAAAACAAATGTTTTAAAATTCAATTCATTATTCACAAGTACAAACAAATGACTGCTGACCCACATAACCACATTTCTGAAAATCATTATGAATGGCTTCTGATCTAACTGGATAGATAAGGTGCACCTCTCTGAGTCAACATGCTGAACTGTTTTGTTTTTTAAAATGATTTTTTTAAAGTAAAAAAAACAAACACAAACAAACAAACAAAAAAAACCCCAAATATTTTGTTATTGTTGGTTTTTGTTGTTGTTTTTGTTTTGTTTTGATTTTTTAATACAGTGAATTTGTGGAATATGTGTTTGGAATAAATAACGACTCACTTCTGGCATGTATACATTGTATAATGCTGTATCTCTTGTATGTTACTTTTTCTTATCATTTCTTCCTAAAAAATCTGTCTTAACCAATCAGTTGGGGTGGCCATCGTTAAAAAAAGAAAAAAACAACAATACCTTAATATTTGTATTAGTTACATGAAATGTGTAACATTTTTATGTGCTTCCACAGGGTTTCCTGAAATAAACAAGTCTTGTCTAAAAATAGAGGTATGAAAATTCCTGCTATGACGATCACAGTTTATGCGTCATGGAGCAATTTCAAGCACTTCATGGAAATTTTTGTCATGGGGTACTGAAAAGGATAAAGCCATTTTTGTATCCAGGATAGGTCATTAGTGGTAGCACTGTACTGTTGTGTAAGAAAACATGATCTGACAAATCCCATCCATAGAAGTCTGACATTCCTACTCCACTTGAGTGTTTCACAAATAAAAACATTCAATGAATTACCAGTTTACACACAGACACACACACACACTCTCTCATACACAAAAAATAATAAACAGAGTTAAATCAAAATCAAAAGGCAAATCATACATAGCAGTTCTATCTTAGCCTCCTTCTCCAAATCATTAGGAATTTATTTCAATCATATATTCATTCATTCCATCCCCTCACCCCCACCAAAAACTGCTGGGCAATAGCAAGCTTGGAAAGCAGGGAAAACACACATTATTTTGGAATGAAAGGTGTTTGTGACACAGACAAAGTGATTCAGAGAATGAAAGAGAGGAGGAAGTGACAGAGAATTTAATGGAAACAAGACATGGTGCAGGATGGGGGTGAAGGGGTAGTTTGGATGGAAAATATGTGAGAAATAGCACAACTATTAGTGAAGTGGAGTGATGGCCTAGAGGTAATGTGTCCGCCTAGGAAGCGAGAGAATCTGTTGTGATAAAAAGAAAAAAAGAAATACAAACACAAATACAAATTACAATCTATCAGTCATGACAAACACAACTAGAACTGACACAAATTCTAAAATTAATAAAAACATATAAAGGCAAGACTCAATATCTCTCATCCAATGCCCTTGAATACGTACATTCATGAAGCAAAAATTTTACAACAAAGAAAACAACAACAAAACAAACAAACAAACAAAAAAAAACCACACACACATTCTTCATTTTTTCACGCAAGTTTCATAAAGCATTTACTAGAAATGGAACCAAGGCAATGTGATCCAATGAATAACACAGTTGATAAAGAAGTGTGTATATATAAGAAATCAATATGATAACAAGCAGAGCATTTCTTTGATGACTTAAAAAAACTTTTGAAAGAATTGGTAAGTGTTCCAAGGCAGAATTCAAATATCTCCCCCATATAAATACAGATACTTTCATATATCTAGTATCTAATGTTGATGGCAAAATCAATGTCGATCATACACAAAAACTTTTATTAATTTTCAATTTGCGTATTATTTACTCAGTTTTGCACACAAAATCTGTTTTTCCTCCAAAAGCTATGCACTGCTTGTTCTCAGCATACTGCAGCCAAAAAAAAAAAAAAAAAAAGAAAAAGAAAGAAAGAAAGAAAGAAAAAAAAAGGAAAAAAAAAAGAGCCAGAGATGACCATTTTACTTTTACAGACATATTTCGTCTCCTCATGCATTTGGAACTGTTCACTCTAATGATGGTTTCAGGTTTCTCAGATCTGAGGATCATACAAAGTTCCTTGGTGACAAGCCCTAGAATTGTTCACTCTAAATCAGCTGTAAACAATGGAAAAAGCTTCATGACCACAATTATTCTTCTTTTTACTTTTTTTCAAATAAAATGATACTGTTCTACACTCTCTTTATGATAACTTTCATTACTAAATGTAATTTTTCAAGCCTGCTATTTTTTTTCAAATGACTGCTGACAAATTCACTCAGTCAGTGTTTTCAACTCCTCTTCTTCTTCTCTTCCTTTGTCAGATGGACACCCAAGTCTCTGTGACAAAGGCACCTGTATCCTGCAGGCCCTCCACACAGCCATATAGCTTCCGGATCACTGGAGCTGAGTTGGGTCGGGTCAGTTTCTCTTTCTGAGCACCCCACGGAGCGGTTAGGACTACAGCAGATGTTCGGTTGTCTGGCTGTCAGTCTCCTAAGTGAGATATGGAGAATTTAGTGTTCAAGTGGTGGGTGGTTTAAGCAGTTGTGGCCTGTCCTGAGTCTGAACACTGAAACCTTTTCCTGCCTAGCCAGCACAGAGTAGAGAGGTCTGTCTGTTTGTGGTGTGGATGCTGTTGCATCCACTTGTTTTGCTGCTTGGCCATGATATTGGTCTTTGCCTTAGAGCCGCTGGTGGACTTGTGTAGTGCTTTCCTTCCCCAGGGAGTTAGTCTCGTTGTCCAGAACACTGCAGTGTGAAGGAATCCATTGACAGTGGCTCGTGCAAAGGCAGGCAAGAGTTTTCAACTCTTAAATTTTCCACGCACTAGAAACCAAAGTAGCAACCAAGCCTGTTCTACTTGATTTGCAAATCAACATAGCGTTTCACCATTATCTACACAAGTTTGATATATATATATATATATATATATATATATATTTTTTTTAATATCTTTTTAACTCCTAAACTCTTGCATTTAACAAAGTTAGCACGAAAACATTTGTACAGATCTGTTGATTGGTAATTTTCTCAACTGCACGATCATATTGATCTAAATATCAGCAAATCCAAATTGATGACACAACAAAATATTTAAGAAAAAAGTGGCAGAAACTGTTCAGAACGATGCACTATAAAGTGTATTTATACTGCATTGATTCTGAAAATAATTTATAAGCAAAGAAGACATCCTGAGATTCATAACTATTAACAGGTCATACAGCACTGTAAAGGTATTTATAAGAGACAGTTACAATGAATCCATTTTAAGTTACATGTTTTGACCACCATATTTTATTTAGAGAACTACTGCTGAACTTTGATTGATGTTTTGAAATCGGTGGGTTGTTTGGCTATGACTACAAAATATTCAGAGGGATACGCTATAGTGCTGTCAACAATTAAACTGCACACCTAAACTGCAGAAACTACATTCATATGTGATACTGCAGACATGACTGTTTTAATATCAAACACTGAAATTAGTTGCTGAGTTTGTATACTGACTGACAGTACATTTCCTACAATGAAAAGAAACATGACCTGTCAGGACATTTTTACTGTTATCAGGTTTTACTGCAAAACATAGTGGAGTGATGGCCTACAGGTATCGCATCTGCCTAGCTCAGCCGTTGATATTTTCCCCCTCCACTAGACCTTGATGGCTTGAGTGGTGGTCTGGACGCTAGTCATTTGGATGAGACGATAAACTGAGGTCCCATGTGCAGCATACACTTAGCGCACGTAAAAGGACCCACGGTAACAAAAGGTTGTTCCTGGCAAAATTCTGAAGAAAAATCCACTTTGATAGGAAAAACAAATAAAAACTGCGTGCAGGAAAAAAAAAAAAAAAAAAAGGGTGGCGCTGTAGTATAGCGATGCGCTATCCCTGGGGAGAGCAGCCCGAATTTCACACAGAGAAATCTGTTGTGATAAAAAGAATTACAAATACAAATACAATATTGCAGAATGTGCTGCTAATTGCAAAAAACAAACAAACACTAAATGCCAAAAATCAGCAAACAATTCTTCTGGCTGCTGCCTTCTTACAGTGCAGTACTGTAATTTTCGACCTTCAAAAAGCTACTTTTCTTACTCAAATATGACCCCTCAGCCCTGCGTCTTATCAGTGATATGGGCCCTGAAAACTAAATTCTGAACATCACTTGGGGCAACCTGTCACAACAAACTATATTTTGACAACACACAAACATAATAACTGCTTATGATCACACTGAAAAGCAACACTTCAGTCTCACCGCTGTTCATCATTAAATCAAACTGAAACCAAACTGCATATTGCACCAAATTTCAACTCTTAGGCCATGTAAAAAGAGTAGTGTCTGAGTTGGGATTTTTCTTCTTCTTCTGCGTTTGTGCGTTCACTAACATGTACACTAGTGGGCTTTCACGTGTATGACCGTTTTTATCCTGCCACGTAGGCAGCAATACTCTGCTTTCAGGGGTGTGCATGCTGAGTATGTTCTTGTTTCCATAACCCACTGAACACCGACATGGATTACAGGATCTTTAATGTGCCTATTTGATCTTCCGCTTGCCTATTCAGATGAAGGGCTTCAGGCACAAGCAGGTTTGCACATGTTGAACTGGGAGATCGGAAAAATCTCCACATTTTACCCACCACACACCATCAACGAGATTCGAACCTGGGACCCACAGATTGAAATTCCAGCTCTCTAACTACTTGGCTATTGCGCCTGTCTGAGTTGGGATTTTAATCTATGGTGCGAAGTAGAGAAATCAGATGTAAACTGATCGCTATCCAAAAGCAGAATGCAAAGCAAGATGGCAGAAGGGACTGAAAGCCGGGCATGGCAGGATTATGACTGAACAATTTATTGAACTGGAGCTTTACAACAGTGTACTGTTGACTTAAGCCTTAAGGCTGTAAAACTGTATATTAAAAATGAAAGAAAAAAAATCAGCAGGTAACAGAGCAGATGAATGGAGGAACAAAGCTGAGTCAACAAGCAGACGAAAACATGTAGGATTCCGATCAAGTTTTCTGAAAATGATGTCACTACTCGGAAAACAACATCCGCTGTTAGCAGAGCCGTAATGGTGGACTTTCACTGATGGCAGATGCAGCTAATCAGATGCAGTGTGTGTGTGTGTGTGTGTGTGTGTGTGTGTGTGTGTGTGTGTGTTTATTGTTATAATGATTGTTAGCTACATCCAGTCAGCTATACAGGTCATTTCATAAACTGATCTTGTAAGATCTATTCCATACCATAACCAGTCAAACATATTTGATACATTCCATCCAAATATATCACTATGCAAAACTGATGCATCACCACTTCCACCTAAATCAGAAAATTGAACAAATATCATCCATTACAGACTGAGTAAATAGTTTGCTAATACCAGTTTTGGCGTGGCCTAAAATGATAATTTGTTGGGAATAACACAATTCTGACAACAAAAAGGTTTTCAAAATTTATTCTATTTTCCCCCTTTTCTAATGCTATATTTCCCATCTCTTCTGCTTTTGGATTTTATTGCAAGGAAGTAATTTTTCTTCCCTTTGTTCCCACTTATCTATGAAAGTGCAAGTCACTGAGTGTAAGCGGAGATTAGAAAAGAGAGATAAACCACTTGCAGAAATTGCTGAAGCCAGGCAGCCTGCGCCGCGACACGCATTCATTATTCATGAGCTGCCTTTGCCCCGCCCAAACTAAAGGAAAGCGTGGCACTGAGTCACAGCGGAGAGAAGAAGCAATGTCGTCAACAATGGACAAAAAGAAAAAAGACAACAGCGCCTGGTGTGCAGCCCCTAACTGCAGCCATTCAGACAGGAGATCATGCAGCTCTTCTAAATCTGGCGTTCTGCTTCCCGAGAGAAGAACTAAACATCAAGGAGCAGAATGTATTAACTTATGTGTCAGGGTACATTGCAAAAAAAATACAGGGCAAAGTTTGTAAGGAGTGCAACAGGCTCCTAACAGGATCTCTGCAAGGGACAGAGAAAGAAATCTTTCTGAAGGAAAAACAGTTTTTAGACCAGGGACTTGTTATTCCAAGCACATTTCTTGTATCCAAGGTGGAAAAACTGGAAGCAACATTTAAGAAATCTACCGAACAGTTACTGAACATGGACAGATGTCGGGCAAGACTGGTGCTTCGAATGGAGAAGGATTTTGATGACCGTGACCTAACATGCCCTGCTGGACAATGTGATTCTATGCCTGATTTTGTCCTGCAGCTGTTTGTGACAATCCGCATTTATTTCATCCTCAAAGACAACAACAAGAGATTTGCGTCAATGTCTGGGCGACAGAACAGAAAACTTTTGAAACTGACTCACCACTAGAATTTTTATGTTATCTTCTGTTTCCATCTAGACTTCATCTCCTAGAGTGCTGTAGGAACCTGTTTTTGGAATTCATCACTTACAGTGCCACAACAGGGTTCAGTTTTTTCCCTGTCTGTTTAACTGATAGGGACACAAAATTACTGTCCTTTACTTCTCAGCCACGCACATGCACATGTTAGAAGAGAGACAGAGCTGAATATGTGTTTTATGTTTTGATATATCTATATATATATTTTTTTTTGAAGAAATGGTGATGTAAACCAGAAAGTGTGAAGAAAAAGTAGCGTTACGAAAACGCAGTTCAATAATTTTTAACTGTCTCTCTCATGTGCAACATTGCGCTGGAAGGGGGGGGGGGGGGGGGGGGAGTTGGTGGTGGGGGGAGCTGCTTTATTTTCTTTTTATATTATCTACATTCAAGCAGATGCAAACGTGCTAAAAACCAAGCAAAAATGAATCGGTTTTCATTGTATACAGCGAATCTTACTACACGTGGGAAATTCCAGGCATAACTTAACTTTCGCTTTACTGCAGCTGAACCGTCAGAACCGACCAGTTTCCTTCAGGTGGGGAAGGAGAGGGTGATTTACCCCCACCCTTCCGCACTGCGTGTGTGCCCCAAAACGGCTTCAGCACTGTTATAGACAGTAAGAAGGGGCCTGCCGCGAGTGGTTTATCTCTCTTTTCTTCTCTCCGGTGTAAGTTGTCATAAAACTTAATTCTTTATCAATTTCTTTTCTTCTTTTGCATTTGGTTAACTTTTAAGTTTGCTTTTGCTTCAATTTTTAAATCGAACAACTGCAACTTACTTAAAATTAATACTGTTTATGATCATTTCGCTTTATATAACTTTTGTTTGTTTCATTAAAATAATTCTCACCTGCTACTTTATGCTGCGGGGGGTTAATCTGGTTATGCAATTACTTTTCACATTAATTAACAAACCTTGACAAATTAAACAACAAATCATGACAAACCAACCAACCTTTTATAAAAAGAAAAAAAAAAAGAAAAGAAAAAAAAAGTCAATTCTGCAATGTTGATCAGCTATTGCACTTTGCAAGCCAGATATCTCTTTCCCTCCTATCTCAGAAAGTCTCTGGAAGAGTAATATGCTATGCATCAACCCCGCCGCCATGCTGCTCCGAATGGACAATGGTGCTCAATAACTGTCACTCCTGTATGCCAATTCTGTATTGATACTGTCTGCCTGTTCAGGATCTTGAGAGGATCAGTCATTTTACACCCAAAGAGATTCCTAAAGGCCAGCATTTAAATCAAACATTGAAAAAAAAAGATGACAAAAACCCACACCAAAAAACAAAACAAAACAAACAACAAAACAAAAAATCCAAAACAACCCAATCTCAAACAATCAGTTCATTCATTCTATCATGGGGTGCTTCAACAGATGCAAAATACAAACCTATGCAATGTGTGACAGTTGAGGAACATCAAGAATTATCACTATATTTCAAGCAGTGATTTCACCATGACTATAGGCAGTTGATAGAGAAAAAAACAGGAGGAACAAAAAACAAACAGAACATCCAACTGAGTAAACAGGATGGGGGTAGAAAGTGAACTGAAAAGGAACAACTCAATAAGACAGAAATGCAAAAAGAAAGTAATGAGGGATGACAGAGGTGAAGAAGGCAAAGGGGTGTTAGCCCAGGCTTTCTTGCAGTCCCACACTTTCTTTCACTTTGAGAGAAATTGTTGGGGGTGCCCACTGCTTTCACTTTACGAGAAAGCTTGGGAATCAGCTGCTGTAGCGAAGTGGTTAGCATCGTGGACTAACAGCTGAAAGGACACCGGTTTGAATCCTAGTGGAGGTGGGTTTTTTTGGCCTGTGGCTGGCTTCTACCCAGAGTTGAATGTGCTATGGGCTTAAATGGGAAGACTGGGACCAGACAGTTGACTATCATCTACTGGTTAATGCCGGGATATTAAAATCGACAGGAAGCAAAGAGTACAGCCTTGCCATGTAGATCTAAATGGACCTCAATAGCGTCATCGTCATCATCATATCCTCCTCCTCTTTCATCATCAATTGAAAAAAAAAAAAAATCCCAGATTAGTCCCAGATTATGTGGCCTTCCACTGTTTCAGGCCCTGCCCTCATGGTGACCGGTTTCAAAACTCCTCTATTTCCGTGCTTGGGGTGAGTCTGGTCTGGGTATTCTGCGTCCTCTCTCCGGGAGACGCCAACTCAGTATGGCTCCGCGACTATGCCATTATTGTCATCAGTAGGGGGCTTAGTAGGTAGTGTACTAAGTACATTAAATCAGAACAGACACTACTGAACACAACTTAAATGAATCAGCAGCAGTGCATGGTCACCTCTGGTGTGTGGCCTCCTCGCGACCTAACATCGATGGTTCCCTATGGACTGCCGATACTGGGACTGTGACAGATGAACCCAGGTGTGGCTGTATATGGGGGGCATGAAATTGCGAGAAAACATGGTCATTCTACTCCCACGCTTTCTCTCAATTGTGAGAAAGCATGGAGGGCACCCCCACACTATTTTGCAATGTGTGAGAAAGCATGGGAAGTCCCCATTATATTTTTCAAAAATTTCCTTTGTCATCTGTGTTGGTTTCTTGTCTTTTCCCCCTGATACAAATCTTCAAGAAAAAAATGAGAGTGAGAAAAGGAAGAGAGAACGAGGGGGATGATGACAACCACAATCATGATTTGACAAGAAAGTGTGGGGGAACCCCCTGCAATTTTTCTTAAAGTGAGAGAAAACATGGGACTGCAAGAAAGCAATGGCTAAAAAGGGGCCTGACAGAGACAGAAACAGTGAGATGGAGAGAGACAGATAGAGAAAGGGTGAGACTGACAGGAGAGACTAGTAGCAATGCATGTACAGAGAGCAGTTGAGAATGTTTTTTTTATAGATATATATTGAAACATATATACATTATCTATACAGTATGCTTTTGTTGTATTTGGTTTCACTCACTCAGTATTTTGTACATACATTCGAGTTGAATGATTACATGTACAGAATCACAATGACTTGGTTCACTCCACTGACATCATATATATGGCTTTGCAGGAGGAAAGAAACTTCCACATTTTTTTTGCGTTTCTCAAGTGAAACCTGTGTGAGGATGTCCACATACACACAGGCACCCACAAACACATGCAAATGAAGTGCACTAGAAATTTGAATGTACAATTTTTCGCCTGGCTCACTGTGACAAGTTTCTAATCTTTGAATTCAAATAACATGAATACTCTTTGAAGAAGAAATAACCAAAGAGTGCCTTCTCTGGGTGGGTGGGTGGGTGGTGGGTGAGGGAGGGGGGGGGGGCAGTAATCCTAAGCACTGGGACACAGGAACAACACCACACAAAGAATTGGTCTCTATGGCTAAACAAAAAACGTCTGTCTAAAAACCATCTTTCCCTCTTTCTCTCACTGACATGACAGTGACATCTGTCATCATTCAACAACACCTGTAACTTGGGGGAGTGAGTATTTTTTTGGGGCATCCACAATCAGAAACTGACACAACACCATCACAGGCTCCATAGCCCAGAACTGTTTCATGTTTTCACAGGTGTCACGGTACACACGAGGAGCATGTGCAGCACACCTGGATAGAAGTCTTGCTGGTGTGCAGCCTCACTCCTCCTTGTGCTCTAAGTTTGGTGTGGAACGGGCACTGCAGTTGTCTTCGCATGTCTCCCCGCTGTTGTCTAATAAAGGGGCATCTGCAACATCATGCATTTACCAGATGAACAGCTCATCAGTTAAATCTGTGTTCATTATGTATAAGACTTTTAAAATGCTGTGATAAACATAGATGGGGTACAAATGGGAGTTGCGAAAGATGCCATCCATGGGTGGGGTTGTTAAAAGAGGGAGGGGGAAGGAGAGGGTGATAGGGTAGAGGAGGAAGAAGTTGAAGAGTTTAAGTGAGAAAGAGAGAGAACCTTTTTTTTTTTTTTATAAATACTTTATGTTCTTTTCTACTCTTTGAATGTACTCTCTCTCTAATATATATATATATATATAAAACTTTCTTTTTCTTTCTCCTTTTTCTCATGTCAAACCTGTGTGTACATACACATACACACACACAGAAACACACATACACGCGCGCATATATAAAAAATGATATATACCATTGGGAATTTCTGTATATAAAATATTATTTTACTTTTTACTATTGTACTTTTTAACACATTATTTCACTATTGTACTATCAGTCACATGCTATCTTATTGCCCAGAAATGGTACAAACCTGTATTATTTTTTATGGGGACATTAGAGTGATTTGAATGATTGATTAATGACTGAGTTAGCTCAGCAAGAATCAATTAACTAAATACACATGTTCACATGGTCAGTTTTATGTGTAGAGATTTTTGCAACAATGGTAAGAGAAGATACAGTAATAAAAGGAATCTGTATTATGGGGTTGAAATAATGCCTATGCCTTGTCAATGACCAGTCAATCTGAAGCATTATTATGTTCATGTTTGTTTATTATTTTATAAGCTCTTCCATAGTGATCCCTACCTCATTGACATGGGCAGATTGCCTGGTTCAATAAAAACATCTTATATTGTCATGATCAGAAAACATCACATCAATCTCTTGTGCAGTTTTGTCTTGAAGTGAAAAAAGAAAGAAAGAAAGAGAACAGATCAATGGTTCAGGGTGGCAGAAAGGCACAACATAAAAGAAAAAAAGATAATTATAACAATAACTTTGATTAACCTATTTGTCAGTACCTTTCTGCTGAAACAACAAAAACTCTTATTTCTGCTTTTGTGCTGTCACGAATTGACTATTCTACTACTTCAGCAAATCAAAAAATTTCAAAACAATACTGCCCATCTGACTCTCAGAGTCCCATGTACTAAACACATTTCTTCCCACCTACGTACTCTGCACTGGCTCCCCAATAAAGTGAGAACTAAATACAAAGTTGCGTGCCTCTGCTTTCCACTCCACAGAACCTTCCTATCTCTCTGACCTTATCAGTGCTTACACTCCCTCAAGAACTCTCCGCTCTTCCTCTGATCGTTACCTTCTGAAACTATAACAAGAACCTAAGGTGAATGTTCTTTCCTCTTTTCTACTCCTCATATTTGGAACAACCTTCCTCATCATATCTGTGAATCTGATTCCATCTCTGCCTTTCACTTTTCACTACAAGCTCATCATTTCCAAACCTATCTTTAACTATCACCAGTATCAGCACTCTCAGTTTTCTTCTTTTCCAACACCACCCCATGCCTGTCAGCTCATTTTGTATGCATGACAAATGCGAGAGGGAGAGTGGGGTGGGAGGTGGGGAGGAGGGTTTTTGAGAATGAGTGGTCATGAATGATTAATGTAATTTTTAACTTTTTTCTTCTATGTAAAGTGCCCTGAGCTCATGGACAGAAAGGGCATTATATAAATGTACATTTTGTACATAAAAAAAAAAAAAAAAAAAAAAAAACCTCTCTCTCTCTCTCTCTATATATATATATATGCTACACCCAATCTATGAAATTGCCCATTTCATGAAATGAACAAATATCATGCCCATTTCATGTAATGGGCAATGCCATGTATGAGTTTTAAAATATCATTTGGATCGCTATTGCTCAAGACTTATGGCATGGATGCCAGATAACAATCCGCTCTGGTGCCTTTTTGTTCAATAGACCATGAACAGCAGCTACCATTAAGCATTTCAGATGGTTCCCCATCGAGCACTCACTGGCAACATGCCTCGATGTGGCCTAAGGTCACATGCAGTTACCAGATGAGTTTCTCTGCAGAATCTCGCCAGCAGTTCAGGAAGAACTCGAACAACTTCTAAGGGACAGCACAGACAGTACTGCCCGTCTGACTCCCAGAGTCCCATGTACTAAACACATTTCTCCCCACCTACGTACTCTGCACTGGCTCCCCAATAAAGTGAGAACTAAATACAAAGTTGCGTGCCTCTGCTTTCCACTCCACAGGGCCTTCCTATCTCTCTGACCTTATCTGTGCATGACCCATCGCTGCCTTCAGGACTCACATCTGCTGATAACCCACCACCAGTCCAGGATGTTCAGATCATTCGATGGAAAACCTTTCTCTGTTCTCCATAGATAATGTACATCTGATAACTGAGTCACCCTCTGCAGATGACACTGAGTTCTCTTCCACAGATGACCCATAGACAGCTTTTAGACCATCATCCACTGCAGACCAGACACCAGGATCAGACAATATTGTACCTGAGAATCCACATCCAGCTAAACGTGCAAGGAAAAAAGCAAGGCACAGCCTTGAACAGTAGGCCAAATCAATGCTTGCATGCAGCACCAGATCACTTCAGGCAGCTGGTGTTGGAGACAAAGTGGCTGTACCTGTTTCTCAATTTATCACAGTGATTCAGACCCACCAAATTTAGTAGGTGTTGTGTTAGAAGCTGAAGAGACTGGCTACACAACTGGCACAAAACTTGACATTATCAAAGGCAAACTTGCCAGAGACCACTTTGAGTTCATTCAGTATGCAGGTCTTTGCACAGAAAATATCTTACCAGAAGCGCTCAGTGTCTGCGAAATTGCTAGGGCACAAAGTGTGTGTGGCAGTCTGGGATACCAACAATGCCATTGCATGAGAAACTGAATTTCAAAACGTTGGAACAATGCCTGCCACAGCTACAAATCCTGTGACCATGTTGACCACTGAAAGAGAGAGAGAGAGAGAGAGAGAGAGAGAGAACACAGGGATTGTTCCTAACCTTGGAACCTTGGAAACCTTGGCATTTGGAAAATCAGAAACCAGAAATGAAACAAATGTTTTAAGATAGACAAATTATTAAATTCAATCTCAATAAAGGAATTTCAAAAACATATACATGTATGATTTCTGCTGTGATTGAACCAGTGTTATAGCTCTATGTATCTATAAATGAATTTTTTTTTCCATTCGTAATAGTTACTCACTGCATGGAATGGCCTAAAATATCATGCCCATTTAATGAAATAGTTTGGTGTAACATATATAAAAAGGGTAAAAAAATACTGTTGAAGGAAAGGGCTTCATTTGGAAAAAAACGATTCATTAACCCCTTGATTCCCGCTGAACAGTATGCTTGTCAGGAAAGGGTTATCACCTTACTGAGGTAAGACAGACCTTACAGATCAGAATGTCAGTCACCATTTATCAACTGGACTTTTTCCTCCTGGGATGGGATTTTTTTTTTGTTCAGCAAGATCAATTACAGAAATGTAAAGTAAACAAAAAGTAGCAAATGCATTCAAACTCAATTCACCAAGGTTCAGCAGTCAAGGGGTTAAGTCAAAGAAGTGAGGGACACAGCACAGACATAAATTCCACACAGTAGTTAGCTTAAAATAAAAAACGTCAGATGACTCAACAAGTAGTAGTCAAGGTTACATGTAATACATCCTAAACATCCAACAAAATAACAGAAAAAAAAGAAAAGGAAAGAAAAGGCCAAGTGTCATTGACAACAGCTACAGTGCAAGTAGAGAAATTCCATAGACCTAAAAAAAATGCACAAACTTTGCTTTGAATTTGTTTTTTAGCACGTGGGAACAAACATTTGACTTTAAGGCAGATCCCTTCTCAGTTGAGGCAGTGTTTGATCCCCTACAACCAGGTCCTTTACTTGAGCAAAATGCTCCCTTAATAGCAGCATGGATTTTTTTTAAAGAAATCACCATTAAAACCAAGCCCCTAGATCATGTTGTTCCAAGTAGCTTGCTGCTACCTGAGCTTCAAAATGTTGTTCACCCTAATTCGATGCATCCTCTTCATTTCACATCTCTTCTTCCATAGAAACAAAACAAAGCATTTAATTGTACTGGCACTCTGGTTTCAATTGAAACTGGCATGTAAATTCCATGTTTATGGATGGAGGGCTCTTTTTTTTTCTTTCTACAAATGCATATTTTGCATGAATTCTTTGCATGTGAATTTTGCATAATTTTTCTTGTCTATGGAATTTCACCTTCACCCAAGCTGTGACTGCCACTTACTATCATTGGCCAAATTGTCCTCAGAGGAAGCGATACTGCCTGCAGTGGCCCGCTGAGAGGACATGGAGCGATTGGAGGTGCCACTGTCAAAGGTCTCCACAGTCACTGAGGTGGAGGCGTCGCTCATGCTGACGTTGACCGTGTCCAGTGATCCAAAGTTCTCTGAAAGCCCATCACGGTTCATGGTTGACGTGGTGACAGTGGAATGTCGATTGGGGTTGTCTGACCCTCCTCCTGGCACGGAGCCTGGTGTACGCAGGTTGGGTGGAATGCTTGGAAGGGGGCGGTAGTCGCCCATGGGGGGCACCATGTTGGTGCCTCTGGTGCTGGCCCCTGCAGCCACCCCACCCCCATGTACTGCTTCCTCATAGGTGGGTAGATGCACCCGAGTGGCATCTGCATAAGCCATGAGGGCCAAGCGGTCATGCTCATCCAGGATGTTGTTGTGGACACGGGAGTATGGGGGCGGCGTGACACTGGGGTGGAACAGGCGAGGGCGAGGCTTCTTGCGACGAAAGACAACGACGACCATGATGAGCAGCAGTACGCCCAGAACGCTACAGGCCGTGGCGATGACGATCACCAGAGTGCTGACCCGTGTCCCATTCACCACCTTAGGCGACAAGGTGTCCCGACTGCTGGGCACCGGCGCCTCCATGTCCCTGCTGTCATCTGAAAGAAAGTGTGGCATGCAACATCAATGGGCCAGTCCAAGAGGTCTGGTTCTGGTTGATTTCTTTTTTTTAATCATCCCCAAACCAATACAGAAAAGTTCTAAACATTTTAAAAATGTATGTTTGAAATTACAAACCAACTGACTCACCGAATAAGCAAAAAGATCAAAACCCAACTGCACAATTTCCACAAATCCCTACTCAGCACACAGAAAAAATTTCACAGAGAACTATGTGATGACAAAAAGTAATACAAGCACACACTTGCCTTCAGGGCCTCCCCATGGTACACCAGACAGACCATCCACCCAGACAGCCAGCCAGGACTCACCCCCCTGAACAACGCAACCTTCATCTAAACCAAGACCCCAGCCCTGAATAACTTGACCTTAATGGTGTCAGGTCGCTTAACTTAAACTACAACTACCTCTAATGTTAAACTCAACTCAACTATAATCACCTCTGATGCAGTGTTCGGATTCAAAGGTCATTAAACTCAAAACCAACTACAATTAACTCTAATGCAGTAGGGGGACTTGTAGGTTGCTAAACTCAATTCCAACTACAATTACCTTTGAAGCAGTGTAGGGACTCAAGGTCATTCAACTCACTGATTACAATTACCTGTAATACAGTAGGGGGGCTCATGGTCCCAGGTGCCATATTCACTCCTCACCACAGGCAGAGTGGTGCAGGTGAGCAAGGAGGACCCCATCAACTTGTAGCCCCTGTCGCAGGCACAGCGCACCTGGGTCCCACGGAAAAAGGGCTCACACTTCTCCAGGTCGTTGCTGTCTGAACGCTCACACTTACAGAAACCGTTGTCCAGCTTGTCCAACCCATTGTTGCGACAGAAATAATTTTTTTCTGCAAATAATATTAGCAGTTCTGTTATTTCCTTTTCTTCTGAAGCTCATACCTTGAAAAGCAAGTCACACCAATCGAAATACTGTTTTCATACATCTCTGGGATAATGTTTACAACTGAGCAAAAGCACATCATTTTCAAAAGAATGCTGAACAAATTCACACATCTTCAATTTCCAGCACTGGCTGCAGGCTGGAGCCTGGGTACGGTGTCTATGAGTAACCCATCACACCTGCTACTTTCTAAGTCTATTTCTCAATGCCCTATCCATTGGGGTCTAACAACCTTTGAGAGATGAATTTCCACAAGTTAATCAACAAATTTAGCTGTTTTTCTGTGCATGTCAACTCCTATCCTATTTACTGCATTAAGTCTTGACAATGACTGTTTTACTAGCAGCAACTTTCTCATACAACTACAAGTCACTAAATACATAGAACAAAAGCATCCAGATTTCCTGCAATTCTAACATGCTTACAAGATGACAAGGATGTAAACAACAACTTTCAACTACTACTTTCACTTTAGAAATCAGATGAAGACACATCACCTTGTCCATAGCAAAATTCTGTGGAAAAATCCATTTTAATAGAATGAATATATTGGCGGGCAGAAAAAACAAAAACACACATACAACTGTGGATCTCATACTTAAACAAAAAAATATCTACCTGACTGAATGACACAGATGGGAGGTATTTTGGACCACAAGCGATCAGCAGTGCACTTGAGCATTTCTGCCCCAACCAGGCGATAGCCAGGCATACAGGAGTACTCCACCTCTGAACCAACTGGGAAATGTCCATCAATAGCAGTCCGGGACTTGAGGGTCCACTTCCCTTTGTAAATAGTCATGGGAGGGGAACAGCGTTCAGGACGCACTGGAACAACATACATACTGTTGCCTACAACAGTGCTAAACAATAAATCACACCCACACACCCACATAAACACTGTTGGAATCTCAAAATGCCTTAAAGTAGACAAATCTAAAATATCACCATTCAAAAAAAAAACCAACTGAATTTATATAGGCAGGTCCAGCCCTTATATGCAGGTTGAAGACATTGGCTGACGTGACCAAATTTCATCAGTATTTGTGATCATGTTGCACAGCCTGTGATGCATATTTATCAATAAAATCTATTTCAATGAATAAACAAACTTTTAATCTGCACCTGTGTTGTATTTTTGTGTGTGTGAGTTTTGACTGCAAAACATCTCAAACATGAAAAGAGCAAAGGGTATACAGTGGAGAACAACCTGTGGCGCCATTTTTTCAGAGCGACTGACGACAATTAAATTCACCAACTGTTGGAAAACTCTTCGTGACTGTGACAAGCACAACATACATGGCTGTGTAACCACTCTGTGTAAAGCTAAGACTCTGAACTGTGACGTCAGAGTAGTCACAAATCCGGTTATGACCATTTTATAAAAAAAATCCTCAACTGAAAATTAATTTAATCTTTTAATACAAATTTCATGAATTTGAATAAACCACAATGTGACAGGTATGAGAAGAAAGCTTAATTTTTGCTCTTTAAAATGATATGTTTTGATCCAGGAGGTGCTACTTATCATAGTCACTAACGTGCAGGAAGAACAAACTGCTGGCTTCGAGTCCATTCAAAATGGCGACCACTATGACTAGATTTCTGCCGAACGCTGCAGTTGATGTTTTGCACTCGTCAGCAGAATCATGGTTTGATTTACTATTAATCCACATGAATCAAGTAAATAGTTTATATATATCGGTCTATAACTTCAATTTCTTGTTAATATTCGATTTCTGGCTTTTAATGTTTTCAAATCACCATTGTATTTTGATTGATTGATATGGATACTTATATAACGCCTATCCTCGGTTGGAGATGAAGCTCTAAGCGCTTTACAAACATGGAGTCATTTACACAACAGGCTACCTACCTGGGTAGAGCCGACTGACGGCTGCCATTGGGCGCTCATCATTCGTTTCCTGTGTCATTCAATCAGATGTCAGGCATGCACACCTACACACTCAGACAAACGTGTAACATTTAACATTTTATGTGTTATGACCGTTTTGTTTATTTACCCCGCCATGTAGGCATCCATCCTCCGTTTTTGGGGCTGTGCATGCTGGGTATGTTCTTGTTTCCATAACCCACCGAATGCTGACATGGATTACAGAATCTTTAATGTGCGTATTTGAACTTCTGCGTGCGTATACACACAAAGGGGGTTCAGGCACTGGCATGTCTGCACATATGTTGACCTGAGAGATCGTAAAAATCTCCACCTTTTACCCACCAGGCGTCACCGAGATTCGAACCCGGGACCCTCAGATTGAAAATCCAACGCTTTAACCATCTGGCTATTGCGCCCTATTTGTGACACGCTGACCTGACTCCAAAAGCTGATGATCGCTGTCACGTTTTCAGTTCTCACATCAAATAAATAGGTAATCACTGATAAGAAACAAGACCTACACTTAGAAAAAACGTTCCTTGAAATGGTGTAATTTTCTCTTTGTGTCTTACCATATGCCTGAGTAACAAACAATAACTCTGTAAACTGTACAGTTCATATTTCTCACTTGAAATTGAAATATTGTTATTGTTAAATATTTATTATTATATTAGCATAACCATTATTATGTACTACTAAGTATTGTTATGATTCTCAATTACACGGTTTTGTTTTTGTCTGTGATTCAATTTTTTTGTAAACTGTTGATAGTGTTACTGTTGAAATCATGTCCACTCAGCAGTAGGCTTCTAAAAACAAACTTAAAAAAAAGAAAGAATTAATGTTAATAAAATTTGAACATTTTTATAACTAATTTCTTGTGAATAATTGATTAATTCTTTAAGGAAGTTTAACTGGTTTGTTTCTAGTTTTCATTTTCTTTGCAATTACTAAATTAGTTTTAATGTGGTATGAGTGTGTGTGTGTGTGTGTGTGTGTGTGTGTGTGTGTGTGTGTGTGTGTTTTATTATACATTTTTAAAAGGTGAAAATGTAAAAAACAAAAACAAACAAACAAACAAGAAAAACCCCATAAAAAACTAGATATTAAACAAAAAAGGAATCAAATTACTGAATAATTGAAAATATTTAACTAGTCAAGTTACAACTCAGCAGCTGATGATACTCATACCTGGTGAGAAAAGAAATCAAAACACAAACTCTGTAACATTAAAACTAACTCCGTAGAAGGTATATTAACTAAGATTTCAGGAGGTAATTTTAAATTGAGTACTCTGATAGTGATAAAGTAATAAAATTCATCAGCTGATTCTGACCTTGAGTTCTTAAAACTGATGCTGAGACAGTGAGAGTTAAAGGCAGATACCCAGTTTTATACAGCAGTCTATTGAGCAATAGTTGAGTTTTCTCCAAAGTGATGCAGGAGAGACAGAGAAGTGAATTTTCAACTGAATATTTCATTGTCAAAATATGATTTGAGACCACTTTAACGTCATTGTTCAGAAGTCATAGCTTTGTATAAAGTGGTCATTCAGCCATGTTCATTATATTTATGACTCTGTCATATGCCATGGGAGGTTTCTGACAGTAGCTTGAGTAGGTGTTCAAAATTATTTGTCAGCAGCTCTGAAAAAAATGACGCCAAAGGTTTTTCTCCAATGTATTCTCTTCGCTCTTGCTGTTTGTGGTGTATCTCAAGCAACATTCACACAAAGAATATAACAAGTGCAGATTATTAAAGTTTTGTTTATCCATTGAATATGGTTTTATTGTTTATACACTGAATATGGTTCACTGAATATGGTTTTATTGAGAAATAATGCATGATAGGCTGTACAACATGATCACAAACATTGATTAAATTTGGTCACACCAGCAGTTGGCTTCTTCTGCAAATATGGGCTGGTCCCACAGCTGGTTTATTAAAATTTAAATTTTTTTTTATCAAAGTTGTGAACTCAGCCACTGATAGACTTTACAAGATTCCTGGCCTGAACAATAGACATGTAATATTTTGTGTCCAGGAATACAGTGTAATTGTGCACTAAAGACATATTACAATCATGCAACAGAATGCACCACACCACTAAGAAATAAAAAATCCAGACAAATGCAACCAATTATGCAACATAAATGACTGCAAAAGATTTGCCCATCATGTGAAAACAGGACAGAATTATGCATGAATGGCTTTGTCACAGTTTGTTTATATGTGTTTAACTCTTTTCCCTGAACCCTTTACAGATGAAATATCATATCAATAATTTTCATTTTTTACTCATTTTACCATTGTGAAAATTGCAAAATGGACCATTTTTGAATGCATATAACTTAAGATCATGAATACTGAGGGAGCTAAAGAAAAAAAAAAAAAGAAAAAAAAGGGGCTAAAGGCAAGTATTTAAAAAAAAAAATGTATTTATCAAATTTTATCTCTGGAATAAAAGTAGTTTCAATTTTATGCACTTTGAAACAGCAAATCTTGCGATTTGGAAAAATATGCCTTTTTCAGAAAATTTCAAGAAGCTATATCTCAAAAACTATTAAAGATACAGTCTTGAAATTTTGCATGGTTTTATATCTCACCAATATCTATGTGCTTGTAAAGTTTTGTTCCTGTCAGATTACTTTTTAAAAAAAATTAGTGGTCCACTTCAAGGATGCGTCTTTGGATGTGTTGCTCTAATTACCTGACCAACACTGCAAGTGTCTGTATCTCTTGGGCCTGGTTAACACCAAGATATCATAATGACAGGAAGCGTAGAGTACAGCCTTGTCACGCAGTCCCAAACCAAAGTGGACCTCAACAGCAACATCATCATCGTCATCCTCCTCTTCCATCATCATCAATATAAACAAAGCAGCCTCAAAGTTTGTGGCCTTTCATGCCCTGCTTTCATAGTGACCTGTTTCGATATCCCTCCACTGTTGTGCTTGGGGTGAGTCCTGTCAATGTCTTCAGTGTTGGCAGATTCATGAGGGGCTGTTGTTTGAGGGACGTGGTGGCGGTTTCCACTCTGGGAGGGATGCTCACTCAGTCTGGCTCCGTGACTAAGCCATTATTGTTGTTAGTAGGGGGCTTAGTAGGTGGTGTCCTAAGTACGTTAAATCAGAACAGGCACCACTGAACACCACTGAAGTGACTCAGCAGCAGCGCAGGGTCTCCTCTGGTATGTGGCTTCCTGGTGACTTAACATTGATGGTTCCCTGCGGACTGCCGACGCTGGAACTGTGACAGATGAACCCGGGTGTGGCTGTGTATGGGGAAATCTAAATGAGTGGCGTGGGAATAATGCCACTGAAACGGTGCAGATGATGGGGCAGCAAAAAAACAAACAAAATTAGTGGTCCTGTCTAATTCATAAGACTTGTGTGTTGATGAGATACAGCAGCAAAGTTGTACACATCACTGAGTCAAAACTGTAATGGTTATTTTCATCTTCCTATTCACTTAACAAATACTATGTCTTCATTTTATTTATTCTGCTAAAATGCTTTCACAACATGTACATTTCAGCACTGAATTAGCCCTCGTGGTCGGATCAGCTGTCAACTGTATGGGTTACTTTCACTTTCCTCTCCACAGAACAAAATACAAATCTTCTTCAGCTGCTTTGCCAAAAGTGCTTTTAGTTTCACAAAATGTACATTTCACTCCTGAACTAGCCCTTGTGGTCAGATGAGCTACGAATGATGTGAATGGAATATTCATGATACATCTGAAATGAAATATGGTGTGAAGAACTACCAGCATTTGCAGAATTTTCCCACAGCTCATTCCACCCAAGTAGAAAGAGGAGTGAAATCATTACTATAGTTATTATCAGTAATATTGTTTTTAGTTAAATACTGACCATTTTCAGTCAGAAAAATTCTGAGCGCTCACAACCACATTCATTTGCACAACAAGCTGCCTACCTGGAAAGTAAAGCTGACTGACACTGACAGCTGCCTTTAAGCACTCACCATTCATTTCCTGTATTGCTCAGTCCGGCTTCACTCAAACACACAGAAACACACACAGACGTATATCACTGGGAAACTAACCACATGTGGGAATGGGCCCCTCCCACTCTCCATTCTTGCAGGTGAGGACAGGCTCCACAGTGTCATCCACCATCTCGTAACCCTTGATACAGGTGTAGCGTACCTGTTGGACCTGTTCCTCCACTGCTGGTTGCTTCATACCGCAGCATACCTCAAAGTGGAACATTGCATTGGGCACAGCTGGGGGCACTGGGCAAGTCACCTCTGAAACAGTTTACCTTGTCTTACAATACGGGTTCCCACATCTGTGACCAAACAAAATTCCATGTTTTTCCCACACCAGACTGAAAATTTTCCCTGGCAGTCACAAAACCAAACTGATCATACATTTGTCTGCATCACCACTGATAAAACAAGACAGGAGGTAATCTTGATATTAGACTAGAGTTCAATTTTTATCACTCTTTCAAATTTATTTACATTTTGATTGTCTTTTAAATGCATTGTACTATTTGTTGAACGGTACTGGTTTCATGACACTGGAAAATTGTCTTGGTGGTTTAGCAACAAAGGATGACTTTTTCTTTTCATTGAAGGAAGAGATTGAAAACCTAACTATGCCTTTATGTGAAAGGTAAGTGTGCTTGAAGGTAGACTTTTTAAGATGGAGACACAAACAGACATACAAGAAAAGAAATCAGGCAGTTAAAACAGGAATGTAGGACTCTACAAAATATGATCACTGCACAAGATAGCAGGGTGAAGGAAGTGGTGGAAGAACAACCTGGAAACCACCCCCAGGTTATTCGGGTTCCAGAGCGTGAGATAGAGACTGCTGAGGTCTTTGTGAAGAAGGTGTGTGCTGTCTTCATGGACAGTATTGGAGTGGAGGTGAAACCAGTAGATGTCGAGGTGGCACACAGAATCTGATGAAGCAGCAGCGACAAACCTCACCAAATCCTGGTCAGGTTTTCTGATCACAAGAGGAACCTGGTGCTTCACTTACAGACAGAAGCTGAATGGAAAAGGTACCAGCATTGGGGAGGACCTGACTGCAGCCAATTCCCAACTACTGACCAATGCCATGAAGCACTCCGCTTTGATGTCTGCCTAGTTCTCTGCCGGCAGGATTGTGGCCAAGGCAAGGAACAGGGTTCTGGTTAACTTCAACATTCATACAGACATGAACGAAGATGTTTAGGTGGGTGAAATCACTTTGGATATAAACACTGGTACTGGATAGTCTGAAGCTAGACTGAAACCTAACGGTGGAAGTATCCAAGTAGAGAAAGTGGAGCTGGAGGGCAGGGGGCTGTTGGGGACGAGGGGTCATGGTGGACACCACAGGTGAAGCGTTTAATAATGGTAGGACAGGGGAGGGAGCGGGTTTCAGGACCACTATCTTCTGTCTGGAATTCTTGTCCTCTGGATCTCTGGCACTCTTACCAATGCTGTCCTCTTTCAAAACAAATCTGAAAACCCACCTCTTCAAACAGGCCTTTGGGCACTGTACCCTGTACTGAAAGTGAAATCATCATGTAGTATGTGTGTGCCCATAGGTGTGTGTTTACTGTGTGTGTACGCGAGCGAGTGTGCGTGTGCATGCATGTGTGTGTAGGGCATATTGCGTGTGTGCATGCGTGCGTGTGTGCGTGCGCATGCATGCACGTTTGTTTTTCATGTGCAGAGGTTTGTCATTATGCACTACCAAAAAAAATTTAAAAGAAGCCAATTTATTTGCACAATAAATTTACTGTTACATTTTTTAGTTTCTATTCATAAAACGTGACACTTTGATTTGATATATTGAAACACTGATAAACAGCAGTCACTTTTATCATTTTTTGTTCAAACAGGAACTTCTTTTGTTTAGTCTAAAAGTTACATTGGTGAATAAATCTCTTTGGGGCAGCTGACTGAAGTGGAGATTAATCATGTTTTGAAGCATGGGCATCAATTTGTTTTTAAAATGATCTTTCTCATCTAAAACATTACATTTTGAAATTATTACTCAGTACAAAGAAAGACTTTTGTGTTTTACACTCAGTGTGAAGACTTTTCACAAAGTACATTCTCCCAACTAGTATTTTTGGGGGAAATAGTGGATTGTACACAATGTGATGTAATTTAGAGCCAGGTCCTGGAAAAAAAAACCCCGTCATACTGTGTATGTCAGATATCAGTCACGTAAAAGAAAGCTTCTTGACAGGATGGCTGCTTCTCCTTTATTCCTTTTTTATAAATTTTTTTCTTCTCATAACTCCTTTGTTTGATTAAGTACATATGACAAGTGAGTCTTGAAGGCCTTGCCTCTCTCGTTGTAGTTGCTATTAAATAAAACAAAATTCTAGCCACCTCTTCTGTACAGTACATTCTACAACCAAACTGACATGTTAAACAGTATATGCTTTACAAAATGCAGAAAAACACATCAAAATCAAGTCTAAACTTGCTGAAATACTGCTTTGATCATGCATCAAGGCAGTCACCATTTGCAAGGAACTACTGTAAAGTTCGGTCTATTGAGCGCACTGGTATATAAGTTGCACCCACTAAATTTTGGAAAAAATTGAACTTTATACATACATAAGCAGCACCGGTTTATAAGCCGCACTTATTTCTGGTACCGGAACACATACTGATACAACAGAAAAGCTGTCGATACTGTAGGTTATGAAATAAACACAAGCGGGAACAACACAAAGAAAAGCAAGCGAAAATACTGCTAGTGCCACCAAAAAAACAAAAAACAAAAAAAACACAACGAAAATAAGATTCATAATTTAGAGATAGTCACATTTATTCAACGTCATCCTGCTCACTGAATCCACTAAAATCTTCGTCTTCAGTGTCTTGAGTTGAAGAGAACCAGCACAACTTCCTCCGCCATCTTGTCACTGACTTCAGCCTCGCTTTCACTTCATGAACATGAAGGTGGAGGTCACTGCTGGTTCGTCGCTTGCACTGTCTGCTAGGTCGATCGCCTTCAATTTGAAGGCTGCATCATAGGCATAACGTCACATTTTCGGCATGATGAGGATGTACGCTTGAGCAGAGTAGAACTGAATGCTGATCTGAAGGCTTTAATGTGTGCGGATTTGATTTATAAAATGTGAACAGTTAGCACACTATCCTGAAGCTCATCCAAAAATTCATGGACAGAAATCATGATTTTGGTGAGTTGAAGGGCAGCTAAGAATAGACGAGAACGTGACACTCCCGGGATCGTTAAAATCCGCAAATAAGCCATATCATTGTATAAGCCGCAGAGGTTGAAGCTGGGGTAAAAAGTCGCGGCTTATAGACCGAACTTTACGGTACGTGTATTCAAATGAGTGGCTGGACTGTTGAGAATGCAATTACCCCTAAACCGCGAATATATCCATGGTCGGAAGTGAAAGGCTTATGTTAATGCCTTGAGATTCAGACAACAAGAAACAACAAAAACATTCATGACCTTTTAATGGCAAAAAGAAGAAAAAATTTTGTTCATAAACTTTTTAACAAACACACACATGCGCAGGCATAAGATGGTGACAGACAGACAAATCTTAAACAGACAGACCTAGAGTAAAGATGCATAACAAACATATAATATATATATATATCTCCTACTTTCACAGTGCTGGAAAGGTGCCCCGTTGAGAGCTGTCCACATCCCATACTTATTGCAGACAATGCGATAGGACACTCTGCTGTCAGCGGTTAGAAAACCTTTCCTACACGTCACGACTCCCTCATCCCCCTCTTCTGAGGCTGATAAAGCTCGCCCATGGACAAGACTCACTTCAGCGTTCAGTATGCTGGGCTTGAACTCGCATTCTGCAAAGGAAAACAGGGATCAAACATACTGAACTTGCAAATATATATATATTGCACACAAATGCAGAGATACCACCAACCACCGTAAAAGAAAAATCAGAATATATATATTTGTGATGAAGTCAACCCACAATTCCTTAAACTCAGTTATCCTTGCAGCACCGTTGGGTAAGTTTGCGTGGAGGGAGGATGAATGGATTAAGTTATCATTATTAATATTATCATTTTTATGATATATATGTGAAGGTATATATATTTGCATGTCTGATATCTATTAATCAATCTATCAATCTATATATATGTGCAGTTCTACAATTCTGGACATGCTATGCAAAAATTAAAACTGCAAGAAAATATGTCTGAGTTTGGGGAAAAAGTTGCGGCCAATGTGATAAATAATAAAATGCAAAATAATGCTGGTTTTATTTTTCTTTAAACAAAATTAACAGATATTAACATCACATGTCAAATTTACAAGACAACTGTCCTAATCATGAAATTTACAACACGACTGTCACACTGAACATGAAATTTAAAACAAATTGGTTGTTGTAATCAACCACAATGATGCATCAATTTCACCAAAATTAACTGGTATGGCCAACTGTTGGAATAATGAAATGCCTATCAGTGACAATAATACAGGAAGAATGACGGACAGGAAAATGCATTCTCTAAACAAAAAAATCCTTTACTGCTTTTAAAAGACATAATTCATACAAAACTCATACATGACATCAAATTTTACAACAAAATTGATCTCCATAAAAATGATTTAAAAAACAACTGCTGCATTTCAAGTTGGAACAGTTTATGTTTTTCTTAGAATTTTATTGCTCAATACAAAAAAAAACAAAACACCCAGTCAACTGGGAAAACTTTCCTTCAATGTTCAGGTATCTTTTTAAAAATTCAGACAGGTATGATCTTACTACAGGTGAGAGATTACCCATCTTAACTGCATCATGAAACTACTTTACTGTAGAACCTGATTAGTCAATATCATTGTTCCCATGAAGAATAACCTTCTATCAGACTTGTTAACCCCTAACAGATACAAGTGGAGCTTGGATGGGCAAAAAGGGTAGTTTCAGAGTAGCAAAGTGTAGCTTTAAAATTTTCTTTTTTTTTTAATGAGCATATTTCACCGCAAAAGTTGACATTCATTATTATGATAAAGATAAATGAATGGTTTTCTTACCTTACAATTACATGAATAGCTTGATAAACTTGTATTTAATCAGTATCGATGAATGTCTCAGACAGGTAGATCAAGGGAACAGGCAACTGTTTGTGTTGATTTCATCTCAAAACAAGCATTTATTTACATACCTGTCAAATGCACATACACACTAGTACAGTAGTAACCAGGGTCACTTCAATGCTTTCAATTGAAGAAATCAACTGTGTCAAAGGGATGGGGAGGGGGTGGGGGGGCTTCCAATCCCACTTGGTTGTGATCAGATGGGCAATAAACAGGATAAAAAACTTAAACTGAACTTGATTAGTCCACTGGGCTATAAACAACAGAATTCTAATTGACTGACTGAAGAACTTGCGGAAAGACCATAAACTAAACTTGCGTAGTGGGCTCTAATTGACTGACAGACTGAAGAACTTGAGGAAACTGGAAAGTCAATAAAACAAACTTATGTAGTCCACTGAGCTATAAACATAATTCCAACAGACTAAATAAAGAACTTGAGGAAAGTCCATAAACTACACTTATGTAGTCCACTGGGCTATATAATTCCAATTAACTGATTGAAGAACAATGAAAATCCATAAACTAAACTTGCGTTATCCACTGGGCCTGAGATGACTGTTCTTGAATTAAAATAATCGCAAATAAAATAAGAAATTTACATCACCAGTCACTGGAATATTAATGTGTTTGCATTTCAACTTTTATTCGAATGCACAATCAGCCGGCAGATCATGACGGATATATAATTTCAGTGTATCAAGGACAATATTGTCCTGGACACAACATCACAGGGTCAGTTCCACAGCTTAAGTAGTATTTGGGATACTTGTTTAACACACACACAAAAGTAAAATAAAATTTCAAAAAGAGGAAAAAAAAACAAAACAAAAAAAACCCCTCCTAAATCAGTATCATCACATATTCACTTTGTTGACACACCCAGCGACAATAACAGAGTAAATCAACCCCTTCACTGCTAAACCTTGGTGATTGAGATTAGTCTGGAATGAGTTTGAAGTGTTGAACTTGCTACTTTTTGTGTACTTTTGCTACTTTCTGTGTATTTTCCAGGCAAGACTTCACTAATTTTAGTATACTATTTCATGAATTGACTGATTCTGGCAAACAAATGCAATACAACTGCAAGAGGAAGAATGCCAAATACAGAGTGGTGACAGACATCCTGACCTGTAAGCTCAGTCTTACCTCAATGAGAAGACAGGGCTAACAAATGACATCAATGAAAAGAAAGTAACACTTAACACCTTCATGCTTGGAGTGAATCCTATGTATCAAGATCTTTGGTGTTGACATTCTCCATCAGAAAGGGAGAGTGGCAACCTAACAATGTACTGATGGTTCCCTGTGGACAGCTGACTGCAACAGATGAACCTGTGTGTATGGGGTACTCAGAATAAGCTGTGTGGGAGTAATGCCACTGAAACAGTGCAGATGATGGGGCAGAAACAAAAAAAAAAAAAAAAAAAAAAAAAAAGCAAAAAAAAAGCAATACTTACTGGTGGCTACACACTGAGGTCTTTGGGGAGGATCCCACTGGCCGTCAGAGCCACATCTCTGGGTGTGGTTGCCCACCAGGTGGTAGCCTATGTGACAGGA
This sequence comes from Babylonia areolata, assembly GCF_041734735.1. Classification (NCBI taxonomy): domain Eukaryota; kingdom Metazoa; phylum Mollusca; class Gastropoda; order Neogastropoda; family Buccinidae; genus Babylonia; species Babylonia areolata. The sequence continues at coordinate 8,031,598 of NC_134879.1, forward strand.
GTAGTGGATGGCGTGGAATGGCTCCACTAGCTCCGTCTGGCTGCCATGCTCAAACAGGCTGCCTTGGTCCCCACAGCTCGCCTCAACTTCCACAATATCTACAAAACAAGACCAAAGTGTGTAGAGTGGAGGCCTAGTAGTAGTAGTGATGCATCTGATTAGGCAAGTATGCACAAGTTGCATTCCAATGTACAGACTGGAATTATTACTCTTTCGTCCCACCATTCCACTAGACCTTGGGAGGTGGTCTGGGTGCTAGTAATTTGAATGAGATGATGTACTGAGATCACATGTACAGCATGTACATAAAAGAACCCACAGCAAGAAGCAAGCTGTCGTTGGCAAAATTTTGCAGAAAAACCCACTCTGATGGTAAAACAAATACAGTTATTTATTACTGACAGCCAGAATAAACAAAACAAAACAAGAGAGGCAGAGCCTTCAAGACTCACTTGTGATACACTTTTTAAAAAAAATCCAAGCTTTTTATGTATTGAGTATAATGCATTTACTGTTATATTTATATTTTTTATATTCTCTAAACTTGGCACTTTGATCTTTCTCATCTTAAACATTACATTTTGAAATTATACTCAATACATAAAAAGCTTGGATGTTTTTTAAAAAGTGCATCATAAGTGAGTCTTGAAGGCCTTGCCTCTCTTGTTTCAAAATGTGATGTTTAAGATGAGAAAGATCAGTTTAAAGCAAATTAACTCCCCCTAGCATTACAGAGTAATTTCCCTTTTTTACTATCTGCACCAAAACGTTTGCAAAATAAATAAAACTTCCATGCTTAGCAAAAGAAGTTCCTGTTTGAACAAAAAATGATAATAATGACTGCTCTAGCTGTTGGGTCAGAATATCAGATCAAAGTGCCAAGTTTAGAGAATACAAAAAATATAAATATAACAGTAAATGCAGTTTGCATATAATTAGGCTTCATTCTTTATTTTTTTGTGCCCATCCCAGAGGTGCAATATTGTTTTAAACAAGATGACTGGAAAGAACTGAATTTTTCCTATTTTTATGCCTAATTTGGTGTCAACTGACAAAGTAGTTGCAGAGAAAATGTCAATGTTAAAGTTTACCACGGACACACAGACACACACACACAGACAACCGAACACCGGGTTAAAACATAGACTCACTTGTTTACACAAGTGAGTCAAAAACTGCACTGTGGTGACAAACTCTCCCCGGGAAGAAGCCTGAATTTCACTAAGAAAAATCTGTTGTGACCAAAAAAGAAATGATTACAAAATGTTACAAAAACTACATTGTCACAAAGACTTACATCAGTATCACCATCAAGCCTTTAAAATTTTTTCCCCCCTGTTCATGTGTTCAGAGTCATGTGAATTCACAAATACAACTGCTTTTTTACATTGACAATGAGACCAAATATTTCAATCCAAAGACTGGCTACCATTGTAAAATATATTAAACTTTATCATATTAATATAATAAAGAAAAACATGAACTGCAGCACGAGAACTGAACTTAATCAGATACAATAAAACAAGATCAGACTGATCTACAGACACTTTAATCTATAGTAAGTTCATACACATTCACACATGAAAAGTGACATTGCCAATGCCAGTCACACTGAATCAATCATACTTGTTTTACAGTTACTGTGTGTTTGTGCAGCAGCTCTTGTATTAAACTTAGCCTGTTTGCAAACTTCCATTTCTTTTAAGTCTGTACAACTACAATGGACTTACAAAGTATATTCGTGTTAAGCCATCAGATGGTTCTGACCCTTGACTATTTTACCTGCTGGTGATTTTAATTCAGTTATTCTGCTTCTTATTCTGATACACTGATACAAAAAACAACACCAAAAAACAACCCAGATCAGCTGGATAAAGTAAAACAGAATAGTTGCAGTTTCAAAGAATATGTCCCAAAAAATCCAAGAAACAAACATATGTATGCATACACACACACACTGTTGTGCACAAAATTATATATATACATATATATATATATATATATATTGTATGCAGCTAAACAAAACATGGACAGATGATTCACCGTCAGAATATGGTAATTAAACAATCAGCCACTAAATCATCAGATGGGTGCAACAGTCAAGTTCAAATCTCAGTAACAGCACCTGGTCGGTAAAGGGTGGAGATTATTTCCAATCTCCCAGGTCAACGTATGTGCAGACCTGCTTGTGCCTGAACCCCCTTCGTGTGAAAACGCAAGCAGAAGATCAAATACGCATGTTAAAGATCCTGTAATCCAAGTCAGAATTAGGCGGGTTATGGAAACAAGAACATACCCAGCATGCACATCCCTGAAAACGGAATATGGCTGCCTAGATGGTGAAGTAAAAACGGTTATACACATAAAAGCCCACTCAAGTACATACGAGTGACATGTGCAATAGACCAGTGGTTAAAGCGTCGGACGTTCAATATGAGGGTCCTGGGTTCGAATCTCAGATCTTGCAGACCTGCTTGTGCCTGAAGCCCCCCCCCCCCCCCTCTCCCTTTCATGTGTATACATACTCATGCAGAAGATCTTTTTAATGCATGTTAAAGATCCTGTAATCCATGTCAGTGTCCGTTGGGTTATGAAAACGAGAACATACCCAGCATGCACACCCCCGAAAACGGAGTATGGCTGCCTACATAGTGGGGGTAAAAATGGTCACAATACACGTAAAAGCCAACTTGTGTACATATGAGTGAATGTGGGAGTTGCAGCTAACGAACGAAGAAGAAGTACACTATACAAGTGAATGCGAGTTGCAGCCCATGAACGAAGAAGAACAAGAAACTGTTAGCATTTAGGAACCCATGTAATGTATGCATACCTTTTGCTCTGATGCCTGAGGCAATCCAAATCCAAAGAACAGCTCGCAGAATATAGCCAGCTGTCCTGCAGGTGCCCATAGTGTGCAATCCAGATAAATGTGACACTGTCATAAACCAAAAATGGCATTTAAAATAAATTGGGGGAAAAATCATCCAAGAACATAGTTTTTATAAAATAAAAAAAAGACTTATACATTGTATACTAATACAAAATATTACCCCCATTGATTTGACTGAATTACAGCACAACAACTTCTTAAAAAACCTTTGACTTAGTTGAGGCCAGGTCCACACATTTGCTTGGAGTCTGCCACAGGCTGTGTTACTGTTAATGTAGGGGATGCAGAGAACCATTTTGTCTATCGTTGCCAACTTGGACAATGTACTGCCAAGGCAGACAAAACTTGAGGAGCAGCTAAGTTTTGGCCTTTCACTGTGATGATGATCATGCACACTCACACATATTCAGTTAATGTTTGTAAGTTTGAATGAGTGTGATTGTGTGTGACACAGCAAATACTGCAATTTAATATCATCAATAATTCTTTAAAAACAACAACAAACAAACAAAATCAATGTAATACAAAGGTCATGCCAAATTCATTAAATTTATTAATCAATATCAATTACTATAATTAATACTGGTTATAAGTATAAGTATAACATATCTGATTGTCTCCAACAAACTATATCTGATTGTCTCCAACAAACTATTAACTAAGTCATGAATATCTGAAGAAAGATCACATACACGCCTTTTATGCTGAATATCCACAGAACATTATAAATCATTAACTAATTGTAGTTTATAATTAAACAGAAAAACTGTATCAATGATCTTGGCAGCAAAAACAAACCATTCATCAACATAAAATGTTACTCCACAATAAGGAGTAAAAGGTTTGGTATTATATTTTATAATGTCTAATTAGTCTAAAATCAAGACAACAATGCAGATAATCGAGAAGACAATGCATACATGTATGGTTGATACTTAAGTTGCATCATGGAATTATCTATTATATTTCATAATGTCTAATTTGTCTAAAATCAAGACAACAATGCAGATAATCAAGACAATCACATGTAATGATGTATGGTTGATACTTAAGTTGCGTCATGGGAACTCTCAACTCACAAAATTTTAATGGGAACATTTTACTGAATTAGTTTTCAGCACTGAGAAAGATTCATCAGTCAGTGACACACACACACATATATATATTCTAGTTTCTACAACACAAAATGTCATGTGATATAGGTCTAGTTATCTACTTCAGGGCTTAAGTTATTAAAATATAAAAAAATCAAATATTTTAAATGGATGGAATTTTATAGCAAATCAAGTTGATACACACCATGCTGACAAAAATTATACTTTATTTTTATATTCTTATTTCTTGCGGAGGTCATGGTATGAACAGAAAAAAAAGTCAGCAATAGCAATATTTTTGTTTGATAGTGATGTTGTGATGAGCGAGGAGAGATTCTGAAAACTATTAAGTCCAAGGTGAGGCAGACTCGCAGAAATTAAATGGCTGTACCTTTTGACTCCTCCAAAATCGGGTCCTTATCATGGCATGTGCATTATACCTAGTTGTAATGTCTTCAAAAGATACCAGTCACCATCAAAAATACTCACGCTGAAAGCTGAACGGTTCGTATTTTAAAGATGTCAACAAATAGTCTCAACCCAGGCAGCCATTTTTCATTCATTGACGTCACAGTAATCATATTGTGCGCATGCGCAAGTCTGACAGGAAGTAAACCATCAAAATAACATCAGCGTGTGTTGACCATGCACAGCATACCGAGTTTTGAGTGAGTGCTGCGCTTGGTGGGGGAAGCGAAAGCACATGGAAGTCGTTTCCCCACGTTGACCCGTCATGCACTCGCCAGCAGCTGGTTCCCTGAACTGAGTCCAGAAGTTACATAATATATATATATATATATATATATGTATATATATATATATATTACCTCATAAAACCAAGTACACGATTTTCCCCAATGTAGTGTGTACCGTGGTGCTGTGTGCTCTTGTGTTCCGTCGCTGAACAGACTTGTGTGTCTCGTCCTCGGGAATACTCAGGTTGTGCCTTTCGTCCACTCTGCAGACCTCGTGAAATAGGAACTGGTTGTGAGATTCTGTGACTACATCTTGTTTTTGTCTTGCCACAACTTGTTAAGTACTACTGCTTGCGTGCAGTCATCACATACTGGGTTCCTGTTGGAGCTTGGATGTGTTATATATTTGTCGAATCCTTCATCGAAGACATCAGTTGTGTGTCACTGTTGTGCAGATCACGCCGGATTTCGGAAGTGCCAACAGTTTCTGACGTTAGCTTTAGCTTTTTCAAAGGTGAGTTGTGCGTGATTGTTTTGCAAGTTAATAAAGTCCGACAGTCATCAGCAATCTTGACTCTGTCTCAGATTTGTTACTCATGATAAATACGAACAGCACTTCCATAATGCTACACATATACAGAGTTGCATGGGTTTTCATTTTGCTTTTTTTTTTTTTTTTTAGGACTGTCCCCTCCAACGATTGATTAAATGGAAACCGCCGTCATTTGTTGCAAATTTCAGAAGCAGCTTTAAGAATTACAAAATGCAAATATGTATTGTGTTCATGATCTACAGCCATAAATAGCCAGGGTGAAGAACTCATCTTTGTGCACACCAACGTATCATGGGAATGCACATTTTTATTTTGTGCACATTTTCCTCAGACTAAGAAAACCCACCCAGTCCCATCAATCCCAGACTTGACACACACTCAGACACACACACACACACACACACACACACACACACACACAGAGTTCGGACAGGCTAAAGGTGTCAAAAGTGAGGGCACAGCCAGAGAATTTCCAATTGATTACTAACAAAATGAATAATTACCCTCTTTTATTCTCAGTGTTCAGAATCTGTCATTCTGCATGCAAGCAGTTTATCTGTCATCCTCATTCCTGTATCTATAGCTTTCACTCAAGTGTGTGTGTGTGTGTGTGTGTGTGTGTGTTTGTGTGTGCATGCACGCATGTGTGTGTACACATGTTCTTTGGTTTAATGTCTATTCACTTGATAAAGCGTAATTTTAGATTATATGTGTGAAGAATCAGAATAAAAATAACATTTTATTTATCATCAAAACCCAGCAGGTTAACAAGACACAGTCACAAAGACTGAAGAGTCAATGTCTTCATAAAACAGCTGTGGATGTAGAAAATTAAGTCCATCTGTACTTCATCAAGTTTAATACATTCTCATTCAGCAGTAACGCAAACAGTTAACAAGTGAAATTGTCAAAAATACAATCAAGTGAACTTTCCGAGAAGTTTTGGTACAAACGATTTTAGATTCGAACTTAGTCTAACATTCAAATATTACATGTTTGCTAGAAAGAAGTTTCCCAAATAATGAAATTTGGATCTGGAGTTTACATCTTTGCTGAATTTACTTTACAAAAAGCGTTCAACTTTATCCTGTTCAATAATTTATGCATCTGCCTTAATATCTGATTAGGGTACTGAACATAATCATTTTAATTGATTGCTAGTTTCCAGTTTTTGAATATCAATTGATTTTTATGGTGTATCATTGCCATAAAAATAAGACCATCCTAATCAGTAATGTAGGTTTTCAGAGAGACAGGTCTGCTAGTAATGATAATTTGGTTAAATTTACAACACCTAATTTGCTAGTTCAAGGAAAAATTTTTTGCAACTTTTATGTTGTATAGAAAGAAAGCCTTTTCAAGTGTGGCATGCAACGTTACTTGTTATACTGAAATCTGTTGGCTTTTCAGGACGTCTCTATCATTATACAAGATTTTCTGAGTAAAAAAGTATCATACATTACAGGTATGACTATGACTGTATGAGTCAGAAATATTGACTCAAATCCTAAGTAAAATTGTAAGACTTTTCACATGGGTGATTATCCCAAGGATCTATTATTGCCCCAGTTCTAAATAATTTAATATCTGGTTGAACAGTTTACCCTCATGCTTACCCCGACATGATCCTAGATGATGTGCATGTGGATGAATGTTCTATGAAATAAAATGAAATACATCAAAATGGGCTTTTAACAATTTAAGAAAAGAGAAATTTATCTGTACTAAATCAAGTGAATATAATATTGTTGTTAATGGTCTTACATTATCAGCAGAAAAAACACACATCATGTTCAAGTAATAACAGTGGTACTAATCCAGAAGACAGAAGAGTTATTATCATTCAAACTTGAAGATAAGCTAAATTATTTTGAAACATTTTTATGATCATCACTTATTCCATCCAAACAATCATGGTCAGCCACCTCAAAATTATTCTTTCCATTAGTTTACCCAGTATGTGATGTTAGCACAATTGGCTGACAGATAGCTGATCTTCTCTCATGAAGTTATCTGTTTGCATTTCACTTGTTTATGAACTGGTATTACATTTGCAATAGTCTGTTTCCATTGAGCTGGTATTATTGGCGCAATATCCAAGTGGTAAAAGAGTTGGACTTTCAATCTGAATGTCCCACATGTGAATCTTTGTAACGAAGCCTGGTGGGTAAAGGGTGAACATAGTATGTGCAGACTCCTGCAAGTGCCTTAACCCCCCTTCATGTGTATACACACGCAGATGATCAAATGTGCACATTGTATCAAATATCCTGTAAAAGTATAATCCATGTCAGTGTTGATTGGGTTATGGAAACAAGAACATACCCAGCATGCAAACCCCTGAAAATGGAATATGGCTGCTTAGTTTTTGATGGGGTAAATAAGCAAAATGGTCATATACATTAAATGTTACATGTCTGTGTGTATATACACATGTGCATGACTGAAGCCTGATTGAATGATGCAGGAAATGACTGATGAGCACCCAATGGCAGCTGTCAGCCGGCTCTGCCCAGGTTGGCAACCTGTTGTGCAAATGACTCCATGTTTGTAAAGCACTTAGAGCTTGGTCTTAGGATAGATCATCTGTGCTATATATTTATAAACGTATCCATATCATCATCATCATTAAACCATCAATCCAGTATTTTTGAACAAGCTTACACAGTAAAGCAACATTTTGTGGTAAATGTCTCAGCATATATCATTTGAGACTGTGCCAAGTCCTACAGATGTTTTCTTTTTAGGGAGGGATAGTAATAATGTGTCCTTGACCTCACAGGAGTGGTGGGTTCACAGGACTCGGAATCAGCTTAGGGTTTTATGTCTGAGGTGAGAGACTGACTAGAGGACTCAGGATATTGTGACTAGAATTGGGACAGGGTAACTCGGGGACAGTTGAGAGCTGAGGACAGGAAGCATTCTGGGTAGGGCCACTAAGGGAAATGGACTGGGACAGGTGAAGGTGTTTGTGGTTCTGCCTGTACTGGTTGCCAGCTGGGGTCTCAACCAGGTAGGATTTGGGTGTAACCTGGCTGACGACTGTGGCAGGATCGGACCATCATGGCGCATGGTTCAGCTTCTGGAGGACATGATCTCCTGGGAGGAGCTCTGGAAAGACACGAGCTGCATGATGCTTATCAAAGTATTTCTTGTTGTCCTTGGCCTTGGCATCTCTCTGATGATATCTCTGTCATACTGCTTGGGTTCTAGGTTAGCTTGAACTGTTGAAGTTTAGGAACTGGTGTACACAGTTTTCTTCCCATGGCAAGTTCAGCAGGACTCACTCCGGTAGGTAATGTGGGAGTTGTTCTGTGTCATAGCAAGGCCAGGAATGGATGCTTTTGCTGTAGGATTCGTTTTGCGATCTGTGCTCCTCTTTCTGCTTGCTAAAACTTTGGAAGTATGGGCTGCTCGTTGCATGGTTAAAATGCCAGGACTGGCAGGAGTCAGCAAAAGCCTTGGACTCTGAAGAGGCAAACTGTATGCCAAAATATTATTGTCTGTAACTATGACTAGTATTTTTTGATCAGATATCTTATCATTACATTTACAGGAGGACCAATATTCATTATATTGTATTTTAGCCTGTGCAATGACCATGTTACTGTAATGCGTTGCCCTTTTCTTTTCAATAAGGTTCTTTTGTGACTTGTTTTTAAAGTAAGTTATAAACTGGTTGTTTATTATTCACTTCTGCTTCACAGGCTGGTGTCCACCAAATATTTCCTGAATGCTTGTTTAAGTAGATTATATTTTAGAATTGATACGTCGGCAGCTTGTAAAGTGGTGTTGGTAAAGAGGAATATAATATATGAATTAGCTATAATAATATATCATCTGTGTTTATGTACTCTGTGTTATAGCAAGCAAGGATACTTTTGAATTTCTCCCAGTTAGCCTCTTTTTAATTTCAGTTATAAATATTTTGGGACTGTGCCATTTTTGAAATTTTGAAGATCTTTGAATTTCAATAAAAGTCATGATGATAAAGCTGCCTTCATTTAAAAGGCTTAATGAAGGTTCCACAACATTTTTTACAGAGTGGTTACAAGTAACTGATACACAGTCTTTGTCCCAAAAATGAGAATGGGCATTAAAATCTCCACTTGTTGACCATTTTCCACTATCCTGAACATTATGTATCCTTGTAAGCCCACAATTTCTCGCAATCCCACGATTTCTCTGAATTTGAAAGAAATCATTGGATTGCAAGACATAGTGGTTGTTCCCCTCCCATGTTTTCTCAAAGTCCTTTGTTTTGTTTTGTTTTGTTTTTTAAAATGTTCCTTTGTTATTGGAGTTGGTTTCTTGTTTTTTCCCAATACAAATCTAAGAGAAAAATGAGAGAGAAAAAGAAATGAGAAATGGGGAAAACAACAATGACGATCATGATAACGTGAAGGTGTTGGCACAGTACTGGTTTAAAAAAGTGTGAATGTATGTGTATACATACATAATCATAATGATAGATAATAATGTACATTTATATGGCACCCTTTCTTTCTAAGAGCTCAAGCCCTATACACGAAAGAAGAAAAATATTACAAGTTACATAAAACATTCATGACCACTCTTTCTCAAAAACCCCTCACCCCCACCCCCACCCCCCACATCCCCTCCCACCCCCCCCTCCCCCTCACACACACACTCTCCCTTTCCCACTCTACATCCAGAGTGAGCTGACATGGGTGGTGTTAGAGAACAAGAAAGCTGAGAGTACTTTTGATAGGTTTTAAAAAGATGAGTTTTTAGTGATGAGCGAAAAGCAGAAATAGAATCAGATGCATGGATATGATGAGGAAGGTTGTTCCAGATGCGAGGAGCAGCAAAGAAGAAAGAACGTTCTCCATAGGTTCTTGTATTGACACAAGGAAGTTTCAAAAGGTAACTGTCAGAGGAAGAGGGGAGATTTCTTGCGGGAGTGTAAACACTGATAAGGTCAGAAATATATGTAGGTCCTGCGGAGTGGAAAGCAGAATAGCAGAGACACGCAACTTTGTATTTAATTCTCGCTTCAATGGGGAGCCAATGTAGAGTGCAGAGGTGAGAAATGTGAGCAGTACGTGGGACTCTGAAACTCAGACGGGCAGCATTGTTTTGAAGTTTTTGAATTCACTGAAGAATACTGTGTGGATTGTCTGTGAGAAGATAATTACAGTTGTCAATGTATGTCAGAGTGTGTGTGTGTGTGTCTGTGTGTGTGTGTGTGTTTCCTTATGTGTGTTTACTTAGCTTGTTCATTTGGTCTTCTTTCACTCTGTTTTAAAAATATTTTCTTGTTCTAAGTGCCTTCTATGAAACTGAAAATCTATTTTCAGTGCAGTCTTGCATGCGAAAGGATGCTGACACAAACAGATGAAGAAATGGGCAAGCATGAAATGAAGGACATTATATAAATGTGACAGAAAAGGTTGCATCACAACAAACATAACTATTTGGTCCAATTTTCACACTCCCTCGTGAAGTTAAAGCATTGTGAAACACCTTTTTTGCTATCACATTTATGTAGAAAGTTGAATAATTTTGATGTTATTCAGGAAAATTTGGTCATACTATAGTATACTATAGGATTGTGAGAAATTATGGGCTTACAATCTGTTCCAAGATATTCTGTATTTTTGCTCATATATTCCCCTCGAAACATCCCCATTTTATGCTTATTTTGACATTGATAATGGAATTAACATGCTTGAAGAGTGTTTGACAGACTGTTTATTATTACACGATGCTTGTATTATCTTAAATGGCGATTTGAATGGTAGGACTTCAAAGATTTGTCAGGATCTTTCAGTGATAGATGGTTTCTATATGCAGCATAAAAGTAATTCTGTTAATACATCACAATGCTCTGAAGATAGTTTTTTGAATGATTATGGAAAATTGCTATTGAATATGTGCACTGCCTTTGATTTGAATATTTTGAATGTTGTATGTGAGGGCGACCATGTAGGTCGCTATACATATATTTCTGATGCTGGAAGCAGTGTCAATGATTACTTTATATTTTCAAAAGATCTTTTTAGTCTTATGTTTGATTCATGTCAGCTAACTGTCTTAGAACATATTGATTCGGATCATTTACCACTGGCACTTAACGTTGGTTTTCGGAGAGGTAAGAATGTTGATGTTAATGAAGAAAAATCAAAACACTGTTACTGAAAAAAATAATATGGAATGAGGATTGTACTGATTTACTTCGTAATACTTTTAGTAATGTTGATATTAGCACAAAAATTGATTATGCAATGAATATGATTGATGTTGACGTAAATTAAACACTATTATTATAGTATTAATGTTTAATGACTGTGTAAATGAAAGTGCAGAATGTATGAAAAGATGTGTGCGTGTTGATAAGAGTAAGGCATTTGATGATTAGTTTGATCATGAGTGTGTCCTAAGTAAAAGAAAGGTAAGGAGTTTGTTACAAATTAGTAGGCAGACATTAAAAGTAGAAGATATTGATGCATATGTAATTGCGAGAAGGGAATATAAACGTTTAATTTAAAGAAAAAAAGAAAGAATTTAATAGATCTTTAATGAATAAGCTTGTAGCTTCCATTTGTTGTCAGAAGGAATTCTGGAATAATGTCAATAAAGTTTAGTTTAAATTAAGAAACAGCTAAGACATAACATTAGTATAGATAATTGGTTTCAACACTTCCAAAAGCTGTTACAATCACATGTTGATAACGAGCAAATTGAAGCTGCACATGATGATGATATTCTTGATTATGAAGAAGATCTATACAAGAATAGACCAATTTCTGAAGAAGAGGTATTTTTAGCATTACGAAAACTTAAAAATGGTAAGGTGGCTGGTCCCAATGGTATTATAAGTGAACTGTTTAAAAACTCTTATGATCTGATAGCCCCTTTCTTTCTTAAGTTGTTTAATAAATTGTTAAAAAAAGGTGTATACCCGAATAATTAGATAGAATCAATCATTTTGCCCATTTATAAGAAAGGGGATGTTAATAATCCCAATAATTACAGAGGAATTTCTTTAAATGACATAACAGGTAAACTGTTCAGAATAATTATTAATAAAAGATTGCAAGAATGGGTAGAGGAGAATGATATCACCGGCGACGACCAAGCTGGTTTTAATGGACCATATGTTTATGTTGCTTGCACTTGTACAGAAACAGTTTTCCTTTAATTGTAAGTTGTATGTTGCTTTTATTGATTTTGAAAAGGCATTTGATTCTATTATTAGTATTAATCGTAATCTTCTTTGGCCACTTTTGTTGAAGAATGGTATAAGAGGTAAACTTTACAGATGCATTAGAAACATGTACGATATAGTAAGAGCTAAAGTTCGCTTTGGTGCTAAACTTACATAATTTATTAATTGCACAGCTGGAGTTAAACAGGGGGATGCATGCAGCCCGATTTTGTTTTCTTTGTTTATTAATGAATTAGCAGTCCAAGTTATTAATGATGGAAGACACGGTGCCTTGTCCCCAATTGATTTTTTTTAACTGTTCATACTCTTGTTAGCAGATGGTGTTATTTTGATGTCAGAAACTGTTATAGGTTTACAGACACAGCTTAACAATTTACACATTGCAGCAAATTCACTCCAGTTAAAAGTCAATATGTCTAAAAGTAGTATTACTGTATTTCGTAAAGGTGGTTATCTGAGCAGCAGAGAAAGATGGGTGTACGATGGTGTTTTGATGCCAGTTGTCAATGTTTATAAATATTTGGGCATATTTTTCTCCACACACTTGAGTTTTGTTGGTTCTTGCAAAGATCTAGCTAGTAGAGCCAAAAATGCTTTAGTTTGCATTATGAAAAAGTTGCATATGTTAAATAACATATCTTTTTGATCTGTTTATCAAACTATTTGATGCACAAATACAGCTGTAGCACAATACGGTTCGGAATTGTGGGGTCTAGATAAAGCTGCCATTCATTGTGAATCAGTACATACCTTTCCTTTGAAAAAAATTCTAGGTGTAGATAGGCAAATGCCCAGTGATTTAATTTATGGTGAAATGAATAGATATCCGATATATTTAGTTTTTGCAGTTAGATGTATTCGTTACTGGCTCAGATTATTACAAATGGAAGGCATCAGAATACCACGCAAAGCTTATAATATATTATATGATTTAGATGCTAGAGGCAAAGTGAATTAGGTAACTAAGATTCGTCATTGTTTGTTTGAGTATGGTTTTGGTTTTGTTTGGTTAAACCAACACGGTCAGGTCAGATAGATATATATCTGCTACTGGTAACCTGGATCCCAGTACTGCCTGTCTCAGGGTCGAATTGCTGGCGACTAAACCAGCACCCCCACCAGTCCTCTCAGGAGGGTGGCTAGACACCCTGGTGGAATTAAATGACCCATCAAAGGGCGCCAGCTCTGGAGAGCTACCTGCGGCCGCCTAGCTAAGGGAGTAAACCCTGTCAGAAAATCCGGTGTGGGGCCCCTGAGGCGGTTGGATGGCAAACTTTGTCACTTTCCGGCAGCTCCTGCGGCCGCGCTGGCACCAAAACGTAACAGCCTTGCTGTTCCTTTGGATCTGTCAGCGAGGTGGAGAGGGGGGACAAGCTGCATGGGCAACAGCCTGTCTTCCATATTACATTGCCCAGGCTTATATCCGTCCATCCATCCACAGACACCTTACACCTTGCACCTAAAACCTGGAGAGGACACTCCAGCTTCGCTACTAGCACTAGCGTCGGAACAATACGTGAAGCAACAGTTACCGGTTATAAGTTAGCGCTCAGTTGGCGTAGAACCGACGCCAGGGGTTGCTTCTGACGGTGGGAGGGACCCTCGCGTCCCACTGGACAGCTACCGCCCGCCCAAGTTGGGCAGCCCCCAGCCAGTTAGGTGCTGTCCCGCCACGACCTGCCTTCTTCTATGGGTGTATGAAGATTAGGAGAATATCCGACAAGCAGGTCGTTAATTTCCGCACCAGGCAAAAAGAAAACTTCAAGAAACGGATCAACAGTGAAACTGGCCTGTTGGAATGTCTGGACAATGATGCCTGGGCTCTCCCAAGATCTGCAAGACATCAGCGACGCCAGAAAGACGGCCGTCATAATTAAACAGCGAGCTGAAGAGACTAAATGTGGACATTGCCACTCTGCAGGAAACACGGCTGGCTGACTCAGGAGCACTAAAGGAGAGGGACTACACCTTCTGGCAAGGAAAGAGCTCTGATACCCCAAGAGAGTACGGGGTGGGCTTTGCAGTCAGCAACAGCCTGCTGGACATGATCGAATCAGGCTGCGGTGGTTCAGAACGACAATTGACTCTCCGCCTCAACACCTCCGAAGGCTATGTCACTCTCGTCAGCGTATATGCTCCAACACTGTCCGCCTCTCCCGACGCCAAGGATGAGTTCTACGAAAATCTCGCATCAACCATAAGGAACATCCCCAGGACAGAACAACTTGTTCTCCTGGGCGACATCAGTGCCAGAGTGGGTGTAGACAACGATTCGTGGCCCTCCTATCTCGGTTCGTTTGGAGTGGGGAAAATGAATGAGGATGGACAGTGACTACTTGAGTTTTATACCTGCCATGAACTGTGCATCGCCAACTCCTTCTTCAAGACGAAGCCCCAACACAAAGTCTCCTGGAGGCACCCGCGCTCAAAACATTGGCACCAACTGGATCTGATCCTAGTAAGACGAGCTGCCATCAAAAACCTTCTCCACACTCGCTCTTACCACAGCGCAGACTGCAGCACGGACCACTCTTTGGTATGCTGCAAGATCAGACTGCAACCAAAGAAGTTCCACTGCTCAAAGAAATAAGGGAACTCTTGCATTGACGTCAGCAAGATGTCTCAGCCAGACCTTGTTGAACTGTTCGCAGAGGCCTTTGAGAGAGAATTCGATGCATTGCAGCCCAGAGACTGCCACAGAAAGATGGGAAACGTTACGAGACACCATGCACCGCATTGCAATGGCCACCTTTGGGAAGAAAACCGAGAAGTCCCACGACTGGTTTGAGGCCAAATCATCAGAGATGACTCCCAGTATTGAGGCCAAGTGCGCTGCACTCACTGAGTACAAACGGTCACCCAGTGAGAAGAACCTGCAAATCCTCAGGGCCGCCTGGAGTAAGGTTCAGTTTAACGCCAGGCAATGTGCAAATGAGTACTGGACAGAGCTCAGCGAAGAGATACAGAATGCTGCTGAAAGAGGCAACATCCGAGGGATGTATGATGGCATCAAGAAGGCACTGGGACCAACACAGAGCCTGCCCCCCTCAAATCCTCCACTGGGGAAGTAATCAACGATCCTAGCCAGCAGATGGAGAGATGGGCAGAACACTACTCCGACCTCTGCTCCACAGAAAACATGGTGTCCAACTCAGCCCTCCATGCCATCAAGTGCATGCCGGTCATGGAAGAACTTGACACAGAACCAACTGAAGACGAACTCAGCAAGGCCATTAACAGCCTGACACCAGGCAAGGCACCTGGCAGTGACGGAATTCCCCCAGACCTCATTAACACTACTCTTCTACATCCTCTGCACACAGCCCTCTGTCAGTGCTGGAATGAGGGACCTGTACTGCAGGACATGAGGGACGCTAAGATTATCACCCTCTACAAAAACAAGAGTGAAAGGAGCGACTGCAACAACTACAGAGGCATCTCACTTCTCAGCATTGTGGAAAGTCTACGCTCGGGTCCTCCTAATTCGCCTGCAGAAACTGGCCGAACGCGTTTACCTGGAATCACAGTGCGGTTTCCGAGCAGAGAGATCCACGGTAGACATGATCTTCTCCCTTCGCCAAATCCAGGAGAAGTGCAGAGAGCAGAGGATGCCCCTGTATGTCGCATTCATTGACCTCACCAAGGCCTTTGACCTAGTCAGCAGAGACAGCCTTTTCAGGGCTCTTCAAAAGATCGGCTGCCCCCCCAAACTGCACAGCTTGATTGAGTCCTTCCACTCCAACATGAAAGGGACGGTGCAGTTTAATGGTAACCTCTCCAAGCCCTTCGACGTACGCAGCGGTGTCAAACAAGGCTGTGTCATCGCCCCCACCCTATATGGAATCTTCTTTGCTCTTCTCCTGAGACATGCGTCAAGCACAGCGCAAGAAGGGATCTACCTGCGGACCAGATCAGATGGCAGGCTCTTCAATCTCGCCTGCCTCAGAGCAAGGACAAAAGTCCGCGAAGCCCTCATCAGCGACATGCTCTTTGCTGACGATGCCGCAGTTGTGACCCACACCCAGCGGGACTTGCAGTCACTAATGGACCGCTTCTCCCAGGCCTGCAAAGATTTCGGTCTGACCATCAGTCTCAAGAAGACAAATGTCCTAGGCCAAGACACGCCATCTCCACCAGCCATCACCATTGATGACTACGAGCTTGAAGCCATCCATCAATTCACTTACCTTGGGTCCACCATCACCGACAACCTCTCCCTTGACACTGAGATCGAGAAGAGGATCGGGAAGTCAGCCACAATGCTAGCCCGCCTCACACAGAGAGTGTGGACAAATCCCAAGCTGACCACAAAGACAAGGATGGCTGTATACAACGCCTGCGTCCTCAGCACCTTGCTGCATGGCAGTGAGGCGTGGACCACACATGCTCGTCAGGAGAAAAGGCTCAATACCTTCCACCTGAGAAGCCTATGGCGCATACTCGGCATCTTCTGGCAAGACAAGGTGACAAACACTGAAGTCCTGACTCGCGCTGGCCTCCCGACCATGTATACCATGCTGAGACAGCGTCCGCTGTGCTGGCTGGGCCACGTTCGCTGCATGGAAGATGGTCGCATCCCAAAAGACATCCTTTATGGAGAATTCGCCACGGGGCAGAGAAGCATCGGCCGCCCACAGCTGAGATACAAAGACGTTTGCAAACGTGACATCAAGGCGATTGAGATCAACACTGAGTCTTGGGAGGACCTTGCAGATGACCACAACAGATGGAGAAGCACTCTCAAGAATCAGCTACGGATTGGTGATGACAAACTGTCAGCTGCTGCAGCAGAAAAGCGAGCTCGCAGAAAAGGGACGTCAGCCGACATACCAGCATCAGCTTACACATGTGATCGCTGCGACAGAGACTGTCTCTCTCGCATCAGTCTCTACAGTCACAGGCGACGCTGCTTGGTCCAAGCAGACAGCCCAATTAGACATTAGATCTGATATACTCTATCCATGGTCAGCCATGACCGAAGGAGGCCTACTATAGGTTAAACCAAGGTGTCGGCAGCATTCACGCGTTTATCTCTGTTTTTCGCCAATGATTGATAGATTGTAGATGACAGAAATGGTCTGATCACATACAAAAAAGTGAATGGTTTAGTTTTTATAAGAATTTTTGCAACATGTCTGATCTGAAACCTTACTTGGTGTTAAATATGGATAGACATTTAAAATATATAACGACTAGATTTAGATTAGGTATTTCGGAATTAGCAGTCCATCATTACAGATACAGAACATGTAATGATAGTAATTTAATTTGTCCATTATGTAAGGACTCACAAGACAGTGAGATACATTTTGTTCTTTGTTGTCCATCTCTTAAGAACATTCGAGAAGAATTCATTCCACCTAAATATTACAGATAACCTACATTGTTTAAATTGAACTTATTGATGTCATCAACATCTCCCGAAACTGTTCGAAAATTTTCTCTATTTTTTATATAAAGCTTTCAAATTCAGAGAAATTGTAACTTCGTGACAGCATTTTATTGTTCTACTTACTGAACCGTAGCACTGCTTTACTTATATGTTTGTTTAATTGAATATTTGGACGTTAACAAGCATTGGAACGTGATGTTTTGTCTCTATATGAAAGAATATTATTCACACACCCCTTCATAAGGGGCCTAGGCCTATACATGAATAAACCATCTGGAATCTGGAACCTCTCTCTCTCTCTGTGCCTATCTGTCTGTCTGTTAGTCTCCCTCAAAGCTCTCTCTCTCTCTCCGTTTCTGTATCTGTCTGTCGGTATCTTTGTCACTCCTTTGCTGCCCTCTCTGTCTATTTCTCTGTCTCCTTCTCACTTTATCTGCCTCCCTCGCAGTCAGTCTCGCTCTCTCTTTTCCTCACCACACCTCCCATCGGTCTCTTGGAAATTGCGTACATGTCCATTTGTTGAACAATTCAGGTCTTTTAACTCATAGTCATAATGCATTTATTTACTTGTTTTGTTATATATATATATATATATATATATATATATATATATATATATACACACATATATATATATATGTATGTATGTATGTACGTGTATATATATATATATATATATATATATATATATATATATAGTAGTACTAGTAGGCCTCCGGTCATGGCTGACCATGGATAGAGTATATCCGACCAAATGTCTAATTAGGCTGTCTGCTTGGACCAAACAGCGTCGCCTGTGACTGTAGAGACCAATGTGAGAGAGACAGTCTCTGTCGCAGCGGTCACATGTGTAAGCTGATGCTGGTCTGTTGGCTGCCATCCCTTTTCTGCAAGCTCGCTTTTCTGCTGCAGCAGCTGACAGTTTGTGCTCACCAATCCGTAGCAGATTCTTGAGAGTGCTTCTCCAGGTGTTGCGGTCATCTGCAAGGTCCTCCCAGGACTCAGTGTTGATCTCAAGCGCCTTAATGTCACGTTTGCAAACGTCTTTGTATCTCAGCTGTGTGCGGCCGATGCTTCTCTGCCCCGTGGCGAGCTCTCCATAAAGGATGTCTTTTGGGATGCGACCATCTTCCATGCGGCGAACGTGGCCCAGCCAGCGCAGCGGACGCTGTCTCAGCATGGTATACATGGTCGGGAGGCTGGCGCGAGTCAGGACTTCAGTGTTTGTCACCTTGTCTTGCCAGGAGATGCCGAGTATGTGCCGTAGGCTTCTCAGGTGGAAGGTATTGAACCTTTTCTCCTTGTCTCTCAGTCTTGGTTTCTTCGGGTTGCTGGTCTGAGATGTTCGAGGGCAGTAGTGTAGACAGTGTCTCTGAAGGTCATCCACTGTTCCTCAACTGAAGGCCATCCACTGGTCCCGTCTTCCTGTGGTGTGTCGGGCAGTCTGTAGTTGGCGAGTTCTTTTGCAACCTTGCTGCTTTTCAGATTGGATACATTCAACCTCTTTGCAGTCTTCTGACCTTGGTCAGTACCATATTAGATGCTGTGGTCTAACCCTCTGTCCGCCAATCTGTTTAAACTTTTATTCAAATGTCTTCTTCCGTTATCACAAAGATTGTAAACATCTTTCTGTCTGCAGGTTCTTTTCCTGATTTTTTTTTTAACACACCCTCTTTACACCTCTACTCAAGAAACCTGATCTTGACAAAAGAAAATCTGAAAAAAACGACAGACCTATTTCAGATTTACCCTTCCTATCAGAACCACTCGAAAGTGTATGTACGTCAGCTCCTCAGTCATTTGTCATCCAAGGACCTCCTTGAGGTATTCCAATCTGCATTCAGACAGAATCACAGTACTGAGACAGCCCTCTCACACATACATGTGTTAAGAACACATAATTGTCTTGTGCAGACAAAAAGAAGTCCCAATTCTGTTTGTGGGTGCAAGCTACAAACCTGTAAACATTCCCCTGTGCACAGAACATGTCATCACTCATGTCATGGGCCAGAGGCCTGAGATTAAAATCTTTTGACTTGACTTTGACTTCTCTCTGTCTGTCTGTCTGTCTGTCTCTCTCTGTGTCTGTCTGTCTCTCTGTCTGCCTTTTTCACGATCCGGTTCACTGGGAAGCCAGTAGTCAGATACAAATCCATTTGTTTACTCATAAAGCAAAACATAAGAATTCCCTTTTGGAAATTTAACAATAGATTTTAGCTTAGATTTTTGTTTCTGTTTTTTTCCCCTATGAGTGTTTCGTTTCATTATCAATGATAAAAGGCATCGCAAAATCTATGACTATTGATACATAAGATATAAGATTGATAGAAGAAAACAGTGCACTGATGACTGTTTGGTATTAAACAAATGTTATGTCGAATACTTATCAATCATCATTTATCTATTCATTTGATTTATCGTTTGTTTGTCCATTTTTTGATTGTCCATATATGTATTCTTTTTGATTTACTTTATGTGGAATTTTAATGCCACTTGTCCCTTATTTAATTATCTACATTATATAGCTGTTTGTTTTTATTGTATAAATCGATGTGTCCATTAATCGGTATTATATATATATCTATATAATGATATTGTTGTCCATGTAATTTTGTTATAACTGTTTCATTTTATTCAGGGTTCGTACAAAGTCATTGGAGTCTGAAAAAGTCTTGAAAAAATGAGAGAACCTTTTCTAAGGCTGGAAAAATTATTTGAAAATGTCTTTTGCCCTTCCGGAAAAGTCTTAGAATTTTGATTTAGCCTTTAACCAGTACCAGTCAACAAAGAGCGTAATGGAGTTAGATAGAAATTGGAAAAAAAGGTGAAATTTGAACATTCATACCAGCATGTCTGCCGATTTCTTTCTCAAACGATGTTGCAGACAAATTTTGGAATCAGTATGACTTTGGTTAGTAAGGAAAAAATCAGGCTGATCTGTAATACGGTTGGAAAAAGTATAACATTTTTGTTTGTTCACATATATTGGAACACCATTTTCTGTGATTCATTTTGAAAAAGAAAAACACACACACACACACACACACACACACACACACACACACACACACACACACACACACACACACACACACACACACAAAACAAAACAAAACAAAACAAAACAAAACAAAACAAACAACAACAACAAGAAAACAAAAAAAAAAAAACACACACAAAAACTATCGACCTGACCAGTTTCTAACCTTCCTTTCATGTTAAACTTCTGGAAAGAAAAAAAAGGCGCCCTGAAGCAACTCAACAACCACCTTCGTTTCAACAATCTCATCTACCGTTTTCAGTCTGTCTATCGTGCTGATCACAGCACTGGAACCACTCTCCTCCACATCCTGAATAATCTACTGTTAGCACCCAACTCGGGGGCAAAAAATCCCTTCTCACGCTTCTTGACTTGTCAACCGCCTTTGACACAATAGACGATTCAATCCTTCTTTCCCGTCTTCATTATGAATACATTTGGTAATATGTAATGGCACCACTCTCACCTGGTTCAAATATCACCGACCGATCCTAGTCACAGTCTGAACCTGTCAGAATCGAACATGGAGTCCCACTGGGTTTTAGGCCCCGTGCTCCTCTCACTGTTTCCTGCTCCCCTCGCTGAAATTATCAACCATCACGTCAGTCGTCATTTTTATGCCGATGATACTCATGTTCAGAAAAGCGATACCCCTGAAAATTAATTTGTCCTCGTTCTTGTAAGAAACTTCCTACTGCTTCCTGGACATTCAGAACGGGGTGACTCACAAGTTACTGTTGAATCCAGACAAAACTGAATCAGTGGTGACAGAAACTAAACAAAAAACTCTCTTCCATCACAGTATTTTCAGCTTAGGGAAAAATAACAAAACTGCTGATGGTGCTTTTTTACGGGATGGATAAACACAATTATCTTATCTGTAGTTATAATATACCCTGTCCTCAGCTGGTAGAGTAACTGTTCAAAAATTTGCTTTAAAATTGTTTCTCCAGTACGCACTGGGGAGAGGGTGTTTTATTATTATTGTTATTAAATAATTTTATTTTTATTTTTCTTCTTCTTCTTAGTATAATTATCCCTGGAGAAAAAAAACAACAAAACACTACTACAGTAAAAGAAGTTTTCCTTACCCAGAATCTAAAGTATGAAGTGACTAGTATATAATGTATTTCAGTTGTTTCACGCCACTTCCTTTAGCAATGAAGAAGATGAAATGAAGTAATTTCATACTTTCGATTTTGAGTAAGGAAACTTTCTTCTACGTATACCCAGAATAAGTACAGGTCTACATATGAAGGAACACAACCAGTTTTACTTTGTTTTTCTTCTGCTTCTTTTCTTTTTTTTTCTTCTTTTTTTTCCACTGTATTTTTCACAGCGGGCCGTCGACATACCGACTGGTAAACAGCAAACCAGGATATGAGGATGCTACGGCTTTGGAGTCTGCAGCGTTGGCGTCTTGGGCGGGTGATTGTGGTGCTGGTCCTCACGGTAGTACTTCTGCAGCTGGTGCACATGGTGCTGCTCACGCGCCTAGAGGCACGGGAGGGAGCGATGCTCGGCCACATAGGGGTGAAAGGGGCGTGGGCGGAAGGAGGAGGGGTGGGCCCTGCGGGAGTGGGAGCCGGAGTGGGGAGGCAGCTGCAGGGACGGACGGTAATGAACGTCATCGCCGAGATGCACGAGCGCGTCAAGAATTCTTTCAGGTAACGTTTTTGTAAATTATGTTGCGTTGTGTTGTGTTGCAATGCGTTGTGTTGCGTTGTGTTGTGCTGTGTTGTGTTGCATTGGAATGTATTTTTATTGGAAAGTATTATAATATATTAGCGCACGCAAAAGAACACACGGCAGAAATAGTGTTGTCTCTGGCGTTGTATTGTTTTCTTTTGTCACAATAGATTTCTCTGTGTGAAATTCGGGCTGCTCTCCCCATGGAGAGCGCGTCGCTGCACTGAGAGCGCCACCCTTTTTTTCTGCCTGCAAATTTATTTGTTTTCCTATCGAAGTGGATTTTTTTCTGTCGAATTTTGCTAGGAACAACCCTTTTGTTACCGTGGGTTGTTTTACATGCGCTAAGTGCATGCTGCACATTGGACCTCGGTTTATCGTTTCATCCGAATGACTAGCGTCCAGACCACCACTCAAGGACTAGTGGATGGGGAGAAAATACTTGCGACTGTATAATAAGATATTGTGTTGAATTATATTGCATTGCATTAAAAAAAAGAAAGAAAATGAATTGCATTAAATTGCGCTGTATTGTATTGTGTGGAATGGTATGATATGGTAAATTACTTTTTGTCACTGCATATGTTTTAGTGTTAAAATCAGGATGCTCTCCCCGGAGATAACGCATCGGCGTCGCTACAGTGAGAGCACCACCACCCATTTTGTTTTCTGTCGGCAGGTGTATGTGTTGTTACTATCAATCGATTTTTTGCTAAAGAATTTAGCGGGCACAATACTTTTGTTACCGCATGTTCTTTAACGTGCGCAAAGTGCATGGTACACATGGGTTCTTGGTTTATTGTCTTATCAGAAGGGCATTGTGTTTGTTGTCGTTGCTGTTCCTTTCATCCTTCTTGATGTTGGTGTCGGTATTGGTCAGTTTACGTCAAACTGTGACAGGGCAGAATGAATAAACGCTTGATAATGTTCCCGCTGCAACAAATCACACAGCTGCGACGGTTAATTAAATACTCTTTGCTGCTTTCATAAAATTTGAGCAACTGTGTTAGCTACTTTCTCTGCTGTGATCAGCTCTGTGAAAGAAAGGAAGGGCAGCGGCAGTAAAGGAGAACATGGTGAAGGTGAAGTGAAGTCTACATATATTTCCGAGAGTTGACCATTGTCAACATTTCACTTAATTACAGATGCAATTCATGAAATCATGCCACGCAAGAAAATAAACAAATCAAGGGGAAAAGGAAAATATGTATCGTGACTTTAAAGTGTACTACCTCAAAAGTATCAATGAGTTTTCATAATTTCATGCGCTCTAGTCTTTACAAAACGGTGGAATAATTGCTTCGTATTATTAGATAATTGATTTATTTACTTATTTAGTTATTCATTTAAAAGCCACTATAATCCTATGATAAAAGAAAGACCCATGAAGCTTTTATTCACAGTTTGAATAATAATTATGAGTAACGTAATATATAAGTAATGCAAGAGGTTTATTTTTCTTACAGATTGGACAAGAGTGGCACCTACCACGTCATCGACAACTTTCTGACGTCAGAGCACGTGGTACTGGAAAACGCCCATGACGTCACGCTGGTAACGCAGTGCTCGTCCAGCCAGTTGCAGCACCTGGCAGAGATGAGCGAGAGGTGGCGGGGCCCGGTGTCGGTGGCTGTATTCACCTGCGACGACGACTTCTCACACACCGTCAGCGCCATTTTGTACCACCACTTCTGTTCCGACAGCGTCTTCAAGTACGTGACGTTTCACTTGGTGTTCCCCATCAGCCGGACTCCCAGGGACCTGGGAAACGCTGCTAAGGCAGCGGAGCCCAGACTTTCGTGCTCCCAGCCGCCCCCCAAGCTTCAAGCCGCCCCCAATTACGCGATGGAAGGCATGGAATACCCCAACAACGTCCTGCGTAACCTCGCCATCAACTACGTCCAGACACGCTACGTCTTCGTTGTGGACGTAGACATGCTACCTTCCGAAGACCTCCGTCCGCAGTTCCAGAAGTTTCTGGCTCGACTGGAGTCAGCCAACGGGTCCTCGGTGAAGACGGCCTACGTGGTGCCTTCCTTCGAGGTGAAGCAGGGAGCAGCCGTGCCGGGCTCTAAAGAGGAGCTGCTCAAGGCCTGGGCCTCGTGGACCGTGCGCCCGTTTTACAGCCAGCTGTGCGCCAAATGTCAGCGGCCCACGGACTTTGAGTTGTGGCGGGGGCTGGCCCGGGGTTCGGGAGGTCTGGGCGTGGGGTACAGCCTGGAGTGGCAGGACCCCTGGGAACCCTTCTACATCAGCAGGGCCTCGCTGCCTCTGTACGACGAGAGGTTCAAGCAGTACGGCTTCAACAGGATCAGTCAGGTCAGTGGGGACGTGTGTGTGTGTGTGTGTGTGTGTGTGTGAACCTGTGTGTATGTACATGTACATTTGTATTTTTGTTTTGTCTTTGTTTCTCAGCTTTTTTGTGCTGTATGCCTTCGTACACATGTTTATGTTTGTTGGAAAAGAAATCGCCCATTATTGTCAGCACATCCATTGTTCTTTTTTGTTGACTATGATTTGTCGCCGTGTATATAATTTCTAAAACACATTTATTGAGGATGCACACACACACACACACGCGGACACACGCGCACACACGCACGTACGCACACACACACACACACGTACGCACACACACAAACACACATCACACACACACACACACACACACACACACACACACACACACACACACACACACACACAGAGTGACAGACAAGCACTCACTGAGTGAAAAGACAATACGCGAAAGAACAAACTTGCTCAGGGATGCACACACACACACAAACACACAAGCACACAAGCACACACACACACACACACACACACACACACACACACACACACACACACAATACGCGAAAGAACAAACTTGCTCAGGGATGCACAAACACACACACACACACACACACACACACACACACACACACACACACACACGCACACACACACACGCACGCACGCACGTTCGCACACATACACACACAAATACACACACACGCACGCACGCACGCGCGCGCGCGCGCGCGCGCGCACACACACACACACACACACACACACACACACACACACACACACACACACACAATGACAGAGACAGGCACTCACTGAGTGAAAAGACAATACGCGAAAAAACAAACTTGTTCAAAAGGGAAGGGAATTGAGAAAGGAAGCCGATGTTGCTGTAAGTAGAGGAAAGGGGTAGTAGGGAGAGAATCGGGTAACCTGCAGTGCTAAACTGAAGCCTCATGGTGAACCTCATCAAGACATATGACGTGATACAAGTCACAGGCTTCAGGTGTCTTTGGTTTTTATGTTCTGCCTAACCCTTGCCCAAACCCGGAAATATTGTGGTAGGTTGAGAGATCGTAGGCCACCCACTCACCCCTTTAAAAGTACGTTTGAATAGCGCTTTCGAGCCTCTCTAAGCGCTTTACAGTAACACGTCAGTCAGACACAAGCATTTATATACAGACACAAGCGCGCGCGCGCACACACACACACACACACACACACACACACACACACACACAGAGAGAGATTCGGATGGTTTATTCAAAAAAGGCCATGGCCCCTCATAAAGGGGTGGTGTGTAAACGCATTTTGAAAAAGATTTCATGACATACATTTTGTAATACAATTTAACAGAGCAATAGAACAAATGATAATTAAATACAACTTAGTGACCGAATTTTAAAGGCTTTGTATAAAAAATGTTGCAAACTGTTTGACTTCTTTTTCTCTACGTGACGTCATGAGCACAACTACTGAGTTTAAACAAAGAAGGCTGGCAGTAATATTTCTGAGGTATTGAATTATATCTAAGGTCACTTAACTTTGGACAACAAAACAAAGTGTAATGAGAGAGAGAGAGAGAGAGAGAGAGAGAGAGAGAGATGCTTATCCCGCCCAGGGTTTGCATTATGGTCTGGCGAGTGGTAATTGCTGCAAACAGCTGCGACTGTTTCATGGAGTTGACAGTCTGGCATGAATCATTCACAAGTGGGGCAGCCCTTCCTCTTCGGTCTTAAACGTTCTTCACATGCATGCTAGCTTGTTGCCACATATGGCTGCTTTCAGTATTTCAGGTTGCTGTGTGTGTTTTGTAGAAGGGAGGAGGGAGAGAGAGAGGGTTGTGGGAAGGGGGCGCGGGTCGGTGGGGAGGGGCGGGGGGTGGGGGGGCTAGAGAGAGACAGAGAACGAGGCGGGTTGGACGGTGGGAATTGGGGCAATGCCTTCGATTCCGTTCCTCATCCTCACTCCCTCTCAACTTCAGAAACGTTTAAGTGTGACTCACGCCATCACTGGCATGTTCAGCCTGTCACACACTAAATTGTAATTGAAGCTATGATAATGGTTTAAGGTCAGATTCATAACAGTCCTCATTCTGATACAACTACTCATTGACAAATTTGCTGAAACAGCCTGCGGCTTCCGGCCTCACCAGCAGGCTAGGCCAATCAGAGGTTCTGCTCCAGTCCGTCCCATTATCAGCAGCCCGTTGCCCCTCCAGTTCTATCGTGGGACCAGGACTAAGATTGAAGTGGATTTGCAATATCTCGGCAGTATAATCTTCGATGACGGTTCCCTCGACAAGCAGATAAAATCCAGGATCCAGTCAAGTGCTCGGCAGGCTGCGATCCCGGGTTCTGAAGCTGCACAATATCCAGCTGTTAACCAAGCTGAAGGTGTACAAGACAGTTGTTATATATCCAGCCTTCTCTATCATTGTAAGACCTGGGTTTTGTTCAGAAGACACATCAGCTAGACTGCTGGAGCGCTTCCACATGCGCAGCCTGCGCGCAGTTCTCGGCATACGATGAAAGGACAAGGTCACAGACCAAGAGATTTCGGACAGAGCGGAGTTCGTAAGCATCAAAGTCATCATTTAGAGCCCAGCTTCATTGGACAAGGCATGACATCTGAATAGATGACTCCATAATCCCCAGAGCAGATCCTCAATGGAGAACACTGCCTTGGCAATAGAAGGCGAAGAAACCCTTTCCTCCCCCCCCCCCCCATGCCCCCCTCCTCCTCAAGACCCTTCAAATCAGTGTCCAACACTGCACATGATTGTATCTTCCAAAGCAATCAGATGAGCGTCCACAGGATTGGACTGACTGGCGTGCACTGACAAAGTATGTACACGACAGCATTGAGAAGAATCGTTGCAGCAGCATCTTCGAGGCCCGTGAGAAAAGGAAGGCAGCAGCAGTATTGCCCAAATAACCCTGAGGGTTTCCCCGTCCTCACTGCAGACGCCCATGCATGCACGACAGACTACCAAGAAAAGATTTCAATACACCAGACGGGTGCGGTGGTCGAATGGTTAGAGCGCTGGATTCTCGCCCGAGTTTCTTGAATTCTATTCCCGATGCACCTGGTGGGTTAAGGGTATTCTGTATCTCCCAGGTCAACATTTTTGTGCAGACCTGCGAGTGCCTAAACCCCCTATGTGCGTATACGCACACAGAAGATCAAATACAAGAACATACCCAGCATGCACACCCCCGAAAACGAGTATGGCTGCCTACATGTCAGGGTAGTAAACGGTAATACATGCAACAGTTACCTCTCTCTCTCTTTGTGTGTGTGTGTGTGTGTGTGTGTGTGTGTGTGGAGTGATCTAGAAAGAAACAAGTAAACAAAGGAAGAAACTAGGCAGCATGGAAAGGGTGCAGGGCGGAAGAGGAAGAGGGGGAGGAAAAAAGTGGGGAGAGGGTACAGAAAATGTCAGAAAGACCGTGCAAGTCCTTCCCTCTACCCTACCTGCACCCCCACCCCAGTGTATGTGGGGCGAGGATCTTCTCTATTTTAGCGATGCCTTCACCCAACGGTCGGCATGGCTGATGCCGATGAATTAACTTCTGCATGTCAGTGGTTAACTGTCCAACGTCATTATACATAGCTGCGCGCGCGCGCGTGTGTGTGCGGGCGGAGGGAAGGGTTTGAGACAGAGTGTACTTCAGTCACTCCGTCACCATGTCTTTACAGTTACGCGATGAATAAAAAAACCCCACACACCTCCCCTCTAAATAAATCTGCTATCACACACACACACACACGCGCGCGCGCGCGCGCGCGCACACACACACACACACACACACACACACACACACACACACACACACACAGTATGTATTTCGATGAAAGTAGCTTTAGAAAAGTGTACACCTGCCAGATCTGTGAACTATACAAAAAGGCTTTATCAAAAGGAACTGAATATGATTTTTTTTAAATATATGATTGAAAACGGCTTGCAGTTTACTACTGTAAAATCCCATATGATGCTCCTTGGAATCATCAGTCAACTTGTACCAACCCCGTCCACTCCCGTCTTGCTCACGACCTCAGAAGCAAGAGCAAGATGAAGGCCTATATGTTGATAAACGACGGCACACCCCAGAACTCTAGCCTGAAGCCTGGAGACACTGCACTTGTAAAACAGACAAAAAAAAACAAACAAACAAAAAAAAAAATTCGAAATCGCTCAACGTGGCCACGCCCAAAATACGCGCAACTCCTCTCACTTAGAGCGTGTGAAAGGGACAGTGCCCTTTGATGAAGAAGAAGAGGAAGAATCTGATGTCGCTCCTTGTCAGATGCCATTTCAACATCCGCAGCTACAGGAACCCTTTACTGCTCGGTAACATTACCTTTACTGACAACCCATGGCTCTTCACCTAAGCCAGAACCTGGTTTCCAACCCAATGCTGCCAGCGAGCTGTTGACCAGATCAGCCGGAACCACGGAGCCACCCACCTACCTCAAAGACTACGTGCTGAACTGAGCGGCAAACACTGCCACAGCAATCACGTCCATTAACACTATGGGTTTTTTCACATCACATACATTCGGAAACAAACACATATATATTTGTTTGGATATGAATAATTATGTTCTATTTTATTCCGTCTTTATTTTCTTCATTTATTTATTCAACATGTAGACAGGAAAGAAAAGACAGTGACCAAGTCTCTTTTCATAAACTTTTCGATTTGTAAAGTGACAGCTGAAAGGAATATTTGATGTGTTAAAGAACTGTTTAATTCATAAACTATGCCAAATATTTACTTTTCAAAAGCATGTCTCTTACAGAGACAATATCCAGTAATTACTAATAGTTAAATACATCTAGTTATTATCAGTATTTTAATTAAAGTTACTTATTCTTTGATTCTGATAATTGAAGATTTTCAGGACAGAAGCTGTTGTGTCCATCGTAGTCTATGAATAAATAAACATTACATGTATCTAAAATAGAACCGGATATGTGCGTAACTGGATGCGCAGATGATGTCAACTGTTGCTGCAAGAAAAGAGCTCAGTGAAACTGTCACCCACTGATCTGTCGTAGTATTGATGTGTGCGCGAGCCGTATTTACGCAGACACCTTTATGACACACACATAACATAAAACCACCCTTTCTCCTCCCCTGGGCTCGAGTCTTCGACTGTCTTTTCCCCCTCCAACCTTTTCTTTCTCACCGCCGTTCCCACCCGTCCTTGAAAACTTGAGGCTTTGGGCAGACAGTCCCACAGGACGAGGTCAGTGGGCGGTGTGTGGACTGCAGAGCCAACAAGAGGCCTTTTAGGTTTTCAAGTCACAGCGTTGGTCTCCTTTTCTATCCCCGTGCCAGATCTGCGCAGGCTCTTTTGGCACCGAAAACTGCAATCTGAACATCTACGGGAAAAAAAAAGAGAAAAGTTTTGTCTCTGCCTCACAAATCTGTCTTGACAATGCTGATAGACCCGAGTGAGACAAGCAGCGTTACATATTAAATAGCAAATACATACAATAATTTTCAGTCCAAGAGCACACATCTTCAAACTACTGTTGCTAACGCTTGTTAGCAGCTTGCATAATTATGTATAAAAAGTACAGAAGAACAAAACCCAGAACTTCCTCACATGACGACCATTGACCAACAGAAATTATACATAACATATATATGCCAAATATAATCTGGGGTGGATCTGGCTTGGGGGAAATCGCCGTGTTACACACACTGACTCATGACACTCTTTGACTTGTGCCCTGCATTCTAGTCACCTTTTTTTCTCTTCTTAATTCAGCAACGGATTAGGTTACAGGTAAAAAATCTCGCCACATTTTATGGCGATTGGGACAGTGAATTCATATATGCAATGTGTGTATCTTCGGGCTCGGCATACGAAGGTGAGGCCCGAACCTCTCCTTTCGCAGCTTTAACTTTCTCCCACCGAAGTCGAGTACCTATTCACACCTGGATGGAATCCGGAAAATCGGAGAAAAGTGCCTTTCAGTGGGTACTGATGCCAAATCTCGGAAAAAAGGGAATGGGGGAAAGGAGGATGCTGGCTTGTGTGAATGCCCAGGTTCTGGGAATCTCCCCAAAATGATTGTTGAAGTTGTCCATAGGATAACGCTCGCATATTACGCTCAACATTTACATTTAACGCGACTAGTTTCATGTCCGTCTGTTCAATCTGTCAGGGTGAATTAAAAGGGTGACAAAGAGTGAAAGAGTCAGAACTACTTTTCGCCGCAAGTATTACAATCCAATATGCTGTTGCTAATAGGGCCCGGAAATATCTGGAATGGAGGACATTCGGAGAAAGACAAATGCACCGTCATTGGAAAAAGATATAATGGAATTAATATGATTTATTTGATCAACAGCCTTACTGAATAAGGAACGATGAACGATCAATGATTACAGTCAGGGAATAGCTGCTCCGAGAGTTGGTGCTACTACACAGAGTGGAATAGAAAGGAACGAATACATAACGAGCCAGTAACAAGCCACTGCGCATTGCTTTTAGCATTTAATTGCCATACTTCTTGGGGTCTTGATCAAAAGAGACGTTGATTGTGGGGTTGTCTTTTTTTTTGATATCCCAATCAGAAACGAACACTATTCAGTCGTCTTTCCAACAGACCAGCCGAACACAAAAGCCCTCCCCCCCCCCCCCCCCCCCCCCCCCCCCCCCCCCCCCACAAACACACACACACACACTATTATCCCCTCGCTACATCCCATATTTAGAAACAAATAAAACCTTATGTACAAATGTTGATGCCTCTACTTTGAACCTGAAAATAAGGGGGCCCGCGCCCGGCTGCAACCCAGAATTGATTGTATTGTGGGCTTAAATGGGAAGACTGTGACAACATATTCGAGTATCATCCATTTCACGGATGCGTCTTTGGGTGTGTTGCTCAAATTTTCTTGCCTGGAGATCAGTTGATATGTAAGGAAGTGCAGGTTCACGTTCACAGACTTTTCACGTTGTTCCAAACAGAAAATGGATCCCCACAGCAGCAGTATCCTCCTCACCCTCCAACTTCACCATCACTATATGAAAACAAATTGTCCCAAGGTCTGTGGCCTTTCACGCCCTGCTGTCATGATGACCTCAGTTTCGATCCTCCTCCATTTACGTGTTTGGAGTGAGTCTCGTCAATGTCTTCGGTGTAGGCAGATCAAGGGGAGGACGGTCGTTTGAAGGACGTGATGGCATGTCTTCACTCTGGTGTAAACGATCACTCTGCGACTAAGCTATTATTGTTGTAAATTGGAGGGTTAGTAGGTGGTGTTCTGGGTTAGTAGGTGGTGTTCTAAATCAGAACAGGCACTACTTAACACCATCAAAGTGACATGGCAGCAGTGTAAGATCTACTCTGGTATGTGGCCTCCTGGCAACCTCGCTTCGGTAGCTCCCTATAGACTGTCAACGCAGGGACTGATAGACTGTCAAAGCAGGGACTGCGACAGACTAACCCGGATGTGGCTCTGTGAGGGATTCTGAATGAGCGGCGTGGGAGTAATGCCACTGAAACGATGCAGATAACGGGGCATAAAAAACAAAATAGACCAGCCAGTCGAAGATTTTTGACAGAAAAAAGTGAAATGAATTTTGCAAGACGAGGAGCAAAAGTTACCATGTTTGATTTGAAAATAGCCTTTTTAAAAATTTTATTATTATTAAAAAAAAACAACTAAATTCACGAGGTTAGTCAGTGAATGTTTTGCTGTAATTTGCTATTTATGTTCTTGTATGCCCTTGCTCTTTTGTGTTTTTATTTTATTTTATTTGTTTATCTTTATTCGTTTGTTGTGTAACCCGTGGGCTTTAATTTGGCACACGATTGTGTCAAAAACATGGACGTCTGAGCTGCAGATTCCCGTTTACAGAAAGGATGGGATGCTACTGCTACGTGAAAAGAACCCCACGCCCGCCCCTGTATTTCGTCTGCTTAACTCTTTTCCTGTCTCCATCCCCTCCCCCTTTCCTTCCGACCTCTCCCCCCCAATGGTTGTTGTTACTCGATGTCTGATGCAACATAGGGATCTAAACAATGGAACAGAACAGCACTCAGTACTGACCACTATTTCCTTTGATGATGGCTCTCAACGCCTCTTATCAAAGAAACCCTAGTCTGGGAATCCAATGAATAAAGCTGTGCATGCGCGAGTTTGTATGAGCATATGTGAGAGCACGTGCATGCACATGCTCGTGCGCATGTATATGCATGAGAACGGCTAACGAGAAACTTATCCAAGCAAAGCTTGTGAAGCTGGAATTTAAAAGCCAGAAAGAGAACTGCGGGAGAGAAGAGTAGGATTAAATGTTTTCAACTGCTGATGCAAAACTGATTAAAAGATCGGTTTACAAACCGGGGAACACAGTTCAACTGTTTGTCAGATACTGTATTGAAGGAATAAATTTGGATGGCTGCAGAAATCGTGGCGATGTAGTGGCAGAGACTGAGACAGGAACTCAATCAGAAACGACAATCATTGGCGCACGCGCTCGCGCGCGCACACACGCACGGAGGAAGGAAGGGAAGGAGGAAAGACCGTGTCAGAAATGAGTGGGGTAAAGGCAAGCTCAGGTACAAACATTGGAACAGAAAAGTGTGATCGAGGGAGATGGGGAGGGGATGAGAGGGACCGACGGACAGAAATACATATGTAAACAGAGAGAAACAGGTAGAAAAGATAGAGAGAGAGAGAGAGAGAGAGGGAGGGAAGGATGGGGGGGTGTCGTTGTTGCTGTTTTTAATGTTCTCTCCGAATCGACGTTCTTCTAGCTGCAAAAGCCCGTAACCAGAGGAAACAAACTGGCACTGTTAGTAAAAACCAGGCAGACTTTACAGTTGCGACCAATGAAAACGTGAACACAGAGTAGGTAGATCAGATCATTTTATTACAACTTCTGCGTTATTACAGGATGGGGAAGCTTGCTTTGTTTTACATGTGTATGGCAGAGAGACGTTTCACACTGCATTCTGAAGAGAACTGTATCACAGAAAGCAATTTTCAAATAAACTTTGCATACTTCACGCTTCAAACAACTGGAAAAGTGCTGTCTCTAAAGAACAGTCACAGGCAGCGCAGTCAACACAACGAAGACATATTTATAAAGAGCATTAATTTTATAGGCTCAAGCTGTAAAGACCATTCCTGGGCAAAGAACTGTAATGGGCACATTCTGTAAATAACTCTCATGGGCACACCATGTGAAAAAATGTTATGGGCAAACAATTTGTGTTGTGAGAAGCACATCACATTGCACATAACTATTTGTGGATAAAACGCTGTGAAGAACTGTTGCACACAAAACAGAGTCATACACAGAACTGCTTTCATCAGCATTTTGTACATAACTGCCCCAAAGGACCATTCTGATGACCACATTCCGCAGTGGATTAATTTACAGAAACACATAGGAAACGGTATGTCAAACGGAAATTTGCTATGTATAATCAGTAGAAGAAACAATGCCAGGGAGACACTGATGGGAAGTGAGGTGACAGGGAAGAGTACAAGTGGTGGAAGGTGCCAGCCCTGAGCATTCAGCTCTGTGGGATGACCAAGCACCTTGTCCGCCCGGTCTGCCTGTCCGGTCCTGCAGTTCCTCCTGGCGTTGCTATGTGGCCACACGTCACACAGACAGTGCACCGAGTGGTGCTCTTCACAGTGGAGGGGTGTTGTTTGTAGTGTTGTGTAATGGTAGACAGTCATCGTGCTTTATGCCAAGTATGTTCGTAAATGTTGTGAAAGTTTGGGGGTCAAGTGGATATGGAGCAATGTATATAACGGAGAGAGAGAGATGGAAGAAGGTGGAAATGTGATTGCGTTTGAGAAGGGAAAGAAACTGTTGCAAATGAAATTAGCGAAAGCGAGAAGGGTCACAGGAGGAAATGAAGGGAAAAAAGCCAAGAAGAACTGTCTCAATAACAAACCCCTCCCCATTGCTCTCCCATAAGAGCCCCAGAAAAGTGTAAGTTATCCAATAACGGCACGTAATGCTGCGTGAAGCCAGTATAGTGAGTTGCTGGTCTGGGAAGCAGAGATGGAATTTTGTAAAACATCACCACTAGCCCAGTAACAATTGCCACATTTTCCAAGCAAGCAAACGCTGCAGATTGCAGATGAAAAGACCGGTGTGCTGGCAGAATAATATTGTCGGGAGCTACAGCAGGAATTGCCAACAAATCTAATCACCGTGGGTGTCAGGTGCTATTTTGTCTCTGCACCACACACTATTGTTTTCTTCCTCTGTGCCTGGCCCAGTGACTGCCGATCAATGCGCTGATCGAGTGGATTCCAAACTGTTTCCACACTGGTGCAGTCTGCCTGAGGAGTCAGTTCCTTCTCACAGTTAGTAGGTGATTGACATACGAGCCACTATGGCAATGTCTGTCATAACGGGCCCTTGGCTTCCGGAGAGGACCATTGGGAAGGGGTTGTGCTGAGACACTATTATTGACAGACTGATGCGACACCGTTATTAAAGCCATTATTCTCAGTGGACTTTTGATCATCTTATCATTCAATAACGTTCTCACTGATCTGTGATGTAGATGTGAGAGGATGGCTGGCATTCAGAAAACGTGTGTATAATTGCCATAGAAACGCCAGCTTGAAACAAACGTACATTGATTTCTTATCTCGGGTCGTCCTTTAATTCATGACGAATTTTACATAGTAGGACCAGATATACTCTAGAAGATGTCAAATTAAGTTTCACTGTCTTTCATGAGGAGCTCAAGGTACAATCAGCCCAAATATTTCGGCATGCGTTTTGCCCAGTGTATAGTAGTAGCGTGCTGGATACTCAATGAAATTTTATTGTCTCTTTAAGATGCAGTTTCTCTTATCTGTCCCAGATCCTAATATTGATAGGGCAAGCACGGCGACAGCTAGAGGCGTGATTGATAATGAAACAGAATCTGCCTCTGGCTGACTAAGCCCTTGGAGATTCAGCTTAAATGGATTGTCACAGATCGTTAGGAGAGGAGTCCTTCATTGTGTTCCATCCACCGTCTGAATGGCCGCACTACTGATGCAGATAGAGCGGTCCAGATGAATGACACATGATAACCAGGTTGGGGGAAAGCAGGGATAGGGGTCTGAGATTGCAGGGCCAAGCTGAAAGAAGTGAAACTCACTGGGGACAGATTTGATCCAATGCTTTTCACCATCTGTTGTGTGATGACTTTGGGCTGAGTGAGGGCGTGGATTACAGTAATGTCTTTTAGAGGTCCATATTCGCATCGCTTCTAGTGTGTGTGTGTGTGTGCGCGCATGCGCGTGCGCTGCGTGCAATATGTAAGCCATCAGGACACAGTGCTTGTTATGTGAGCTGGAATGAAATATGAATAGCGAAATTAATGCAGAACGTAACTTTTTAGGACTCGTAGTATTGTAACACAAGGAAGTGTATGTATACAGTCATTGACACAAGGGCAGATCACACATGATTGGATTTTTTTTTAATACTATAGATAAAACCACACTCACAGACACACACAAATAGACAGAGACACACACACTCTCTCTCTCTCTCTCTCTCTGTATATATACGCACACACCAGTAAACCAGTAATGAATCCATCTCAATAGTTGAGTATCAGTCAGCTGAATGAGCTGGTGTTTTCAGTTAAACTCCTCTCCCAAAATATGTTTTTTCATGGAAGCAAATGATTTTTTTTTTCAGTGATGTGCAGCAGCATCAAAGCAGAGAGAGAGAGAGAGAGAGAGAGAAGGGGATGTAGTTGGGTGGGGAAACAGACACAGCGCATAAAGATATCGCCATGATGGCAAGCAGCAATATGCGGACGGAAGCTTTTACAGGCGGAAATCAAGTTGAGGCAATCGATGAGCACGAAATGGTCAGCCTCCAGTGTGGTGGTTCCCACCACACCACACAACCCACTCCACCCTCTCCTCCCCCGCATCACGTGACCACGCCGGATGGCAGACCAGGTTGGGAACATGAGGGGGGAGGGGAGGGGGAGGGGGTGGCATAAACAAACCGCGCCTGAGGAAAGGAACCACGTCTCTTTTTGCTGGCCCACATCAAAGGCCGGCTTTGATGTAGTACGAAAATGGCGATAAAGCGACTGATGTCAGCTGCCGACAGAAGCCCCCATGTCTGCCTTCCTGTGTGGATTACGCAGCATCAGTGCAAGCTCAAAGTCACTCTTTCACCAGATTGTGACAGACATCAGGGTTGTTGTTTTTTTTCCACGGGATAGACACACACACGCGCGCGCGCGCGCAAGTACGCACACGTAAGCACGCATACACACACACAGAGGAAGGGTAATGTCCTTTGTTCCATGTTGATTAATGACTGACAGTTGGCGCGTCATTGTACTGGCACATCGCTACATATTCGCTGTTTAATTGTTGAAATTGAGGCAAGTTTGATAAAACTTTGCTCATTACTTGTTCCTTTTGTTTCAGTGTGTGTTCAGGATTGGATTTGTTTGTCGACTTTTCTACAAGCAACATAGGATTGTCCGCCCCCATTCCCCTAATTCCTCCATACATTCCCCTTTACCCTCTCTGCTATGGGTTTGCTATTTCTTTCGTTTTGTTTTCTTTCTTTTCTTTGTTTCATTTTCTGTCTTTCTTTCATCTGTTATTTAATTCTTTCCTACCTTTTTAAAACACACCTTTGTTTTCTTCCATTTTCACATTCCCATATCTTCCAGGCGATCTGATACATACATACATACATGCATACGTACATATTTCGAGAGCTTTGAGAGAAACTAACAGACAGATAGGCACAGAGAGAGAGAGAGAGAGAGAGAGAGAGAGCAGTCTGCCATTGCCACAGCACGCCAATTATTGGGGATATAATTTGGTCAGATTTTACGCCCTCTTTCTCTTTCTGTCTCTCTGCCTCTCCTCTGCCTGTTTTTCTCTCTGACTGTCTGCAGATCTGTCTGCCTCTGTCTTTCTGTTTCTTTCACTGTTTCTCTGTCTCTGCCTATGAATTTGAACAAGCAAAGATAAACAAATTAGACTCCATTATGACTCAAAACTCCTTTGATCCACAAGAACATGAAACAGAAAGGCCATAATTTATAATGAAATAACTTAAAATCAGTGGTTTTAACATTTCCACAATATTTTTAATGACTTCCAAAGTTTAATGTGGTGGATACTGAAGAAAGCAACTTGGAAGCAGAGCCAAATCTTTCGTAAACGATACACGTATGTTTTAAATAAAAATCTAACGAAGTGTGTGGAAAGAGAAGAAAAGATCATCGAAGAACAGACAGGATAATGATCAAGTACAGTACATTGGATTATATCTTTACATTCTATGCTCTGATCCAAAGATATATTTTCAGAAACAGGAATCGGTATGTAGCTTTTGTAGATGACCTCAAGGCGTCTGATTCAGTCAATAGAAACATGTTTTAGAACACACCACGCAAAAATGGCATGTGACAGGCAGACTGTATATGGTGCTTTTGAGTGCATATCACTCAGTGCTTGCAGTCGCATATATAGATGCATGACCTTTTTGAATGAGTTAAATGGAGCTGTTTGTTGAGTCCCCAACTGTTTTCATATTTCATCAATGAATTTGTTACAGTGGTAACAAAAAGGGACGACACGGTTACAGTTAATTACAGGCGCTGGCGAAATATTTTTTTTTTGTTTTTTTTGTTTGTTGTTTTTTGTTGTTGTTGTTGTTTTATCAGACTCTGCTGTAGGGCTAAAAAATTAGTTGGATGCACTAATGTTCGAGGCTGATAGGTTAGATATGACTGTAATTCTGAACAAAACGACTGTGATGGCTTTTCGAAAAAGGTGATTTAGATATTTTTCTTGAATATGAGATTTAACAAAAGCAGAGAGAACAGGGCTGTGTACTGAATGTCAGCGGTTGCGTTGTTCATCTCCCATTTAGATATTGCCGTGTATGATAAATGAGGGGCAGTTTGATTTGGGTTTACTCGTGATGTTTTAAAAATGTCAGACGTATAGGTGTGTCTGTGTGTTTGTGTGTCTGTGTGTGTGTAAGGGGAATGTGAGGGAAAGGGACAGACAAGGAAATCACACACAAACACGCACACATACATACAACACCATCAACAGCACCACTTACACACACACACACACACACACACACACACACACACACACACACACACACACACACACACTGTACACATGTATACACACAAAACAAAATTTTAACCCCTCTTCCCTCCCTTCCTTCCCACCCCCACTCGCGCGCTAGGGGCATCAAGAGAGGGTGGATGGTAGAGGGAGAGGAGTGGGGGTCAAACATAGGAAGGGGGCCAACTTACTTGGCATAAACCGGGCA
This sequence comes from Babylonia areolata, assembly GCF_041734735.1. Classification (NCBI taxonomy): domain Eukaryota; kingdom Metazoa; phylum Mollusca; class Gastropoda; order Neogastropoda; family Buccinidae; genus Babylonia; species Babylonia areolata. The sequence continues at coordinate 8,070,772 of NC_134879.1, forward strand.
GCCTTCCAGGACGGGCAGTCCACGAGGAAGACCGGTGTTTATGATGCCCTGCTTTGCCCCAGACCTTAATCTCGGGTTGCGGGATGCCAGATCATACAAGTTCATGTCCCAGGCAAGGCCAGATCTGTTTGTGCAACTGATTGCTCTGGCCTTATGATGCTCCAGTGTGTGGTTAGAGGTATGGGTGGGGGTGGCGTAGTGGGGAAGGGTGGTTACGCGTGGAGTGATGCGTGAAAATAGAAAAGAAAATTTAAAAGACACAGGACACACATAGAAGGACACAGGGCATACATGATGCATATCCTGCACACATGTTTGTCCCTGCCCAACACAAACATTTCGTTTGTGTCCCTGAAAATGTCATGAACTTTGAAGGACGCAATAAGTAAGGCATTATCATTTATGACTATCACCACCATCATCGTTGGCATCGCTGATGCTCTCTACTTTCCATTTAATTTGTATTCATTCGTTGTGATATACTATTTAACAAGAACGATAAAGGGAAACAAAAGTAAGCACAACAACAATATGTGAAAAGACAAAGACGGACTTGGGGAAAAACAAACAAAAAAACAAACGAACGCACAAAAAGGAGGAAAAGAACGATAAAAAGGACAAAACCAAGGACACTTTCTTTATAAACATGTGAGAAATATCTTCATATGGATGTTGGTAATGCACTTTTCCGTTAACTAAAGAGGCAATGAAATACAATGAAGCTGTCGTCACCATCTACAGCTAATCTTGTCAATTTACACCGAGTACACAGAGCAAAGCTGGCCAGACACGCACACCCTCCACCACAGCTGTTACCTGCGCGCGCGCGCGCGCGCGCGCGTGTGTGTGTGTGTGTTTGTTTGTTTGTTTGTGTGTGTGTGTCTGTGTCTGTCTGTCTGTCTGTGTTTATGTCTGTGTGTCCGTGGTAAACTTAAACATTGCCATTTTCTCTGGAAATACTTTGTCTATACCAAATTTGGCCTAAAACCAGTAGGGAAAAAAATCTTCACGGACCATAATACCATACCAATAATAGGTAGTAAGTCTCCCGTATTAGGCCGTGTTTCCCGTATTATTACCAGTTTATTTCGTTGAGGCTTTTTTCCGGGATTCCGAAAACACCATATGTTACCGCATCTCAGTTGCAGTAGCATTGGCGATGCTTGTTTGAAAGACGGCGTTACCTCGTTTTTCTTGTTTACAGTTGAAAGGAAAGAAATACGAATTCTGGACAGAACACATACAGTGACACAGACTACATCATCGACGTGTTTACTGCATAATTATGAATATTTTAAAGTGGATACTCAGTTATGTTTGTTTATGGGTATGTGCCTTTCTAGTGGTTTCGAAAGAGAAATAATGGAAATTGGCCTCTAGTTTGAAGGATCAGAGGTGCCCCCTGATTTGTAAATTGGAATAACTTTGCTTTCTTAAATGCGTTCAGAAAGTAGTTTTGGTCGATCCACAGATTATAAATGTACGTTAATGTACATCCGTTAACGTCAGGTCAGGGGCATAGCCCTTGCTACTGGTACCATGTAACCCAGTACTACCTGCCGCATGTGAAGTCTCCCAACGACGGACCAGGCGGAGGAGGAAACCTTTCCCAACGGCTGTGAAGGCGGAAGAGGATGACCAAAGGGCAGGGGGAACTCTTATCCTTGGCTGGAAGTCCCCATAGGAGACGGAGCTCCGAAGAAAAAACCTGCATCTGCCGAGGCCGTCCTAGACGTGGCAGTATCTGCACCTGTGGGACTGTGAGCGTCGGTAGGCGAGAGAGTTGGAAAGGGACTGCACAACTCCTCACTAAAAAAAAATGTCACCTGTGCTGGTCAGGCAACCAGGCTAATGTCGGAACGACGAGCTAGACCTTCGACACCCAGATGAGGACACACACCGACAGATAAGCCAGCCTGCCTACTCATCCGTCGGACCGACGGGAGACTCCATGTAATGTACATCCGTATTAACTGGAGCGGTTAGTTTGAGAATTCTGGATGCCATATCCAGTCCGCGGGCTATTGTCTGTTTTAGATGGATAAGGTATTTATAAACTTCAAATACTGTTATGTGTGGAATATTTAACTTGACTGAGGTGTTCTTATCACGACAATATAATGGTAACTTTTCAAGTTGATTCAGTTTTGTGTATTCTGTGGTACTAACTTTCTCGGCTGTTGTGGAAAAGTTTGTACTTAGCTGATTCACCGAAATGCCTTTGATCACGGCTGGCTTTGGCGAAGACAGTTTGTTGGTTACATGATTTATAGCTTGCCACACTGATTTAGGGTTTTCTTTTGAGGATAAGTGTCGATAATATTTCTTCTTTTCTTCGCGCTTTATTGCATTTCTCAGCTGTTTTGATTCACCATGGTAGCCATGTTCTTTAAGAAAGTCTCTAATGTAGCCAGCCTCTTCCAACTCTTTGGAACTCCATGCTGTTTTGGATTGTGTTTCACTCCGATAGTTTTTTGCGGAGCATGTTTATTATATATTCCTGTACATATTTCATTACAATATTCAATTGCTGAATCTGGGTCTGTGATATCGTATACAGAAGAAAGCTTGGATTTGTTCACGTCATCTATGAATAGCTGTTCATTGAATTTTGAGAAGCATCGATAGGTTATTGTTTTGTGGCCTGGTTTAGGAATTTTTACTCCCTTTTCCCCCCCATCTGACACAAATTAGATTGTGATCACTAGAGTTAAAGACAGGAACACAAGTCTCTGATATGTTGATTTTATTGGAAGTGTATATGTGATCTATTAGCGTCTGTGAGTTGGGCGTGACTCAAGTAGGTGTATTGATTAACTGATGTTGATTAAAAAAAAAACACCTCATTGTTTGATTCCACTGCCTATTTACTTTGATAAGGTCAGTGTTGAAGTCACCAAGCAAGATAATTTCCTTTGACTCAAAAGTAACAGCGTCTATCATTGCAGTGAATCTGTCTAACCAGTTTACCTGTTCTGCGGGATTTCTATAACAGAAACCAATTAAAATTGCGGGGGCGTTCTTCAGAGAGAGAAACAGAGAGAGAAACAGAGAGAGAAACACTGAAATGTTTAATGTCATTAGCTGAAAAGCTCTGGTGACATAGTAGGTACTAATCAAAACAAAATGGTGCAAAATAGATAAAAATGGAACAGAAAAAATAAAAAACCCAAACAAAAATTAAATAAACAAACAAAAAAACATAACAAACAAAAACAGAATTGAAACAACATAAACTAATAAGAAATTTGCGACACTTTGACAGTTTGTCATCAGCTTAGTGGTAATGTGCCAATACAGACAGACAGAGAGAGAGAAAGAGAGAGAGAGAGAGAGAGAGAGAGAATGTCTGGATGACAGGGTGGGTAAAAAAAAAAATTGGGGGGTGGGGGGGGCTTTATCGTAGACACGTGTGGACGTGGGTATTGCCACCCGCAGAAGGACAAGAAGGTTTCAAGTTCGCGAATTCGGTATTTCTTATATTTGATTAACATTTATTCATTTCCCGTTACAATCCCAAGAAGAAAAAGTATTCTCATTCACGAAACCAGCAGTTCTTTTATCTTAGTATCTATTTATGTTCTATTACAATCCAGAGAAGAGGAGTTATTATCATATTCAAAATCAGCATTTTTTTCACACTGTATGAATATATCTATCTATTTTCAGTCAGTCCTTAAAAATAGCTCTTTTATTTCTGGTCGTTCCAGATTCCACCTTCTGTCTGTTATTACAAACGTCTAGAGTTGATAGCGAGTATTTCTGGATCCAAAACCAGTGATTCAGCCATGTCTACACAATGTCACAGTGTTATTTCTCCAGAGAGTTTGGAAAAAAAGAAAGCGCGCTGAAAAAGCAACATTTTTGTGGTTAAAGTAATTTGCGGAAAACATGGGAAAGGGTTACATTTCATCAGTGTTAGGCAAATCGGGCGGATTTTGTTTCGTTTATATATTTTATTTTATTTTTTATTTTTTTGGCTGGTTTGGTTATAGTTGTTTTGTTGTTGTTGTTTTTAAAAGATCATCATCATCATCATTATTACCATTTTAATTATTATTATTGTTATTGTCTTTGTTGTTGTTTTGTAAAATGAAAGAAGTGACTTGACGTTCTTTGCGGTACCCAGGCGTCGCTTTTCCCACAACACATTCAACATTCCATACATTAGGTACATACTTTCGATAATATGACCTCAGTTTGGCACTCATTCTCTGAAACATGATCAAGTCATCATCGGCAGTGTCTTTGGTCAGGTGTCTCTGACTTCATTACTTTTCGATTGGTTGCTTGCTTGTCTGTGGATGGATGACACCACATTATTGACACGGTGTTAAAGTTGCAGTTACTGAAGGCTGCTCTCTGATCGAGCGAACGTTTAGTTCATGAATTTAGTCTGAAAACATTCGCGTATCATGTCGATGAATCGCAGAGACATAGATCATTTTTAAACTGAACCAACTTGGATTCTCCAAACAGGTTGAATGGCTCAGATAAGTTTAGCTCCACATGTGTTGTGAACACTTCCGAGGTTTGGCATGATGGGATGGGTTGCTTGAGCGATCTTAGTGTGTCGCTGTTTCATGAGCAAAAAGAAGTTTACTTCGTTTATGCAGAACCCATTGACATTCTTGGAAAATTCTTAACTCTAAGCAAACTTAGTGCTGCTAAGCTCACTCTTACAAAAAAACCCAGGTTGAAATTTTATCCTCTGTATGTTGTAAAGAAGAAAGCTGCACAAAATTTTGTAAGGTGCAGGCTTTGAGGGAGTGTTTGTTGTCGTTTCGGTTTTTCTTTTCTTTCGTGTATCCGGTTTGTGTGTGTGTGTGTGTGTGTGCTGCACAGCAGTTCATGAGAGCTGCTCAGTGACTGATCACGTTTTCTCACTAAACAAATGAACACACAGAGCGAAGGACAGTCAGTCAGAGAAATGTGCTCATAAAAGTTTCACGCATCTGTCTGCTGTGACGGAAGACCGATGTGCTTTCTGTCCATTGAGCAAACTTTGTTTAATTAATTCAGACACGCAGCTCAGTACCATTGAAGTCAGCATGCTTCAACGACAAAGCTTCGTTGACCTTGCAGTTCAAACACAGACTGTGAGTTATCGAAAGCCAACGAGCTACAAGCGGCAAGTAGAAGAAAGCAATTCACACATACTGGCGATTCCATGGACGTGCCATGTGTCTGTATTTCCTGGGCCTGTCATGCTGACGACTAGCAGTCTGAGGTGTGTCAATCGAAAGAGGCCTGATCAGATGGCGTACACTGCATACTACCCCTCGTCTTCCACCCGTCATTAGCCGCTCATCCATATCACACGCCAAACACTCATTGCCCTCCAGCATTTTTTCCTCCCATCTGCAAACTACGTGCCCCCCACCTCCACACCCCCTCCGCCCCGTTCGCCATTTTTCCTTATTCCACACACACACGCACGCACACACGCACACACACACACACACACACTCACACACTGCGGAGATGCATTGATTTTGTCTGACACTCCGACAGGCCCCCAGGAGTAGGACATAAACGTGGCGGCAAACGGAGTTACTTTGGGTCGGTGAGGAGTTCGGGGCACGGAAAGTAGACGGTATCAGGTTATTCCCCCAAAACGGGTTGGAAATAATGGAGTCCGTCTGTCAGCACATAGGGCGGGGGAAGTTTGTGTGTTGGAATGTGTGGTTGTGTCAGTGGATATGTGTGTGTGTGTGTGTGTGTGTGTGTGCACGCGCGCGCTTGTGTTGGGCGGAGATGTAGGGATTACGGTTAGGGATGATGATTGGGTGAGTGAAGGGTAGGTAGAATCATTAATCCGCTCCATGACGTGTCTAGCAGCAGGTGCTTTTTAGTACTCTGTCCTCCGGCAGACTGCAGGCACCAGGGTTCTGCCGGCATCAACATCAAGAACTGAAGGCAGGAGTCTGTAGAGAGAGTAATGTAGTCTATTTGACTGAAGGAAGCCCTGCCACACTTCCGGGACATCACTTGGCCCGCACGCCGCTGTAATGTGACCTGGCGTCACCTTTGATCCGAATCATTTGTTTTTCCTGTCAGTCTGCTTCACTTTGTCCAACTTTGTGGCTGTCTGATTTTTTCATTACGGACGAAATCATTCTCTATAATCAATGGATCTGTTGTCGGACATTTCACGTTCACTGTATGTGTGTGTGTGTGAGATAGAGAGAGTCAGACAGACAGACAAGAACAAGAACAAGAACAAAACTTTAATCTCCAGGCCTCCGGCCCCTAGAAAGAGGTCAAAAGTACACAATATGGTGATCACTCAACCACAACAAAATGTAAAATACGTACTAACTTAACCTGTAGAACAAAAGTGCTTCTGGTGCATTGTAAATTAATTCTAACTTTCATCATTGTTGTCACAGAATTCCTGTCGTATCTTCAGGGCATTAAATATATAAACGCATAGTTTACGAATACTGTAAACAGAACCATTCTTCATCAAGTGAACATACGATTGACCTTCCGAGTTCAGATGTTTTTGCCGCAGGTCATTGTAAAGGACACAGTTGTTTATAAAATGGTTTTCATCTTCGATTACATTACAACGTTTACATGCGTAATTTGAATTACATTTGAATGTTCTTCTAAAAAATGATCCTTTTATTGGGAGCAAACCAAGCCGTAATTTTACTAAACAGTCCCTAAAACACTTTTTATCCACATATTCAAAATATTGCTCACACTGAAAACCAGTTTTAAACAGTCTGTAGTTATGATATATATCTTTAGACATTACTGACTCGTCCCACTCCTGCATAAATATATCTTTCATTCTTTGCTTAAATAATGACAAAAATGTTTGCTCACAACCAACGCCTTGTTGCAACCAGACATATCCAAACCCAAGTCTAAATAAAGTATTTTTTACTAAAGACACCCAGCATTTTTTTCCCCTTTCGTCTAAGTTAAACAACATCAAATATGCCTGTGTGGGTAATCGTTGCACGTCAGACAGACAGACAGAGACAAAGAGAGAGACAGAGACAGCGAAGGAAGGAGGGAGGAGTGAATAAGAAAGAGAGATCAAGAGAGAGAGGGATGGAGGGGGTGGTAAGGGAGAAAAGAGATGATTGGGGAAAACAAATCCTCAAACACTCATTATCCCGTCATTTCATGCTGAACCATTTGGTTCCAAACTTGAGATGTGGGTGGGGGGTGGGGTGGAGGGGGGGAGACGGGAAGGTGTGAAAGTGGGGGAGGTCAGGACTTTCCCTCCGCTCTACCCCCTACTGAATACCGCTATTATCTACTTCTTCACGTCATGTCACGTCCGTCTGGTCACACCTGACTGAGAGCAACTCTAATTCGTCTTTATTATTATTCCCGGTTCACCATTTACAGTTTCAAGTATTCATGGTTCGACAACTCTGGTCATGCTGTTATCCTTAGTGGCCTCTTGAAACTTTGACTCTTTGTCCTGCTTCGCCTACCAACCTTTCACACGCACGCACGCACGCACGCACGCGCACACACACACACACACACACACACACACACAGAATGCTGAGGGTGATAGGCGATTGGGATGAGGCAAATCGGGAATAAGCGAATCGGAATATATGCGTTTCATGGATGACGCACCTGACCGACTGACAGACCTTGCAGGGGTTCATCACCACGTAATGAGGCAGAAGTAAGCGGCTATCTTTCCGCTCCATTGACAGCGGAAACCCCTCACCTCCTGCCCCCTTTCCCCCACAGACCTGCATACAAATTATTGCTTCCCCCCCCCCCTCCTTCCCATCCTCTATCCCTTTGCGTTTCCACCATCCAGAGCTGCCAGTCATGTTGCCTTGTTGACGGGTGGGGTGGGGGTTGCCTAAGGCTTTCTCGCAATCCTATGCTTGCTACGCTTTCTCCAAATCCAGATCTTTCTTGCAGTCCCACGCATTCTCTCATTTTCCGAGAAAAAGTGGTTATAATTGCGAGAAAGTGTTGGACTGCGAAAAAGCAACCCGATATATTTCATTAAAAAAGAATATATATATATATATTTCCTTTGTATTCGGGGTTGGATTGACTTTTCATATCAGGGATCGTATTCATGGGGCGGGTGTAAACGGAAACATCCGGGCTAAACGTGTTGTCCGAGAGAATCCATCGAAAGTTGGTATTCATGGCGGAAGACTTTGACGAAGTCTGAGTCTAAACGCAGACTAAAATGGCTGAAATTTAGTCTAGCGATTTCGCTGGACGACACTCCGTATGACCGGACTTTGTAAGACAAATGGCGCGTTTATTTTTGTAAAGTAGTTCAGTCAACTAGAATGCACCTTCTAGAAGTGTATAATGATGATAGTGATGATGGTAATGATGATGATAATAATGATGATAGTTGTTATCAATAATAATAAAAATCAATAATGACAATGATAACAGTTTATTTCTATTGTGTCTCTCATCAAAATACAACAAAAAGAAACATAATACATAAAAATTATAATTACACACACACACACACACACACACACACACACACTGGTGCTTCAAAACATAACAACCACGTGCGTGCCGCACGATCGCACGTGTTAGTGATGCCCTACGGGCACAATGAACTCAAGCTGAATAAACCAAGCGTAAACTTCAATCCGTGCAGCAGCTGACAAACATGCGTATATGGGAACTTGGTCGGGAAATATCTTTCTAAATAAGAACGAAGGCGTTGCCAAGAGCAAATTGTGAGAAGTCCAGTCGTTCGTTGTCAGACCTTAACGCCCGTCCCATGAATACCGTCTTGCTGCAGCAAAAGTTTTGACGTTCAAAACCAGACGATTTGCTTTACGCCCTAAAGTCAGTCCTCAGGAATACGGCCCCAGAACTCTTAGAGGCGGGGGAACGACCACGCTTTCTCGGAGTCCCACGTTTCCTCGGGTGTGTGCTGAAGAAAGCGCATGACAGCCCGCAGCAGATGCGAGGGTGATGTTCGTGGACACTCCTGATGACCTGTACCATCTGGGCATTGACACCCTGGACTATTCGGCCTTGGGTCTGCAGAACTTTGTCCTACAGGAATTTAACGGAGGCCATAGACAGTGTACTCCTGCCCCATCAAACACTTCTAACCAGTCTGCCAGTGATTTTAAATTCTTGTTCCTTAATATGTGTGGTCTGAGGAACAGAATTAAACATCAAGAATTTATTGATTATATTAAACAGTTTGATTTTCTTCTTTTTGTTGTCGAAAACTGACAAGCAAGAGAGTCAGTATATTGAAGAAATGTTTAAAGACATTGGGTGTCACAGAATAGTAGTGTAGATCTGTTCGACGAGATTGAATCAACAGTAATGAATTACCAAAGCAAGCATGATTGTGATGTTCTTTTTGCAGATGACTTCAATGCATTCATTAAAACATTAAATAAAACGATGAAGCTGATTTTAGTCAGATTGGAGATAACACTTTATTAATGATATTTTTAGTACAAAATATGAACACGAGTGCATGAGTTAGATTACTAGATCTGTGTAAATCAGTTTCATTATTATTGACTATTTCATTAGTTCATATCCACTTTTCACCAAATTTTTTGATTTTGCTGTAGAGCCCTTAGATGCAATGCTTTCAGCTGTGCACAGTCCTTTGGTGTTATCTTTGACAGTTGATAGTTCAACGAGAATAGTTCTTACACATGGACATTCGATCACCAGCAAAAAGACAAAGACAGTGAAACCAGCACGATGATACAAGCATGGGATGACAACAAAACGGAGTCAAAGAAAAATTGGTCACAAAATTGACAACAGACTTTAATGATACAATACATGATATAGACACTCATGCAATCAATAATCAGATCACACACACGCTGATATCTTCAGCAGCAGAAATAGTCAGAATTATAAAATGTAACTTGATGACATCGGAATACTGAAGACAGAATAAACCATGGTCTGATAGTTGACAAAAGAGATCCGAGTATTTCAGACTCAACGCCTATCCGTGCAGATTTCACAATTAAAAGTAAAGCTTACAAGCTCACCTTTAGAACAGTAGAAAGAAATATGCAAAGGGAGTGGCGTATTGAAATGCGTTATTTAAAACACTTAACTCAAACAATTTTGGAGAAAAATAAAAAGAAGAACGTGACAATAGAATATCCTGATGATCAGAACTGTAATTTATCTACACATGTCCAGGTAGATTACGAAAACTCGATCATCATTAAATGCACCCATTACGGAAGAGGAGGTTATTAATGCTGTGTGCCGTCTCAAGAAAGTCAAAGTAACAGGAATTGATTTGGTTCGGAACGAATACATTAACAGTGTTCCTTTGTTTGTTCCAGTGTACTAAGTTGTTCACCAAAGTACCTGATGAAGGTTCTGTACCTGAGGAGTGGATGGTAGGTCTAATTTCGCCCTCATATAAAGGGAAGGGAGATCACTTTGACTGTAATGATTATAGAGGGATAACTTTGTTAAGCTTGGTTGGAATATTGTTTACAAATATTATAAACAGCAGACTGGATGAGTTTCTTGAATCCAATAATATACTTTCGGAAAACCAGGCATGTTTTAAACGACATCATTCTAATTTAGATCATGCTTTTGTGTTGAATTGATTTATATCTATCATAGAAAGAAACGAAAACTGTTCTGTGCATTTATTGATTTCAGAAAGGCTTTTGATTCCGTTTGAAGACAAGGGCTATGGGTTAAACCGTTAATTTAAGGTGTACTGTGTAAAGTTTTGTATAATTGTTAACATGTATGGAAAATCAAGTCATGTGTTTTTCTCATTGGACAGAATCTGATTACTTTCGTTGTTGTGTGGGTGTTAGACAAGGAGAAAATCTTTCTCCAATTCTATTTTCATTGTATCTCAGTGACTTAGAGGATTATGTTTTAAAGAATAACTGTCATTGAATAAATATTGGTCTGAATGACAATGAATTTTGAAATTACGTACACTTATTGATACTTTTATATGCAGTTGCCACACTTTTACTGGCGGAATCCAGAGACGATCTGCAGAAAGCTCTGGATTATTATTATTATTATTATTTATTATTATTTTTTTTTAATATCAATATTGGACATGAATTTCCAGCTAACAGAGTGAAAGGCTTTTTTCTAAGTTTATATTCAACAGTAATCCAGGCAAATTATTTTAATCTAAATATGCTATTGTATCATAAATAAGTCTGTTATTATCCCCAATATATCTGTGCCTCATGAAACCTGTCTGATCCTCGTTTGTAAGTCTTAGCAGCACAGTCTTCAGATGATTTGCAATGCTGGATGATCCAATTATATATATATATATATATATATATATATATATATATATATATATATATCATTCAGAAGTCGTATCGGTCACAAATGCTTTATAAAACATCTATCTTTGTCTGCGTTTGGTATGCATGTTATTATTGCTTGTTTTTGTACACAAGACATTTCCCCCTTTTTCAGAACAAGCATTTAGTGCCCGAACGGCCCTATTTTCCCCCAAAAGCATTTGAAAACTTCTGCACCAAATCCATCTGTTCCTGGGCTTTTGTTGTTTTTCATATTTCTCAGGGCATCATTTGCCACTTCTAATGTAATCTTCCCTTCTAGTTCATTTGCTTTATTAATGTTTAGTATGGGTATATTCTTGACCAAGTCATCTATCTTACAATCCTCGAAATTTGATTCCTCATATAAAAAATAATAAAATCTTTTACCTCTTGCAGAATATTTTCTTGTTTGCTTAAGATATTACTATCCTTGTCAATATGCTTTGCCATATTCTTACTTATTAAATATAATGTCGCTTCTCTAAATTGCAAAAAATATTTTGTTACTTTCTCACCCTCATTATATCCATCTGGCTCTTCACCTAAATAATACCCCCTCAATTATCTTTTCTTGAGCATTCTTGATTGTTCCGTATTTGATTTTAATTGTTCTAAATCTTCCTCTTCTATATGATAATTTGCTTCAGGTATCTGAATATCTTTTTCTAATCTATCCTCTTCTTCATTTTTTTTTTCTCTTCTTTTTCATAGTTGCATGAGATATTGTTTTTGATCTGAACAAAATGTCCAAGAACAAATCGTCAGACACAATGAGTTGCAAATCAAAGGAACCGTGTCAACAGTATCTCAAGCATAAGGACTTCATGCATACTCTTCTTTAACGTTTTTAATCTCTCCGTTAATTTCTTCAAGGTAAGTCTTGTCTTTAATAACGACATATTGCATTTCCAAAATGTATTTCGTTTCACTATTTCGCCTGACTGCAACTTCATGAGTATAAGAGGATGATCTGTTCTATAGCCACATTCAGTGTCTGTATCTTCAATATAAGTAATAACATGATCTGAAATGAGAAAGAAATCAAGTCTAGCTTGTTGAAACGGCTTACTTCTCCTTCATGTGTACCTTTGACAATCAGGATTGAAATCTCGCCGTATGTCATTAAGTTCAAAATCAATGATGATGTTCTCAGGTACTTTTCTACCTTTAAGATTATTAATGCACTTGCAATTGCAATAGTCTTTATTTGGGTCAAGAACCAAATTTAAGTCTCCAGTCATGTTTATATTGTTAATATTGGAATCCATGACTTTTTGTTTTAAAGACATATAAAACTCTGGGTCATCCTTGTTTGGGCCATACGCATTAGCTAAGAGGACTTCTGTACTTCCAGTTTCAATAAGCAACATTATTTAATTTCCATTATTTCCTTTTAAGACCCGTTTAACTTCCAGCTCAAAATTATTATTGAAAAAAAAATTACACCTCTAGAGTTAGAAACATAGCTTGAGAAATAACCTTGATAGCCCCATTCTGATATGATATAATGTTCCATTTTTTCCTCAGAGTGAGTATCCTGTAAAAAGTAGACAGAAAAAGTCTTGCTTTTCAAATAATGAAAGACATCCCTTCTTTTTGTGTATTGTTGAGACCCTGACAATTAACTGACGCAACTGTAAGTGAATTATTCATTTTGTTGGAGAGTGTTTTTACTTTTATAGATGACAACCCACAGAATCCAACATGAAATCCATCATTAGATGACAACCACTCATCCAGATCAATAATATAATATTATCTAATATTGGTCTCTAATAACAGTCTCCAGATTTTTAAAATATTCCAAGATCATAAGCAAAGTTCAATAGCGCTAAAAACAAAAACAAAAACAAACTAAACAACACAACACATGACACTCAGACAATAAAAAAGTTAACCCCCTACCCCTCCCCCCCCCAAAAAAAAAATAAGAAAAGAAAAGAATAGCGAATTGTATGTAGCCTGGGATTACAAGCCCTATATGAGCATGCAGTGATCTCATGGTAATTACGAAACTAAGAGTATTTAGTCTTTTTTTCCCCAACAAATGAAATAGCCTCAAAATGTTTTTATCAACTAAGTGACACAGTGTTATAGACATTAACACTTTCACAACATGTTGAAAATAAAGGGAAAAGATCGAATAAAGTTCGAAACAAGAGAAGATCATAGAAAATAATGTATGAAGTGCAGTTTGTGTACATTCATGCGTGTGTATGTGTCCGTGTGTGTGTGTGTGTGTGTGTGTGTGTGCGCGCGCGCGCGCCTGCCTGGGTACATAGTGTACAAGAGGAACTGATAGAGGACGGCAGCTGGATGCACCCGGAAGAAGGAAACTCACAGAGAAAACACGTTCGCTCTCCTGCTAAAACAGCATAACGATAGAAGTTTCAAAACACCGTCACAAATCACAAACTATAACTCAGCTTTCTAATGACAAAAGCTTTATATACGAAGTTCACAACATTCGTCACTGTTGGATTGTTTTCGGCAACCATCAGTTGTTTCTTGCAAGAGCGACAATTTTTGAGGGGTATCATTCTTCTGGAGTTGAGTGTCATCAGCATAAGAAGGATGACTGACGTTATGGCGGTTGATAATTTCAGCGAGAGGAGCAGTGTAGTGTGAAGAGCACTGGGCCTATCCCTATGGGACTCCATGTTCGATTTTAACGGGTTCAGACTGGAAATGATCAACAATGACAGACTGGAATCGATCAGTGATATAAGATTTGAACCAGTTTAGAACAGTGCCGTTGATACCAAATGTAAAATGAAGAGGGGAAAGAAGGATTGAATGGTCTATCGTGTCAAAGGCGGATGAAGTCGAGAAGAGTGAGAAGGGAAATTTTTCCGGAGTTGGACGCTAGCAGTAGATTATTCAGGATGCAGTCACCACCAACATTTCGAAAGCGCAAGATACATGTCAACGTCTTTCATTGATGTGACTCTATCACGTTTATTTGTCACATAATCAGACACTATCTTATTGACGAATTGTTCTCATCTTTTCTTCTTCCCAATTGTACTTCTGCACTCGCTTGAAACATTGGTTTTTGTGTCATAACCTCATCGGTTTTGATTTTGAAGGACAGTGAAAAGCTAAATATTCGGATTCAACCATAGGGGTCAAGTTTAAACTGACGCATCTTGACAACAAGTTACGAGAAACAACAAAATAATCAAAAACGCTGCAGCCGCTATGAAACTTAGAAGTGAAGTTACTCCGAAAACAAGGATTTCAAGCCATTCAGTATTGTTAAAACGAGATCTTTTCAGATATCAAAAGAGTTAATAAAACAATTGCTTGACAGTCTGGCATTTTCATCTAGGGGGTGGGTTTTATTATCGCTGTCATCACTATCACTCATAACATATATATATATATATATATATATATATACATGTCAATTTCTTTGCAGTTTGTTTCCTTGCTGCTGCCCTGGGTAGGGCACCGTCATTGGTGCCTGCAGTTTGGATAGTCATCGCTGAGGAACATTTTGGAACATTTTGAGTCTCTACGTATCGTTTGTGCTTTGGAGACACTGACGTGATCTGCTCTACCTCTCCTCCTTCCTCTCCCCCACTCCCCAACAGTCCTACCGTGCTCTTTGTCACGGGAAGCACAGTCGAGAGGACGAGTGCCCAACCCAAACCACGAACACGGGGGAAGCTGCAGCGCTCGTTGTCGGACAAGGACCTGGTTCACTGCTAGCCCGTGGAGTTTTTGAACTCAGGGAACTCTAGGACGTAGAAACAGCTGGCACCTCTCCTCGTTCCTCAGTTATCCTCCCACAGAGCCAGATCAGCATCCTTCATCTGACCATGGTCTGCTTCCTGCGGATGGTTGATGCTGCATGCGCGTAGGTCTGATTGAGCGTGACGTAGGTCTGATTGAGCGTGGGAGACGTGTGCGTGGCATGACTGTTGTCAGGGAAGGGTGTGTCTGAGGATCGGTGGCAGGGGATTGGGAATCCTGGTGGTCCTAGGGGTAGGATCAGAAACCCTGGTGGTACTGGGGGTAGGATCAGGAGACAGGCATTTTTTCATATTTTTCTTAAAACGAGTGGAAGGTTATTCCATAAATTTCCTCCAGAGTATAGGAAGCTGGATTTATAAAGGTTGTTTCTAATTCTAGTTCGAGGTATACATAACGTATGATTGTGTCTGTGGTCATTAGTTTTAAAAGTTTCTGTAATCTTTTGGGGAGCATTTCCATATATCACAATATGCATGCAAACAGCCTTGTTGAAGAACAGCCTGTTGTGGAAAGATAATACATTAAGTAGTTTATAATCCATATGGGTCAAGGAACTTGACTTCAACAATACTAATTTTAATGCTCTTTTATACATACGATGAATAAATTTTGAGTTTGTATTGCTGCAGTTGTCCCGTAAAGTTGATGCATAATCGATGATTGGCAGAACATGAGCACAGAAAAAAAGCTTTCGTGAATGAACATCAAGGATCTTTTTTATTTTTGCTAACTGACGTATTTTGCTAGAGACGTTTTCCTAAGTAAGTCATATGGTCAGTCCAAGAGAGATCTTTGTCAATAAAGACACCCAAAATTTTATGTGATTCTACCTCTTCAATTCTGTTTACTCCTAGGAAAAGTGGTTTGAATATGTGTTTCATCCTTTGTCTTTTTTGTCGTGCTGCTACATACATACATTTAGTTTTCTGTGTGTTTTAGGACATATGATTTAATTGTGTCCAGTCACTAAGTCTCTGAATGTTGTCTTGAAGATCATCTGTGAGTTTACAGGCATCTGAATTGTTTGAATGCAGGGAAGTGTCATCTGCGAACATTTCACATTTACATGTCATAGAACAAGGCAAGTCATTAACATAAACAGAAAATAATATTGGCCCTAAGATGGATCCCTGTGGTACTCCATGTTTGATTGATTTGAATTTTGAGGTTTGATTATTTACTGCTACTAACTGTTTCCTGTCTGAAAGAAAAGATTCTATGAGTAAAATCTGGTGTTAAATTGTACACTTCTAATTTACGAATTAACAACGGATGACTGATTATATCAAAGGCTTTTCAAAATCTATAAAAAGAAGACCTGTGAATTTGTTTTAAACTACAGAAGAGTGCAGCGTGTACTCCCAGTCCAGTCTGTCAGAGTGCTTGTGTACTCAAAACGATGATGTTTCAGCATAACATAGGTGTAATAGCCGATAAATTGAAAACTTGAAAATTTTTTACACCATTGAATGCATAATTTCTTTGCCGTGATCTACATAGTGATCGGTTGAACGATCATGAAACGGTAAATTAGTAATTAACAAAAAACTGATAATTTCCGGAGAGCTCTTTCACAAAGCCGCCTCTCAGTTCGTGAGCACACCTCACGTCCTGTGTGTGTGTGTGTAGGGTATATTTTGTGTCTTTTTTCTAGGTTATTCATAGTATTATTCATATGTATGTATTGGTGGATACAGATTTTGTTTTCCACTTCTATGTCATGTGCTCTTGTGTAGTATAACACGCTACTGTGTGTACTGTTTCATGTTAGGCGCTAGAGCCCATCTGTGGGGAGTTTGCGCCATATGAGTACAATATATTATTATCATTATTGTTATTACGTATGTTTGTGTGTATGAATGTATGTATGTATGCTGCCTCCGTGTGGTGCCAGTAGAGATAGGAACCCCGCCTTCTGGAAATTCTATTCTAGAGGCACATTGTATTTATCACTCCTATTGTTTAGTCCAAAGAGTGCGAAAAAGACACACACAGAGCGAGCGAGAGATGAATTTTTCCCCAGGGAACTGAGATAAGCACAATGCGAAGAATGTTTTTTTCTATCCTGCCCTGGAAAAAACACCCCAAAAATCAACAACCAAATAGCATAATAAAAAAGAAAGAAAGAAAGAAAGAAATCGAGATCTGAAGCTCAGAGAGAGAGAGAGAGAGAAGAAATAATATCAATTTAACACACACACACGCACGCACGCACGCACGCGCGCGCGCGCGCACACACACACACACACACACACACACCTTATCAACCGCTGGATCTTTATCATAATGATAATTATAATCACCATAATGACTATCATTATATCTACATTCACTTTTTACTCTAACTACTGGCGAGAAAATGTGCAGTTTGTCTCGGCACTTATATGAAGAGCGACAATATATCCTGTGAGGGTCTGCACATATTGTCGGAACAGGGTGGAGTGGGTTTTGTGCGCCACATCATTTTCATTTGTGCTCTGACTGACGAACGGAGGAAAAAGTTGCATGTCTAGACTGAAAGTACTTTCCTTTGCACAGCAAAGACAGTCTCTCCGCTTGTCACAGGACGAACGAATGAAGCCTTTTTCTGTTGAGGGAAAAAGCACAACTGGCTATTCATCCTTCCACCATGAAAAAGGAAAGTATAACAAACTCATCATTCAAAATCATAACATTACATAGGTATATTTCAGATTTTGTCAAAAAAAGATGAAGAGCATAAGTAGATGCATAAATATTACTTCGAACACACACACACACACACACACACACACACAGAGAGAGAGAGAGAGAGAGAGGTTAAGACATTATATTTGCAAACTGTTTCATGAGTTTCGAATGATCTCTCTCTCTCTCTCTCTCTCTCTCTCTCTCTCTCTCTCTCTCTCTATATATATATATATATACAAACTGTTTCATGAGTTCCGAATGATATATATATATATATATATATATATATATATATATACAAATACACACCATCCATGTCACCTCATTTCGGATGCATGAAGAGTGGGAGAGAGAGATAGTGGGGAGGGGGGCCGGGGGGGGGGGGGGGGTTGAGAAAGAGTAGTCATGAGTGATTTATATAATTTGTAATATTTTCGTTTATGTAAAGCGCGCGCGCGCACATACAGACATTAAAGCTAGTTGGACATTTAGAATGGCTGATATATTCCATAATAAACCGCCTGACTAGATTTAGATAGATCAGTTCTTGGACGGGGTAACATAATCTACAGACGTGGTGACGTGTCGTTTGTTTGAAATTTACTTACAATTGAGAGTGGGGCATAACCACAAACACTCTCTCTCTCTCTCTCTCTCTCAAAAACAACAACAAAACAAAAAACAAAAAAAACCGTGCTCCATTTTTAGAGGCACCAAGCAAAACGGGAATGCGGACGACGGGGAATGGTGGATCATTCTGTTTTTATTTTCCCACTGACGACAAACAGGCAGATCGTGCCGTGTTTGTGTCTGGCATAGAAGATACACAGGCGGATAGAATCGGAATAGAAGACACAAAGGTAAATTCTGCTGAGATTGACAGGCACTGAAGAAACACATATTCTGCTACAATTGTTTTTGCCACGGATGATGTACTGTACAGCAGATTGCGTTATGGTTGTTTTGGCATTGTTGATTGCAGATTATAAATGTTTCGTCACACAGGCAGACATAATGCTATTATTTTGTTCACGGAAGCAACAGACAGAGAGAATCTCTGATTGTTTTTTTGGTATTGAACATACAAAAGCAGATAGAATCTGCTGAGTGTTCTTGGCATTGAACATACACAAGCAGATAGAATCTGCCATAATTGTTTTCGTAAATTGAAGATAGACAGGCATATTGTGATTAAATCTGCTTTTTAGGCTCAAGAGATACAAAGAAAGACACGATAAACTGACAGACAAAAACAGACCGACGAAATCACACGCGCACGCACGCAGCAGGTGCATTTAGAGATAGTCAAATGTCATAAACAGATGTGGATATCCTTCCCTGCCACTCTCCCCTTTTCTCTGATAAAATGAAAGGTCGCCGGCAGACCTTTAGTAGTACAAACCACACACAAACACACACACACACACACACACACACTCTCATATGACCTCTTCCAACTCTACTGCTCCCAAACTTCCCTCCAGAGTCTCGATCTGTACCTCTATCTCTCCATGCGTGTGTGTGTGTGTGTGTGTCTGTCTGTCTGTCTGTCTGTCTGTGTCTATGTATGTGTATGTGTATAAATGGAATCAGGTCCGCTTCTATCTCTGTCTTCTGAATCCTCACTCTTTCTCCCTCTACCCCTCATCTCTCTCTCTTCCCATCCTCTCTCTCTTTCTCACTCTTTTCGCGTCTCTCTCTCTCTCTCTCTCTCTCTCTCTGAGACAGAAAGAGTAGATGCGAAGAGAAAGAGATAAAGGATGGGAAGAGAGAGAGATGAGGGGTAGAGGGAGAAAGAGTGAGGATTTAGAACACACACACACACACACACACACACACAATCAATCAGGGGAGAGATGAGAGAATGGAGCTGCACGGGGGAACAGTGAAAGATTGTGTATGTGAGTTGTGGGGGAAGCTATATGAATGCTAAGGAGCATGTATGATACTGTTAAAGCTAAAGGAAGATGTGGTGATAAACTTACAGAATACATCAATTGTACAAGTGGTGTAAAACATTGATATGTTTGTAGTCCTGTGCTGTTTTCACTGTTTGTTCATGAACTGGCTCTCGAAATAATTAAGAATTGTTGGGTTCGTGCAAGACTGGACAATAGCCTTGTAGAGTTGTTCATACTTTTGTTTGCTGATGACATTTTGTTATTATCCGAAACAGTTGTTGGCATCCAGTCTCAGTTAAACAGTTTAGCTAGAGGGACTTCAAATTTGAAGCTGAAAGTGAATTTGAGTAAAAGCAACATTGTAGTATTTAGAAAAGATTTTTTTTTTTTTTTGCTTGCAAGAGACAAATGGTATTAGAATGGTACTCGGATGGAAGTTGTGAATTCATATACCTTGTTTGTTGTTTTTTTTTCAATGAAACTTATTTTTACGTTTGCTTGTGACGATCTGCCCTGCATGGCTAAAAGATCTCTTCTGTCTATATCAAGTAAGTTGTACAAACTTAACAATACTTCTCTGAACGTACATAAAAGTTGTTTGATACTCAAATACAGCCAGTGGCTCTCTATGGAGCTGAATTATGGGGCCTTGAAACTAGTTCATCAGTGGTCGAGAAAGTTCGTTTATTTGCATTAAAAGGATACTTTGGCGTCAGCATGAAAACTCCAAACGATTTAGTGTATCGAGAACTTGAAAGGTTTCCTATTTATATCAATATCAGTTGTTCAAAGTATAAGGTATTTGTTCAGATTAGTACAAATGGATGAAAATAGATTACCGTCAAAAGCTTATGAATCACTGTTGTTACTGGGCGAAAAAGGAAAAAACCAACTGCGTAACAAAAGTTCAAAACGTTCTGTGTAATAATGGGTTCTTGAATGTTTGGGAATATCATGGGATGGGATGCATGCAAACTTTTATGATGACATTCAGGCAATGACTCATTGATGTTAGATGGCAACAGTTGGAAGAACACATAAATTCAAGTGATAGGTTTTGCCTTTCTGGAAACTTTAAGACACTCCCCACCGTCGAACCTTACATCTTGTTGAATATGAATAGTCATATCAGGTATGCATTGACAAAATTTAGATTGAGGATTTCCGAGACTGCTGTACACAGTTCCCGATACAATTATGGGAAAGTTTAAATATGTCCATTGTGTAAAGAAGAAATTGAGGATTAAATCCACTTTGTATTTCGTTGCCACTAGCTTCACGATTTAAGAACGAAATTTATACCACACATTTATCATGGTAGACAAAACTTGGTTTCGTTCCAAATGCTCTTGCCATCAAAAAATAGAAATTCAATAACTAAATCGTCTCTTTATATATATACAGAGCTTTGAAGAGGCATGAGAATGCAATAGTATAATGTTCGATGTCAAAGAGTATGGAAATGACGATTGTTTTTTTGTTTTTCTCTCTTGGAGTCTCCATATTTACATGTTCATGCGATACTTTTTGTTCGTATGCTGTTTGTATGTTAGTATTCATAACACTATATAGGATATAAAATATTGTTTACTTTTGTTTAACCCCTTCAAATGGAGCGATGGCCTTATATTGAACATACCGTCCGTACTTCAGTTTGCGTTTCTCTCTCTCTCTCTCTCTCTCTCTCTCTCTGTCCACGTACAAACCAGACACTTGTTCAATACCAGACACGTCGCAAGCCAGTTTAGAGTTAATGTTTCCCACTTTCCACACACACGATAACTACTGAGTTGACTTGTACAGGACTCGATTATCCCGCTACGCCAGGCTCTCTCCCCATTCCCTTCCCCTCCCCCTCACCCCCCAACATCCTTATCCTCCCACACATCTGATTCACGATGCCGACGGGCTGTTTGTTTACATGTCTGTGTAATCAGGACTGAGAGTGAAATCCGTGAACATAGATCGGCGAGTCAGGTAACTTGAGATGACTGGCAACCGCAGTTGAGCCACTAATTCTCCTCGTCGCGCAATAGGCCACAAAAGCATCGGTGATGAAAACCCGTCCTATTTATAAAACTGACCTTGTCTGGACATGATTCAGGGAAAAAAAAACAAGGGGTAGGGGAGTCGATCTTGTCTAGCTGCTAATGACCCCGCGGGTCATTCTAGACCAGCCAAGAATTACCTCTACTCGGGGTAAACAAAAATCCAGCTGCAGGGGAATCAGTGGGTGTGTGTGTGTGGGGGGGGGGGGGGGGGGGGGTATTTTTAGGCTGTTACACCGGGCCTCCAGGATTAGAGGTGGATGGGGGAGGGGACGATTTGGACTGGGGCGGGGGAAGTCAGGGATCTCCAGAGGGATGATCATGTGTATTGCAGGCACAGATCTGTAGATCTGAATCTACCCATGTGATATCCCACGTCAGTGAAAAGTTGCTTTGTGTGTGTGTGCTAGGGGAAGGGGAAGAGGGGGGATAAAGAGCGGCGTCTTCGGGATTGGATGGTGCGTCGCTTGTTGCAGCATATGATATTGTCGCTGGGCATATACTGTCGCCGGCGACAATTTATGCCGACATTCACGGCACATTAATGTCGCACTCGGCGCATATTGTCGCCAGCAACAATAAATCTAAGCCGGGAGTGTCACTGCAGAAAATCAAATGACACCAGCGACAGTGTATGCCGGCGACTACATTTGCTGCAACAGTTGTATGGGGGGTGGGGGGACACTTGTATTTGACGCATCACATGCTGAAACGTGATCTTGTGTTTCATGGAGATCTCTTTAGATACTGAGATACAGGTAATCGGATACAGGGCTGTTTACTTATGTGCATTTCTTTTTTGACGGTACCGGCGTCTTACAACAGGCATAAAACAACAGGTTGCGCTGTAATGGCTGCTTGTTTATGTGATGGAGTAATCGTGTTTCTGTATGCCGAGCATAATGGATTGTGATTACAGCGAACTTCAGTAAGGCTGAATCATTTGCATTCCCATTATGAATCTCTCTCTCTGTCTCTGTCTCTCTCTCTCTCCCCCTCTCACTCTCTCTGTCTCTGTCCGTCTGTCAGTCACTCTCTCTCTCTCTCCTTCCCTATCTCTCTCTCTCTCTCTCCCTCTCTCCTGATGAGATGAGAGGGCGCTACTATAGAATAACGGTTTGTGTGTGCGAGCCAGCTGTCTGAGCCAGTCAGTTCGTGTCTCACTTTATTTGGCGACCAGTCACTTACTGCACAGCTCGTGTCATACTGCAGATAGCAAATTTTGTTGTATTCGTGGTCTTCGCGTGAATGGTTTCAGTTCTAAATTCCTTCTCGGACACCCATTTTTAGAAACTTTATTTGTGTGAAATTTGGACTTTTTTCCTGGAAAGTGTGTCGCGATAGTGCAGCGCCACCCTTTTAATTTTTTTTCTGTCTGCTAGTGTATTTGTTTTACCATCAAAGGTGATTTTTGTGTACGGAATTTTGCCAGTAACAAGACCAGCACCCAAACCACCACTCAAGGTCAAGTGGATGGGGGGAAGGGGGTGTGGGGGGAGGAGTAAAACCAGTCCGTGTGGATTGGAACTCGTGGACACTTCGCATGCGAGTCAAGCACATTACCACAAAGTCACCGCTCTGCTTGTATGTGTACATTATATATATATATATATATATATATATATATATATATATATATATATAAAGAGAAAAAAGAAAACAAACACATCAATCTGTCAAATAGTCCAAATTTCGGAACGTTCACGTTCCTTCCTCAAGCGTAAGTTGTTTACATCTTACCAGGGTCACTCTTACGCAGCTATTATGACGCAAGCACGCCATTACGTACAAGTTGTGATAGAAGCCCTATACAAGAATTCCAACAGTGCAGTGCTCCTCAGCAACCAACTAGGGGAGTTTTTCAAAACGACCGTTGGTGTCAGACAAGGCTGTATCCTCTCTCCTGTGTTGTTTAATCTCTTGTTGGAAAGGATAATGCAGGAGGCACTGGAAAACCATGAGACTTCTATCTCCATTGGTGGCAGACGAATATGCAACCTTGCTGATGATATAGATCTGATGGGGGGAACGAACCAAGAACTGCAGGAACTTACCAACAGACTTGTTGATAGAGCGGGTGCTTACGGAATGGAGGTCAGCACAGATAAATCCAAAACTATGGTAAACAGCGTGAACATGGACCATGGCACTATTTTCATGAACGGAGAACAACTGGAAGATGTCGGGAACTTCAAATATCTAGGAGCACACTCTGACAGAAGATGGAAGCAGCAAAGCAGAAATAAGAATTCGCGTTGGCACAGCCACTGCAGCCATGACCAAACTGAACAGAGTGTGGAAAAGTAACATCCGATTCTCCACAAAATTCAAACTCTACAAAGCCCTGG
>NC_134879.1:8099809-8247309 GCF_041734735.1 Babylonia areolata
ATGTGCCTGACCTCTGTACAAATCCAACGCATTAGTCAAGACTTGAGAGCACATCCCAAGGTTTTTTTGTGAAATATTATTAACATAAAAGAAATTGGAATGAATAATCAAAGTTAACAAGTAAATAAACAAAAACAACTCGACAACAAAGTCACCATAGATACCCTCATTATTTTTCCTCGAACATATTTGCGTACTTTCACTTAATTTACTTTTTATATAAAAAATCAGGTGTTCTAAGAGACATTCTGTGGTAATGTAGAATGACTATTTTAGCTCACAGGCAGAAAGATGATTTTGTATTCCTTTTTATTTTGGTTTTCCCTCGTTATTTTTTATATGTTCTGTTACAGCTCTTGATGTTGTTGAGTACAGGTTTATGTTAGCCTCAGTGATAAGCACTTTCAAGACATTCTGGTGTCCAGCGTGTTATGCTCCAGCTGAAACAAATGGCTGCCAAAAATCAGATTGTGTGTTCAGTAGATGATGCTGTGCACGTGAAACCCGTTTCGCAGTGCCTATAGCATAGCATAGCATAGCATAGCATAGCATGGAAGTGTCTGAACTCGGTGGAATGTGGCGTTTCCCATCCTGCGAAATTATATGGCACTGGCCAGACAGATAATACACAAAGATCACACACACACACACACACACACACACACACACACACACACACACACACACACACACACACACACAGAGAGAGAGAGAGAGAGAGAGAGAGAGAGAGAGAGAGAGAGAGCTTTGTGCGAATGTACATGATTTATCCTCTGTGACACGAATCAGATCGTTGATGTTGATCTCTATTTCTTTGGTGATCAGTTTGTTTCGATTTTTACTCTTAATTGCTATCGATTAGATATGCAAACTAAACTAGATATGTCAGTATACGTTCTTGTGGATACTTAGACATGCACATGTCTTTTAAATCATGTACACTGTTAATTGTTCCAAAATATGTAAATGTTCTCAGATGTGTCAATGTAATTTTATGTGATCCATTTGAATACTCCAAACTGCGCCTTTTCTTAAGTGTGTATATTAGTTTTGCATTGTGTGCATGAGCAACACGACCACGAGTTATTTTCTCTTGAGAGATAAGTTGGCTTGTCTTGAAAAAAAAAGCTACAGCTAGTCAGGAATGCTTGACAAAAGCAAGTCAAAACCAGGTGTTGGAACAGATCACGAGTGACTATCACATGACACGAAAACTCTGGGATCGGCATGACTAACAGCATAGTGTGTGTGTGTGTGTGTGTGTGTGTGTGTGTGTGTGTGTGTGTGTGTGTGTGTGTGTTTGACTTGCGTATTTTTGTATAACATCATACAATACAATACATTAGATTGTGTGTTTTGAATATTACAAACAACAACGACGACAACAAACACGCGAACACTACCCTGTCTTAGCCATTTTGTATACGGGTGGTGTATCAACTGTCATGTGCGTGCGTGCTGTGTGTTACAGGTGTGCGAGATGCACGTGGCGGGCTACACCTTCGCCGTGCTGGACAACGCCTTCCTGGTTCACAAGGGCTTCAAGTCCAAGACAGGTTTCCACCCGACCAAAGAAGAAGAGCAGAACCGAAACCGGTTACTGTTCCGGAAGTTCAAAGAAGAGTTGAAGACGAAGTATCCAGAGTCCCCGAGGCGTTGCTGAGACAAGACAGGCAGAGGAGCAAGGGGAAGGGGATATTGAGGATGGCGGGAGGGGAGGGGGTGAGAAGGGGGAGAGGGGGCAGAAAGAAGAGAGAGGGTGTGGGAGGAGAGGGGAGAGTGCCTGATATGGAGACCAGCCACAGCACATCAGAGACACGTGGTCATGTGGGTAGTCATCTTGGCCCTTTTATGGTGGATGTAGAACAGTTGGCTTGCCGCAGTCCACGACATCGATATGGCATTCCTGTTGTGGACTTCTCCCGCTCTGGTTTTTCATTCAGATTTCATTTCTTTCAATCCAGTCCTGCAGCATCGACTCCCTCCATCGTTTCATTGAACAGACAGCAATGAGAATCGGAGAAGCAGACCGTTTCCCCGTGGTGATCTTTGGCAAGCCTCTGTCATCTGTCCTTCATCCTTGTGTCGTGTCGTTCACACATACATGGACCAGTTGCTCTACATTCCCCCGCTGACTGTGTGTGAATCTGTTGGGACACGTATTGATTGATATCCCCCCCTTCCCCCAGACACACGCACTAGACTTGAGTGTAACTGTTAGAATTCGTGTGCATCGGCAGTGCAAGCTACTGACATTATCAAGCATTCAGGTCACAAACTAAACTGCTCCATCTCTCTCTTTGCCCACGGCTGCTTTGTGTAGCTTATATGGATCAGTTCGCACGTTTTTGACACCTTGAAACTTAAAACCGGAACTGAACTTGTTGACTGTCAAGATGGCTGACTCCAGTGCAGGTGGAGTTGTGGGGTAAGAAAGGTTGCCAAGTGTGAAGAAAACAGTTGTGAAGATAACAAAAAAGCGTCAGGTGTGAAGAGAACGTAATTATGAAGAAGGGGGGAGGTCTGATGTGGAGATGTTGGTGCACGTTTTCGAAGAAAAAGCCTTGTGTTGCATGACGGTAAGAACTGAAGGCAAATGACGGGTACGTGTGAAGAGAACAATGTGAATGTGACGTGTCCAGTTCAAAAGAAGCGGTGTAACCCCTTGACTGCTGAACCTTGTGAAATGAGACCGTGTGTCTTGAATTTAGAATGCAATCACATTTTAAAAATTTACTTTTTAGTTGTGTCATTAATTTTGTTGATTGAAAGTAAGGCAGTCTGAAGAGGGAGGAGTACGAATAGATTTGATGGTGACTGACATCCTGACCTGTGAGTTCAGTGCTATCTTTATGAGGTGACTGGTCCTGCACAGACGAGTATACTCATCCGCAGTAGTCAAGGGGTTAAGTGGTGTTGAGAGAAGACTTACTGGTGGTGCAGCTAAATAGTCGGAGGAAACATCCTTGATGAGCGAACAGAGCAAGTGCACATGAAGAAATTAAGAGTACCTGTTTTTAAGAGAAAAGGCTTGCTTGGTGTCAAACGAAACACGGTGTTGACAAAATGGACTGTAGTGTGAAAAAAGCAACCACCATTTTGGAAGATTTTGTGGGAAAAAAACAACATAAGATGGGTCACAGTTTATCTGCAGTGATTACCGGACCTCGGACAGGGCAGGGCATGACTGCAGATCACTGAACACGGTGTTAACTTGTTTTAGATATAGGACTCTCAGTCTGTGAAAACATTTTAGATCAGTATATTTGTGGACGGTGAAGGGACAGTGGGAAGGCTGTGCATGATGTGTCAATACAACCAGTATCTGTGTACAAAACCATGGTGTACATACCAAGGGTGTACATAAACCATGGTGTCTAAACAAACAAGCCTAACGGCGTGCTGCCGATATCGCCGGAGAAACTATGGCCACGATAAAACACGGTGCAGTGCTACATCATCAGTGTTCTGTTCCTTCCCAACGGACATGTGGATGAACGGTAAGCTCGCAACATCCAGTTATGTCTTGTTACATTCGACAGTCACCGGGGATTGTTATCGGGTCCCATCAACCAACGGTATCACGTTGCATTCATATTATTCACTGCACTGGAAGTGCACCTCAGGAAACGGTTAGAAATCCATCACAAGTTGTCATCTGTGTCCAACACCGATGGCATTAAGGATGATAATCGTAATAAAGGGGATTTATGATGCGCTCTATCTACTTGGCACAAGGACCCACAGCGCTAACAGTTAACATCATTGTGTGGAAATGGTTTCATAAATTAAGAAAACAGGCCACTCACAAGACTTACAAAGAAGACAAAGGGAATAACCATGCGCGCGCCATATGCTGACATGTAGACAGTCATGAAAGCAGATTTGTTCACATGTGTTTTTAGGCCAGATTTCAACTGAGATGTGTTTTGATGCCAGATTTGAACTGAGATACGGTGACATCGTGCTCATCTGAACTGTAAAATTGTGTTTTGAATTAATTGTTTAATTATTTAACCGTGTTGTCGATAGGAATGCGAAAATGAACAGTTTACTGCTAGGCACACAATACTAACAGAATTATCTTGAGAACCATAACACAGACGTAGACGTGATAGTTCAGTTTTTGTTCGTCGGAATTTTGACCATTTGTAATAACGCAAAGCGTTAATAAAACAAAGCAACATACACATTACCAACTTTTTTCCCATTAATATATTTGTATACATTCTACTTCATATATTTTTGTTACATACATTGACTTGTCCCGGACCCGGTCAGTGGGAATGTAGTTTAACTATTCTAGCTGACAGACAGACAGACAGACAGACAGACACACAAGTGATAAACAAAGACCTCCCACATCATTGAACCTTGATGTAAAGAAACAACAACCAAACACACACACACACACACACACACACACACACACACACGCACACGCACACACAAAACAACAACAGAGAAGAGCATATCGCTGACAAGGTGCTGCACAAATAACTCTTTTATGTACAATTGAAACGAAATGTTATGTTGAAATTGGTTAAAGGTCTATTATCCTTTCATGCTGTCAGGGCAGTGAACTCATATCCATGGTGTCCGCGCTTTAGCACAGGAAGAAGGGGCCCAATCCTCTGCTTCGCCGATTTAACCTTCCCTGACCGAATTCAGGTACCCGTTCACACTTGGGTGGAATGGGGAAAATCGGAGTGATGAGCCTTTCTCAAAAACACACGGCCATTGCCGAAACGGGCCCTCTTGTCTTGTCTTGTCTTGTCTGTGATCCTGTGGTAATCCCTGTACAGGGCAATAATCCAAAAACAGGGGCTGCGCTCTAGGAGATTGATGTCTGTGTACGACCGTTAAGCCCCCTAGTTCAGCCAGGGGAACCCGGGCCCCACACAGCATCAGTAAAACAACAACAACAACAACAAGTCCTGTAGCTACACTGAGCCTGAGGCCCACAGCCAGGCATCAGTCCTGGTCTTGAAAGACTGAGGGGAAATGACTGGGACAATATGGTCTGGAATCTATTTCCACAGGCGGACAGCTGGAGGGAGGAAGGAGTGCCAGTGGGAGTCAGTGCGGGAGTAGGTGACCTGTAGTTTCTCTGGGTGGCCTCGGACGGTTCTACGTGTCCACATCAGAGTACCTTCCCGGGGTGCCACCTCAACCAAGCCACCCATGATCTTATACCTCATGGTGGCCTTGGCTGCAGTGTGGCGCAGTTTCAGGGGATCGAGTTCCAGCCTGGAAACAAGCTCTCAGAGTGTCGCGGCATACTCTGGGATAGGCTTCACAAGCCCCTTGTAGCATGTTGTCTGGGTGGTGTAGGGGCATCCTCTCAGGTTTCTATACATGAAGGCGTTGGTCTTGTCTGTCTTTGCTGTTGTGGCCTTGATGCGTGCTCCCCAGTAAAGGTCTTTTGTCAACTCTACACCCAGGTATTTGGCTTTTTCCACCTTCTGCAATTCCTCATTGTACAGACAGTAGGTGGTAGGGAAGGACTTTTTCTTCTTTGTCACTGAGAGGACATGACATTTGCTGGCATTGAATGACATTTGCCAGGTCTTCTCACGACGATCAAGTTCGTTCAGATCTTTTTGGAGGGCGTTGGCATCTGCTTAGGACTTGATCTGCCGGTATAGGATGGCGTCATCGGCAAACAGACGGACCGTGGATTTGATGTTTTTGTTGATGTCGTTGAATGTAAATGACAGTCGGGCCAAGGACAGATCCCTGAGGAACCCCGAAGGTCACTTGGCCGATGGTGGAGATCTGTCCTTCAACATTCACTCACTGGGTTTTGTTGGTGAGGAACTCTTCAATCCAGCGAAGTGTTTGTCCACGGATTCTGTAGTGACAGTTTGAGAAGGAGGCGGCGGTGAGGCACCTTGTCAAAAGCCTTCAAGTCCAGCAAGATGGTATCCGTTTGTCCTCCCTCGTCAAGCGCTGCTGCCAAGTCATCTACTGTGAGGATTAGTTGTGATTCGCGGGATCTTTTGCGGAATCCATGCTGGGGGTCGACAGTTGTCTTGTGCTTGTTATAATAATAATATTTTATTTTTACATAGCGCTATAATACAAGCATAAGCAAGCTCTAAGTGCTTTGCAGTCCAATACCTAAAGTGAAACAAGAAAGCATTAAAAAGTAGCAGAAACAAAACAGAATCATTAATATTATAAAAACACAATGCATTAAACTCACAAAGTAACATGCTATCAATACTACAACTGTTACACTCCCAACACTCAACAAACACACACGCACAGACACACACATGATTAAACGGCTGAGATGACAGCAATTTTCACTTAAAATACATACATGTAAAAAGGAACATCATTGTAATCTGCATGCCACAGATTTTGTAAAAAATATAAAATAAAATTTTGGGTAGAAAGGGTAAAAGGGGTAAGAATCGGGTCATTCTCCCTTTCGAACCACACCACCACCATCCATCTACCCACCCCCATTCTCTTCACTCTCCCATCACACACACTCACATTGCCATGGGCCTGGAACAACAGCACTATTTGAGTTACTACAAGTATTTTTTAAAGAGATAAGTTTTAAGATTTGCTTTAAAGGTAGATAGATGAGTTGTTTGTCTGAGAGCAATAGGCAGAGAATTCCAAGTTGTTGGGCCGGAAAATGACCTCTTTCCACAGGAGTCAAGAAAGTATCGGGGAACAGTTAGCTGGGAGGAATCAAGAGATCTCAATGTTCTGTTTGGCAAGTACGGATTAATAAACTCAGAAAGATATGAGGGTGTGGTGTCACAATTCAGGCACTGAAAGCATAGGCAGGCAACTTTATATTCAATCCTGGCTTGAACAGGCAACCAGTGAAGTGTCCGCAGGAGAGCAGTAGCGCTCTCTCTCTCCTCGACTTTTTAAGGACGAGTCGAGCTGCACTACTCTGTATTTTCTGGAGCTTGTAGAGTTTATCATTGGGAAGGCCAGCTAAGAGAGAATTACAATAATCTAGGCGGGATAAAATGAAGGCAACAGCAAGTTTGTTGGCGACATCAACAGACAGGAAGGGGCGGATTTTACTTATCTTACGAAGCTGAAAGTAGAGAACTTTACACAGGTGGTTAACATGAGTTTCCATCGTGAGGGATGAATCGAGGTAAAAACCAAGATTGCGGACAACTAGAAAAAGAAATTTCTATACCAGAATAAATGATAGACGTTGTATTTATCTGCTTGAGCTTATTTTTATTACCAGTCAGCATGAGTTCTGTTTTGTCATCATTCATTTTTAGTTTGTTTTGTTTCATCCACTTTGCTACATGTTCTATACCAGTTTCATGAAACAGAACTCTGTAGGAATCAGCGTCAGTAATTCTGTCGCACACATATTTCTTTTTTGCATCGCGGATCATTTGGTTTACAACATTGCGTAAGTGAGCATATATCTGCTTGAAAATTTCCAGACCAAACTTTCCGCATTTTCGCTCAGCGGAGCGACGCTGCTGTTTTGCCATCTTGATTTCAAGAGACATCCAGGGTGCACATAAACGATCAAACAAAACACGCATTGTGAGATGGGCATGCTTATCAAGCAGTTCCTGGAGGGAAGCGTTGTAAAATGTGATCAGGTCACTGGTATACAGACTGGTGGCAAATACTTCTGAAACATCAGCTTTTAAAAGATTAACATTTTAAGATCTGTATTTGCGTAACATTTTTCTTTATCTTTACAGGCTTTATGAGCTTCAGATTAAATGATATCACAGAGTGGTCAGAGATGAGTTTGTCAACAAGAAGATCTGTCACACTGTTCTCACTGGTTGTTATGACCCAGTCTAATGTATGACCGTGACGGTGGGTGGCAACCTTAACAAGCTGTTAACAATGGTTTTCAAGTATTTTTTAAGAGAAGCAACATTTGCATCAGAAGTTGAATCAAAATGAAAATTAAAATCACCAACAATAAAAATGTTATCACATGAGATTAAACAATCCAGCAAATCACAAAATTCATCGATAAACATTTTGTTGGAAAGTTCGTTCATTTTGTTTGGTGGTGGTCTATAGACTGTGAGGAATGTAACATGCTGGTTCTCGTAGCACAGCCGAGTTTCACACACTGCAAAGGACTTAAAATCAAGGTCTTGAGTAGAAACTTGTATGTAGCAAGCTAAACTGTCCCAAAACAAAACAGCAAGTCCACCACCTACACCAGTCTCTCTAGGAACAGATTTCAAAGTAAAACCAGGAGGGGTCACATTAACAATATCACATTCATCACCGGTAGGTCTAAGCCATGTCTCAGTTAAAAACACAAGATCATAGTTTCCCTCGATGATCAAGTCACACACTCCATCTGTTTTGTTTCTGCACGACTGGGTGTTAAGACACATTATTTTAAAAGAATCGGAATGTTCTTGGGCGGATATAGTGGTGTCGATCTTGATTACATTAGAAGGGTTGCATTTCCGAGAATGATTGAGTGAGAGAGATGGAGAATGATTGAGTGAGAGAGATGGAGAATGATTGAGTGAGAGAGATGGAACAGACTTATAGTTACTGTCGGTGGGCGGGGTACGGCTGGAAATCCAAACAAAAATCTTCCTGCCCTGTTTCCTACGACCTCCTCTGTAAGGACACTTCTTCCTGGCAGGCTTCCTGAGACAGGGCAGGCAGTGGGAATGAATCCCTAGTCCCTGCAGGCGCCGGCACAGTGTGGTGCAGAGAGCGCAAGTCCATGATGGCAGGGAGGAAGAAACTGGGGAGGCGCTGGTCGTCGTCAGAGAAGATGAACACTGGTTTTGTTAATCCATGAGCTGTGCTTGAGAGTAAGCCACCGAATAAACACTGTGTTTGTTGGTGTCGTGTGGGTGCACTTGTGCTGGAAGAGTGCACGGAAACTGACAAAACGACACATTGACATTGGCAGGCCGTGCGGAGAAATCGCTCACAGTTGTTGGCGATCTTGCCATGACACAGAGAAGAGAGAGAGAGACCAAAGAAATTCAAACGTATTTCTGTTATCCATGGCCGAAAGTCGAAGAAAAAGATACCACGGTGTTGTCCAGGTCATGGCAGAGAATTTGACACCATTCACAATAAAAACGTGGTTAATTAAAAGACTAATAAGTAAAAAATGAACGGAGCATGCACATCAAGCCTGCTTGGCGAATCGTGACAACTCAGCCTTGTTGAGGTGTGATGTGATGGCACTTTGAATAATGTGTTCCACCAGTTTGCTCCAGACGGATGTCAAGGAGATAGGATTGAACCTTGGAACAGTGATGAATACTGGATCAGAAGTCACGATAAAAAACGTCGTGAATAATGGCATTGGATACTACTGCGGAGAGTGATGACTTGAAGCAAGATGAACTACTGACAAGTTTGAAGAGGGAATACCATGCTGTGCTGTGTAATGCTCTGCTTTGCTTGTCGCTTCGTGATCGTACATCACAGGCAGAGCTCGAACAATTTGATATTTTTCTTTTCTTTTCTTTTTATATGAATGCTACGGCTGCACGCTTTGGTCCTGCGTTTCAAGTGTGTTTTGCATGGGCAAAGTTCTGGTTAATGTGAAGAAAGGCCAGAAGCTAGCCCCCAACCCCTTTGACGCTTTGTTTTTGGCTGGATTTTTTTCTGTGGGGAGTTGGGGGTGGATATCTGACACCAGAATTTGCTAGTCAATGAAATTTATTGAGTGATTTTGCGTTAAGTTAATATCACCATTTTGTAAAATTAAAAAAATGCAGCATACTGTCAATATAGAAGAAATTGCACAAATTAGAATCAGAAGTTGAACTTGTTCGATGGTTTCACACCATCTTCCTCAGCTTCTGAGTTGTGAAATTTCTTCGAACTGTATCCAGAATGAGAGAACCTATACCAGGGAACAGATTACTGTCAGTAATTGGCTTGACCAACTGTCATATAAATATATATATATACAAAGTTCACAAAAAGTTAAGGACCACTTGGCAACTTACACAGTTTTCTTTTGGGGGGCACGGTGAAATAATACTGAATTTTCGGTTCACAGCGGCGTATGCAGTTGTAATGAGCACCACTTTTAACAAGAGGTATGTGTACTTCCATTTTTCATAATGAAAAACAACAGCTTTCAGCAGTCGGATAGCTTCAAAGTTTGTCGCTGAAATCATCGATTTTTCAAATGCGTTTTCAGATAATAGCCATTGGTAGACCATGAGCAGCTTGCATGATTTATAAATCGTCTCTCGATTTTTTAAAAACTGTTTATGAAAACACACCCGCTGTTGTTTTTTTTTTTTTATGAAGAGGTCCTTAACTGTTTGTGCAGTCTGTGTCAACTGACATCACGTCTTACACTTAAGGACCTTAATGCTGACGATGACGTGCATGAACTGTGTCAAGGACCTTAATGGTGAAAATGATGTGCATGAACTGTGTTGTTTTGCAGTTGTTGTTTTTATCAGTTGTGACAGTGCTTTACGTGGTTGATTTTTTTTGGATTTTTTTTATAGTAAGTATTAGCTAGGCAGTCCCGATATGGCCCTGTGCGGTCTGCTGGACCATAAGCAACAGTGTCAAATGTCTGTCTTACACCATTCATATACAAACACAGTGAAGGAACGGTAACAGCACTTCTTTTATATATCTAATAATGGATACAAGGTTGTCATGTGATTCAAGGAAGAAGAAAGTACTCTTAGGATGATAATGGTGAGATCG
Organism: Babylonia areolata; assembly: GCF_041734735.1. Taxonomy (NCBI): domain Eukaryota; kingdom Metazoa; phylum Mollusca; class Gastropoda; order Neogastropoda; family Buccinidae; genus Babylonia; species Babylonia areolata. Next base: position 8,110,499 of record NC_134879.1, read on the forward strand.
CAGCACTCTGCCCACTTTACATCGATGGTCTGTTTTAAATCAGTGGTGTTTCACACACGGAAAATAATTATGAAAAAGTGTGTTTGTTCTTGTGCATAATATATTTTGATTTTTGTTCATGATATTTGCTCATGATATTTGGCGGCGCAAGTGGTCTTGGTTTAGGTATGTGAATATAAGGTCAGTGTGTGTGTTTGAGAATGCTTTCATGATTGTTTTGCTGATCCATTCTGACCACTTATTTTCATTACGATCCCCAGACCCCTCTCTTTCACACACACACACACACACACACACACACACACACACACACACATATATATATATAGATATAGATATACGGGCACACGCAAACATTTTATTCTTTTTAAAAGCTTTTTAATTCCACTTCCGTCCTGTCCTGTTCCTGGTCAGACAGTTGGTGTTGTTGTCAACCCGATTTGAATAACATTGAGCCATAATTCATAATCTGCCACTCATTCACTCATTCTATTATCAATTATTTATTCATCATCATTCATCATTCATTTATCATTCTTGCTCTCGCCTTTTCATTCCTTGTCAAAGAAATGTATTTGCCTGCGTGAGTTATGAATTTGAATGACAGGGAGGACACGTTTTCATTTACGTAAAGCTGCATTAACATGTCATTCGTGCATTTAAATTCATGTTTTGTTGATAAAAGAAAGAAGCAGTCTCTCTCTCTCTCTCTCTCTTTCTGTCTGCTCTCTCTCTCTCTCTTTCTCTCTCTCTCTGTCTGTCTGTCTCTCTCTGTGTCTCTGTCTCTCTGTGTGTGTCTCTCTCTGTTGCTCTCAATGTCAAATTAAAATGGTTTAAAAGCAAAAAGTAACCGATTTGTTTTAAGCGCTCGCGCGTGCGTGTGCATGTATGTATATAGGGGCGTGTGTGTATGCACATAATCAGTTGCTGTGCGTGTGCATGCGTGCGTGCGATGTGTGTGTGTGTGTGTGTGTGTGTGTGTGGTTGTCATTTCAATAGACGAAAAGAATGTGTCTCATTGTGACGCATGAGGATATAGGCCTATGTCGCACATGTAACAAGCCAAACTGCCGAAACTACTTCGAGCGGTAGGGACATACAGTGGATTAGGTGACACATACTGACTAAAAGTAGAGCAATTTCTTATACATCGATTTCACAAGAAAGTGTCTTGAATAAAAATTTCATACAGTAGTACCATCAAAACTATATTTTAAATTGGAAGACCTCTCGCTGCCTGAATCAATTTGTGCATGGATTCCAATTTTTTCAGATGCAGACTGCAAATTGTTAAAGTTGGTGACCTCACCTCTTCTATATGTATTCTCAATGTAGGCGCCTCACAAGGATGTGTTCTATCCCCACTGTTGTACTCACTATTCACACGTGACTGTGCAACTCATAATGAATGTAACTACATGGTCAAGTTTGCCGACGATACTACTCAAGAAGGGCTGGTTACGAACATTGATGAGTCAAAATAAAAGGAAGAAGTATTAGAACTTGTCAGCTGGTGTGATCAAAACAATTTAGAACTCAACGTATCAAAAACAAAAGAATTAATCTGTAGATTTCAGGACGACCAGATCTGACCCGTCACCACTTGTCATTAAAGACAAGTAAGTAAAATCATCTGTGAATTTAAATTTCTCGGACTGATCATTTCCAACGATACGAAATGGAAGAAAAACACGGAAAAATTGTTAAGAAAGCACAACAGCGCTTGTACTTTCTTTGGCGCCCAAAAAAGTTCGGAAATAAAAAAGAAATCATAGTTGATTTAAACAGAGCAGTCACTGAACGTGTGTTAACCTTCGCTATTACTGTTTGGTACGGAAACATTTCAAAGGCAGAAGTCGCAGCCCTGAACAGAATCGTAAAAACTGCACCAAGATTACCGGGGCTGATCTACTTTCTCTAGAGGATATATTTTAAGCGGCTACTCAAAAAACCAAAATCAGTCAGCCAGGACGAATCAATCCAGCTTTTGGGATTTTCGAGATGCTCCCTTCTGGTCGTCGGTACAGAAGTATAAGGACGAAAACCAATCGCTTCGCCAATAGCTTTCCCCCCAAAGCAGTTAATGCCCTGTCTCTCGAACAAATCCAGTGTGATTAAAGAGAATTGTGCAATCAACAACCATTTACCTGAAGATCTAGTCATCAGCCCCATCCACATGTAATATGTGGCGCGCGCGTGTGTGTGGTATATATGTGTGTGTGTGTGTGCAGACGTTCTCATACTGATTATAGATACGCACGTGTATGTATCCTAAATTCTACTGTATCTGTGTTTGTGTATGATTTTCGATTTATGTTTGTACCTTTTTATGTACTATCCTCCCCAATATTCCTTGTGACCCCGGTATACTTGGTAAGAAAGACATATTCTATTCTATTCTAATCTTTTGAGGAATATAGTTTACTAGCCCATTGTATATAGCATGCTTTTTGAAAATTAACGATGTTAATCATTTTAGCCCACCTTGTCCATAGTCTCCTTCCATCACCTTTCTTTTTTTCAAAGGCTTTTTTGTCTGAATATCTTTTCTGCCAAATAAATGTATATAGAGTTCTGTTTATGATGCTATGGACTTTGTCTGGGAGTCCAATAGACAGCATTACGTATGTAAACTGACTTAGTAGTCAGTTTACTTACGACTGTTCTACCATGTATACTTAGGTCTCTTTTACCCCATAACTTGATACGTTTGTTATTTTTTTGCCCAGTTCTCCCTTGCCAGTTGTCCTCAAAGTTTTCGCTCTGACTGCATTTTGAAAGTAGATTTCCTAAATTCTGATTTTGTCAGTTGTCTTGAAGGTAGATCCCCCTCCAACTGAATGTTTCCTGTAGCCATAGCTTTTGTTTTATCCTAGTTTTCTCTGACCGGAGAATATTGCAAAGGCATTCAGTATTTCCGATGCCTCAGTTATGTTGTGTCATCTGCTAACTGTTTTGTTTTGATTTCTGCGTTCTTGTTGTTTGGAGATGGGACGCTTATACCTTTGATGTTAATGTTTCCCAGTTTTATAGCCTGTAATTTCAGAGCTAGTATGAAAGAAAGAGAGGAAAACTGACATCATTGTCATATTCCACATGTAGGGGAGGTCTTTTATACCCATCCTCCGTGGTTGATGCTGCTAAATGCCTCCATATCTAGCACCTGTGTCCATTTACTGAACTGTTCCCCAAACCAAATAGTTTGAAAGACTGAAAAGGAAAATCTCTTGAAACAGAGTCAAACGTCTTACAATAATAATAATAATGGATATTTATGCAGAACACTACCGAGAAATTTGCTATTAGTGCTTTACAAAACACTTTTGTTAACATCACACATTACATCATTGTTGCATACACACATCAAAATGTCACACACACACACACACACACACACACACACACACACACACACACACACACACACACACTATATATATATATATATACACACGTTTTTAACATATATATGTTCATAGCAGCTGCCCTCTACACACACACACACACACACACACACACACACACACACACACACACACACACATATATATATATATATATATATATATATATATACAAACATAGTCCAGCACAGCTCACGCAAAGAAGTGGACCTGCCACAACTAAACTTACTGCTGAGGGATGAGGTGAGACCAGATTTGAAAGATGCAAGGGAGTCAGAATGACGTAGTTTATCAGGGAGCTTGCTCCAATCAGTATCAGTATCAGTAGCTCAAGGAGGCGTCACTGCGTTCGGACAAATCCATATACGCTACACCACATCTGCCAAGCAGATGCCTGACCAGCAGCGTAACCCAACGCACTTAGTCAGGCCTTGAGAAAAAAAAAGAAGAAAAAAGTCCAAGTCTTCGGCCATTGAAAAGAAAACGATATGTGTCCATAGGTCTTATTTCTGACGCCTTACAGTGGTCCAGAGCAATCAGATACCCAGATTTACCAGTATGATTTAGATAATCTATGACATCATCAGTGGACCTAACAGTTGTTGAAATATTTCTATCTTTAATATATTCTACTTGGCCTTCATTGATTTGTTTACCGATAACACGACGCAATCTTTCAGATAGAACTTTAGCTAATATCTTGTAATCTGTGTTTGTAAGAGTAACAGGTCTCCAGTTGGTCAGCTGATCGCGTTTAAGTTCTTTACCTTGTAAAGTAAAATAATCATCCCGTCTTTGAGTATGAGACATATCACCGGTTTGGAAAGATTCACCAGAAGTGTTTGTCAGTGCTGTTTTGATTTTTGTTCCAAAAGACTTTTACCTATTACACGATTATTCCATCACTACCTAGGGTGGATCCATTTTTCATTAGTTTGACAGCATCGGTTGTTTTTTTTCAACTGCTACTTGTCCTTCACATGATGCAGCTTCATCTTGGTCTAATTTGGGGAATTCTTCGTCAGAAACAAAATCGTATATGCCTATGTTAATATCCTCAAATCCAATTTCTGAAGACTGGTTGAAGAAGTTAGAGTAGTATTTCACATGTTCTGCTAAAATTCCTTTTTGGTCCTCAACTAATTTTCCTTCACTGGTCCTAATTCTGATCACAACAGTACAATTTCCCCGTCCTTTTTCTAAACTGGAAAAAAAATCGTATTTTCTTCTTTCCCCTTTTCCCATTTAGCTCGTGCTTGTGTTTGCATCCCCTTTCCTTTCGCAAGTGCTAAAATATCCAACTAACGTTTTATACTTAACATTTCATCGATATATTGTTTGTCGTCTGCATGTGTGATAAGTAGGTGTACAAGTTCACTGAGGCCCGCATGTAACTTTACTGTGTGACATTTCTCTTCTTGCGGGTTTGATATAGGCTGTAGTTGACGCAAAACGTTTTGATTTCCATTGTACAAAGTTCCCATCGTTCAACAGAACTGTTTACTATGTTTGACTCATTAGGTGTTAATACTCATCTAACAAATGAAATGAAATGAAATTATGGTGCTTAGAGCCTCGCCGACCACTAAGGCCATCTCAAGGCTATCGCCGCGTCAATAACTACTACAAGGATAAAAAAAACACCAACCAATTAAAACGAGTCACCACTTCAAACTTTCCACTCCAAAGTTTAAAAAACTTCCATAGTTTAAAACCTTCAAATCTGGTTAAAAATGTTCACTTCTGTTAAGAAGTCCATCAGCGCCCACGGAGGGACATCACGAAACAAAGTCTTCAAAGAAACCGCCGTGTAATGTCTGCGTCTAACGTCATGCAGATCCCAACAATCAAGGAGCACGTGTTTCACGGTGAGAGGCTCGTCACAGGGAATGCATCGAGGGGCCTCTTTCCCCTTCAACAAGTAAGAATGAATAAAAAAAAGTGTGCCCTGTATGCAGTCTGCACAGCACAGACTCCTCCTTTCTGTTCTTCACCCCCGAAGGGAGGGTCTCTTTTAGGTCTGGACGGATCTGGAAGAGCTTGTTGTCCGTCTGGGTGTTCCACTCCTCTTGCCAAAGATCCTTAACGTAAGTGTTCACCTTCCGCTTCATGTCTGTGTATGGTACAAAGGATCTGGATAATTCTTTCTTTACAGCGTTCCTGGCCAACAGGTCCGCCCTTTCGTTACCACGAATGCCAACATGTCCGGGAACCCAGGCCAACACAACCTCGTATCCTTTCTTCGTTGCGAGAGTAAAATCTTCATAAAATTCCAGCAGTTTGGGATGAGTGATATTCCTGCAGGCGATCGCCTCCAGGGCTGACAAGGAGTCGGAAAAGATCATGAATCTCTTTTGTTTCGAAGAGAGAACCATTTTTACCGCCAGAACCAGTGCGGTCAGTTCCGCAGTGTACACCGAGCTGTCAGATAGGATGTGTTCCGTTGAGGGCCGGTCAGGAAAGGCGGGACAGAACGCAGATGCAGCGACTCCGTCCTCTGACTTGGAACCGTCAGTGAAGATGCTTTGAAAAGTGGGGAATTTGTGGCAGAGTTCCGAATAGTAAGTTCTGTAGGCCAGAGAACTGGTGGAGTCTTTACGGTATGAGGCCAGATCGAATCGGACCTCAGGTGTTGTAAAGGTCCACGGAGGGCTGTCAGGGAACTTAGAGAAATCTGAGATGCCACCGACATCCAGATCGGCATTTTCTAAGTGCGGCTGAATGCGGAGTCCGAGGGGAGGTATGCAGTTTGGGTTGTCTTTAAATTTCTTACCGAAAGGGTTGTTGAATACAGCGTCGTAAGCAGGGTTTGTAGGTTCAGAAAACAATTTCAAATAATAGTTTAGGGTCAGCTTCAGTCTGCGGTTGAAGAAAGGCGGTTCCCCCGCCTCTGCATACAGGCTGTGCACAGGGGTGGTGCGGAAAGCACCTAAGCTGAGACGGAGCCCTTGGTGGTGTACAGGGTCCAACAGTTTCAGGTAAGACGATCTGGCCGAGCCGTATACTACACTTCCATAATCCAGTTTGGACTGGACCAGGGCTCTGTAGAGGTGCAAGAGAGTTCTCTTATCAGCACCCCAGTTCGTGTGTGCCACAACTCGGATGATGTTCAGGGCTTTTTGGCAAGATACTTTCAGCTGTTTAATATGGCTGAGGAAGTTCAGCTTCTGATCAAAGACGACCCCTAAAAATTTGGCTTCCTTGACCGCCGGGATGGTGGATTTTCCCAGACGGATTTCAGGGTCCGGATAGAACTGGCGAAAATTATGAAAATGGATGCATTCAGTTTTGGAGGACGAAAATGTGAAGCCATTCTCCTCTGCCCAACACTGGATTTTGTTGACGCAGAGCTGAAGCCGTCGCTGGATGCTGGCATACGTGCTGCCAGTTGCATATAAGGCAAAATCGTCCACGAACAGCGAGCTGTCCGATCCCTTCTGAACGGATTGAACGATGTCATTAATTTTGATGCTGAAAAGAGCCGACGACAGGATGCTCCCTTGCGGGACACCCAGCTCCTGCTCGTGAATGTCGGACAGGGTGGTGCCGACTCTCACCTGGAATTGCCTGTCTTGTAAAAAAATTGTGGATGAACTGAGGCAGGTGTCCTCGGAAGCCAAGCTTGTGCAAGTCCGAGAGAATTCCAAATTTCCAGGTGGTATCGTAAGCTTTCTCCAAGTAAAAAAATATGGCCACCACATGTTGTTTGTTTACAAAGGCATTTCTTACAGTGGTTTCCAGACGAACCAGATGGTCAACGGTAGAGCGATGCTTGCGGAAACCGCACTGTTCTTTCGCCAGAAGGCCGTCGGTCTCTAGTTTCCACATCAGTCTACCGTTGACCATCTTCTCCATCAGTTTGCAGATGCAGCTGGTCAGTGCTATTGGGCGGTAGTTGGAGGGGTTGAGGGGTCTTTTCCCGGTTTCAGCAGCGGGATTATGAGGGCTTTCCGCCAGGAGGGTGGAAAAAAGCCTGTGACCCAGATGTGGTTATAAACTTTAAGCAGGGTGTCCAGACAGGTTTGGGGAAGATGCTTTAAGAGTTTATAATGGACCTCGTCCATTCCTGGACAGGAATCCGTACAGGTCTGAAGGGCAGATTTAAGTTCATTCATTGTGAAAGGAAGGTTGTAATTCTCTGTGTTGTCGGAAAAGACGTTACATGGTGTTTTTTCTGACAGGTTTTTGGTTTTAAGAAACCGAGCAGATTTGTAGCAGATCTCGAGTTTTGTTCAATTGTGGAGGCAAGCAAATTGGCAACTGCTTTCTTCTCTGTGACCAGAGCGTCTGAAAGTTTAAGATGATGAAAGGTTGGGCATACGTTTTTGCCCTTAATTCTTTTTAAAACCCTCCACACTTTCTTCTTGGGTGTGTTGGAGGTTAAGGAAGAGCAAAAATCTCTCCATGACTTCCTCTGGGTCTTTTTAAAAACATACCTGGCTTTCGCCCTCAGCTGTTGATGGGTTCGAACGCTATCGGTCTCCGGTCTCCGAAAGACGCGTCGCTGCGCTCTCTTCCGAGACTTACGGGCCTCCCGACATTCCGCGTTGAACCAGGGCGTTCTTGGCACCTGAGGCTTGGAGGTAGACGATGGGACTGCTTATTTGGCGCAATCTAAAACGATCCGAGTCAGAGTGTCAGCAGGGTCCTTGCTTTTCAATACTGTTTCTTCCCGCGGCTCCGCTCTTATCTTCGTGGTAAAAAAAAACTCCAGTCTGCTTTGTCATAGTTCAGGCGGTCAGGCAGAGAGTCACCTTCTCCATCTGTGGGGCGGAGGACGACAGGAAAGTGGTCACTCCCGTGCAGATCGTCGTGCACTTTCCACTCGTAGTCCAGGACCAACGATGGATCGCAGACCAACAGATCTAAACACGAGAGCTTTCCAGAGGACAGATGAAGGTAAGTGGGAGACTTGTCGTTAAGACAGCACAAGTCCATGTCGGAAAGAAGGTTTTCCAAGAGAAGACCTCGGGCTGATGTCATCTCACTACCCCAGAGCGGGGAGTGTCCATTGAAGTCGCCCAACAGTAAAAACGGATGTGGGAGCTGGTCGACCAGGTTCATGAGGTCCTGCCTCAGAACACGGACGGCAGGAGGAAGGTACAGACAGCAGACAGTGATGGTTTTCTCAAGTGTGACTCTGACTGCCACCGCCTGTAAAGGGGTGCTTAAAGGAACTGTACTGTATAAAAGGGACTTGCGAATAAAAAGAGCGACACCTCCCGTCAATCCCTCTTGCTTCGGTTGAGCGGGTTTAAAAACGGAGTTAAAACCAGAGAGAGATAAAACTTTGCCATCTCTTTGCAGAGTCTCCTGCAGCGCCAGCACTGAAGGTTTCAAAGCACGACAAAGCAGCTGGAGTTCCTGGAAATTGGCGTAGAACCCTCGGATGTTCCAGTGGATCACTGCCATTAAGAAGGTTAAAAAAAAAAAAAAAAAAAAAAGCAGCAGCCTATTCCATCGCTACCCCCTGCTCCTCTGCTTGCGGTGGCTCAAGGTCGGCCAAGATGGAGTATCTATTTTTTTAACTGGATTTTTCTGATTCCGACCAAGTCGGAATATCCACAACCTCGGCTCTTCCCGACCCCGCCGAGGCCGCAACCCTCCCCTCCTTGAGTTTAGGAGGTACGGGGGGTTTCTGGCCACTTCTGCCAGCCCGAGGGCCAGGCAGACGAGAGGCGGGGCGAGGGGTGCCGGAGGGTGGGGGGGTGGGGGTGGTGGGGGGGCGGGAGGCGGACAACGTGCCTCCGCCCTAGGCTTTTCTCTCCCGCCCAGCAGCCCCTGAGGACTGCCGCACAGGATGGGAAGGGGTGGACACGGCGTCTCCACCCAAGGCCAACGGTTCTAACGAGGTGGGTAAGTCGTCCGTCTGCGTCCCTGTGGACGTCGTCTGAACCGCGACGTCCACCGTCTTGGGTCTGACGACAGAGGCGTAAGACGCCTTAGGCGACGCGGCCTCCACCTGTTTCCTTGCCTCAAAGAAGGATATCTTCTTTTCTGTCTTGACCTTCTGGATTTGTTTTTCTTTTTTCCAGGCGGGGCACGCCTCTTCACACGCCTCTTCCTCCTTGCATCGGTCTCTCACGTGTCCAAATTTCTGGCATTTGAAACATCTTAGAGGGGACGGCACGTACAGGCTTGCACTAACCATCAGGTATCCGACTCGAATGTCCTTGGGGACATCCGGGCAGCAGAAGGTGAGGAAGAAAGTGTTGGTCGGGACTCTGTCCGACCCCTTCCTCACCGTCACCCTGTACACGTCGGTCACTCCCTGAGAGGACAGCTCGCTCTTGATTTCAGCTTCAGACACACCTTTCAACTCCGGGCATCTGATAACCCCCTTTGAGCAGTTGAGACCTTTGTGAGGGGAAACCTTCACCGCCCTATCCACAAAAGTGGTCGTCTTGAGAAGAAGCTGTGTCTGCCTTTTTGACTCTGTGTGCACTAAAAACGCTCCGCTCCTCAGCCTCTTGATGGATTTCAGCGATCCTGCCAGACACTGGAAGCCCTTCTGGATAGCGAAGGGGCTGAGAGCCGACAAGGGCTTGTCGTCATCAGCGCCCTCCATCACAAGCCACGATGGCCAAAATCCAGAGGTCTCAACGACCTCCGAATCTGAGTCTGAGTCGTCTGTTCCCGGTCTCCTCTTTTTCCGAGTTTAGGGGGGGGGGGGTTGTTTAGGATTCATGTTTAATAATTGTAAATTCATCCCTCCCTTACCCACCCACCATGGGGTCCAACTTAGGGGCCAGGGTCAAGGGAACACCAGCTTGACCCCTTCCAGGTTTCGGGAGGGATATACGACCAACAGCCTAGCTCCAACGTGTTCCCCCCCGATCATGCCCAGCTCCCGGGGACAGAGAACCGAGCACTACGGGGGTTACCTTCGTTAGCCTCTAAACTGCCAGTCTTGACCCAGCCCCACGAAGGGGTAGCCGATTGACACACACGGGCCAATGTGTGCCGCCTGTCTTAGGAGAGGTCCGAGCCAAAGGGATGTGTTGAGAGCAGCGTGCTCTCTCAATCCCCAGGATCTCATTCCCCTCCATCACAGGTCGCGCCGCACGGCAAACACGGCGGGCCTAAAGAAGGCCGCAGAGAAAAAAAGAATGTGGAAAAGAAGGCTTGATGGGGAGCTGAGGACAGAAAAGAGGCAGTAAAAAGAAGAATAGAGAATAGCGAAAGGGACAGTGGGTCACGTTTAGTTTGGGCCTCACTCACGACCTGTTCGGCATGGGAAGCCCTATCAGGGGCATCAGTACAAAAACCACCACTTATTCAGCCCTAACAGCTACGATGGCTATGTAGGCTGTCAATTAAGACCTGGGACCAGAGCAGCAAAAACCCCAAGAAGCACTGATGCCCCCGCCGACATAGCTCGCTCGATCACTGGCCACTGAGCCTCCCAACTACAACAAGGTAGTGCCCCGCCCGGGAGAGGGTCAAGAGAACACCAGCCTGACCCCCTCCAGGTTTCGGGAGGACTCATCTAACAGATCATTCATGCCCTTTACAAATTAGCATCTTCCAAATAGCTACTGTTGAAACGCCAGTATCCAGGGCCCCTGACAAAGTCCGTTTTCTTTAGTTCGACGACAATCGCTTTTGATTGTCGCTGTTGGCAACTGTGAGATGTTCACACAAAACACAATCCTGTTACGCCATTTCACTCGCAAAACAATAGTCTGATCGGCGTGCAATTTTTGGATGGAAACGCCACCACGTGAAATCTTTTTCTGTCTCGTGAAAAACTCTCCAAACATCGGCCAACCCGTGCGTGTTTGTGAACTGTCTCAACTTTTCGACCTCCAGTTGCGAGGGTGACCTGAAATAATGTCGTGCTCATTGTTCATAACAGAGTTAAAATCCACAAGAATAAGCAGGTTTTTATCCGAGAAGTCATATTAAGGTTATTGGGTTTATCATAAAAGTGTAGTTTATTCCTTTGATCGTTGGGGCATAGGTATGCCTGTCTCCACTTCTTTCCATATTAACTGACCCTGAAAAATGTTTTGAAACTAACACCTTCTTCCCCATACTTCGGTCTGTACCCTCTTGATAATGTATTTTCCCTCCCCACTGTTTTCCCCAGTATGACATCATTATCTGTTATGTGAACTTCTTGTATACATACAACACATTATTTTACCTTCTGTTTTTTAATGATTATACAGAGATTGCCTTTTCATTTTTTAAGTCCTCAAGCAATCACTCGCAGGCAATTCACTGGAAGCGAAACAAATAAATCAGTGTTATCATGCAAGACATAATCAAATCTCGTCAAGTCCATGGACCAAGCCTGGTAAATATTTCAGCGCAGTCCAACTGTCACTGAGGAATCTATCCTTCACTGGGAAGATGATAGAGGCTGTCGTCGTCGTCGTCGTCTGACTCCTCGCCGTGGTCTCCTACTCTGGGTTGCTTTTCAGACAGGGGAGGGGAGGACCCTTTAGAGCGGGGACGTTTCACACACCCCGAGTCTTCCCGTCTGCAGGAGGTGAGGGTGATTTGACGATTCCTCGTTCTGGATCTGCCTCTAGTGGTTTGGGAAGTGCTTTGTTTATTGTTTTGTTGTGTGCTGGTTTTAGTCGTTTGGTACTGTTCAATTGTTCTGTTGCTTCGTGTTGTGTAGTTGACTGCACAGGTTGGTCGTGTGCGCTCTGAGCAACCAGACTATACTAGTAGTTCGTTCCCTGCCTTGTGACCACTCTGAAATCACTGTTTGCATATGATGAGGTTTGTGCAATTGATGTGCTGTGTTCCTTCGTCAGACACTTTGGGCACTCTGCCTCTCGTTGTTGAACAGCCACGTTCTGTTCCTTGTGAGGTTGTCAGGCTGTGAAGGTGCCAATCATGACTGTGTCGGGTTGAGGGACAGGAGGAATTCTAGTGTAAACAAAACTCTACCAGTTTTCCATCTGGCAAGTTTTCGATTTTAATCTCTGTCTCTCTCTGGTATGAGTTTTGAGTACAAAGCAACACCCAGTTCTTTGACTGCGCACAACAATTCTTCGTCAGAAAAAGAGAGAGGCACGTCTCATATGATTCCGTTATGAGTTCTAACAACAACGGTTCTGAGCCTTGACTTCCACACGGACCCCCCTGAGAAAAAAGCCCTAACTTGTTAATTTTTGTCGGGCATCTCGCCTACTAGGGTAGATTCACCACAACCCACTTATTATTTGTGCGCCATGGATAGAATAGCACCCGCATGTTTTTTTTTTTTTTTTTTTTTTTTTTTCTGCAGCAGCACAGATTGCTGATGTGGAGAAGGATTTTTCATCAAAAGCAGGAAGTTGATTATAAACACTGGTAGGTTACGCTCACCTTCCGCAGAGTGCTGCCCGCATGTCATCAACAAATCGTCACAAAACCACGACACACGAGCGCTGCCAATACAGGCCTGCCGACATCAGCGTGAACACCAACCGGCAGAGTGATGTTGACAAACTTGTAAAATGGACTGAAATTAATCACATGGCAATTCTCCCACACAATTAAAACTTTATGCTAGTGACAACAAGACACAAACACCAAAACATCAAATCTAAATTATTTGGACTAAAGGTACTTGACAGTGAGTTTTGGGAAAGTTAACACTTACGAATTAATTGGTCTTACTATTAACAATAACCTGTCATTTTTTTCTCAAAGCCTGACTAAGTGCGTTGGGTTATGCTGCTGGTCAGGCATCTGCTTGGCAGATGTGGTGTAGCGTATATAGATTTGACCGAACGCAGTGACGTCTCCTTCAGCTACTGATACTGATACTGTCATGGTCCAATCATGTTTCTGTGTGGTGCAAAAAGTTAAAGAGAAAACTACATCAGATCAAAAGAATCAAACATTTTCTTGATAAACGTACCCGCAAGCATGCATACATTCAACCTGACATTGATTATGCCTCAACATACTGGGACATAGCAAGGAGAAATTGCTTGAAACCTCTCATAAGCAAGTGGAGACGGTCTCTCAAGATTAATCTTCTCAAATCTTCTATTCAAGGTAACGACCACATATAACAATTCTTCCTTTCCATCGTAAGTGCCTCTTTAATAAGGGTGTTATTATAGCACAAAATTAAGAAATTATCACCATCCTGCCTGCGGATGAAATTTCCCGGGAAAAAAAAATGTTCGTGGCAAAAGTACCATTTTTACGTCTCGCCCAAGAACTAGCCTTTTCATGTCATCTCTCACACATTCTGGAGGAAAACCTTTGAATGAAATTCCCGACTATCTGAAAAATAAATATATCTTAGTATCGTTCAAAAAGGCGTACCACAAAAATCTAATGGAGCAATTATAAATAATTTTTGTAGTAATTCCGGTAAGAGCTTCTAAACGATAACCTTTTTTCTTTTGCTCTCTTACAATGTGTAAAGAGGGAAAAGTTTGCTCTCTTACAATGTGTAAAGAGGGAAAAGTTTGCTCTCTTACAATGTGTGAAGAGGGAAAAGAGCTTGGAAGTATTTGTGTATATCAGCACATGTGTGCATGCATGCGTAAGTGTGTGTGTGTGTGTGTATGTGTGTGTGTGTGTGTGTGTGTGTGTGTGTGTGTGTGTGTGAGAGAGAGAGAGAGAGAGAGAGAGAGAGAGAGAGAGAGAGAGTTGCATTCCATGTTATCCTTAATGCTTTTGCGTTGAATTCGTTTTTTTATTGACTTAGTGTCCATGTTGACTTTCTTCTTCTTTTGTGTAAGGTCATGGTGTAAAGAACCTTCCAGCTTCCGGTTTAGCCTCAATGAAACATTTATTTATCATTTTTCTGTACACCCTTTTATCAAAAGAAGACGAAGTTCATTTTTTGCTTGAGAATTGGGAGATATTAGAGAACTATTAATTCCAGAACAAATGTTTCAAACAACTTTGTCAATTTAATTTAGATTGTCATGTTAATGTGATATGCATATGAATCTCTTGTTTAACAGTTTACCCTTTACCTCAATAAACGTTCGAAAGGCGAAGTATCTTTTGTGACAACATGAATATACTGTGCGAGTTAGTACGCGAGTTTCATTTCATCGTGTTTATCCCAACTTCTAAGAGGCTATGGCCTTTAGTAAAAGAAAATCTTAGCCTGAGTCTCCCTCTCTCTCTGTGTCTTCCTCTTCCCCCTTACAATATCTCTCCATCTTTCTTTCTCCATTTGTCTTCCTCTCCCTCCGCTCTTTCTTCCACTCTCCATCTATCTCTCTGCCTTTCTCCCCGTCCTCTCTCTCTCCCCACCCCCCTCTTTCTTTATCTTTCCCTCTCTCTATCTCATTCAATTCCGATGTCAGTTCCTTGGCTAATATTCCATGAGAAAGAATAAAAACAATTATATTTGAAATAAATGCATCAGATCCTCCCTAGAAAATCATTCTATGCCTCCCCGAACTTCCAGCATGCCATTAAAAACAGAAAAGAAAAGGAAAGCAGAAGACAAAAACAAAAACAAAACAAAAAGAGCAAGTTGGAAAACTTCTGTATTGGTTGGGTGCTCTGGAAGGCGGAAGACAATGTACAGCTCTGTCGATTTCAGTCGCTGCGATAGATGTGCCTGTAATATATGTTCTGATGGCTGGCCCATTTCGTGTATTGAAAATTTCATTGATGAGTGAATTCCTTTACAGAAACAGAAATCGCGAACACATTTTGTAGTCGTAAACTCTGCAGTTAATTTTTTTGAAGACTGCATTAAGATGGCGGTGCTGGGTTCGTGGACAATGCCAGGTTTCTTCTCCTTCTTATTTTTCTTCTGCTATTCTGTAGTCTCAAGATTGTAGGGGCACCACTCATGACAGTAAAACCAGTTCTGTCCATTTCTCTGTTCCCCGTCTCTCTCTCAGGGCGTCGCCCATTCTCAGGCCTATCCATCCTGGGACATTGTCCTTCCATCTCTTTTTTGAATTGCACATTGTACAGTTGGTCAAGGATTAGACAATGCGTTAATCCAGTATGAAAATGACTTTCTGAAACACAAATGTACGGATGAATGACAGTTATGAAAAACGAAAAAAATCAAAAAAATTGCCAAGTTCGGCCCAGTGGCATTCAGCTGTGTTGTATGACATTTATTTTACTCCAGTAACAGTAACGTTTATGAAATGAGGTTAACGGCTGAAGGCCCCATGACCTTTTATGGCCATCGAGGCAGTGAATTTGTATGCACTGTGTCTCGGGGCTCGGTACAGGAAGGCGGCGGGGCCCAGTCTTCTGCTTCCGCCGTTTTAATCTAGTGTGTGTGGAGAAGGTGGTAGGGGCTGGAAAGGGGTTCCAACGTTGTGTCAGTTCTGTGCTACGAATAGTCTTTTGAGTTCATTTATTGACAAAACACAGGACCGCGCGCTCTAACCATGCCGTTGATGAAAAGAGATTGATATAGACTACAAAATGCAGCACAATCAGTGCAGAAATATATCAAGAATTCAATCGCTCGCATGCAGACAGGGACACTGACAGAATCGTCATTAATACAGTGGTGCTATTTCGAGACGCGTAGCGCTGTTGACTCAACTATAAAAGAAGGAGTGATACCGATACGTAGTGCTATGAAACATAGTGATAATGGATCGTATAACTATAAAGGAAGTAGTGCTGTCGATACGTAACGTTATTGAACGTAGCGTATTCAAACATAGCGCAAATGACGCACAGCGCTATCGACACGCACACGCTCGGAGTTTGTCTTGTCTGCTGTACCGTTCCAAGCCATTCCTAAAGAGAGAGAGAGAGAGAGAGAGGTGGGGAAGAAAATCACGCAATTGGGAGAGAAGTCCAATCCTCATTTCCGTGATGAAAAACGAGACGGCCGTTTCTGCAGGACACCCATCGTCTTTCTTTCCGGTCATGCAACTAGGACACACATTTTCCTGAACAGTCCCGTGTGTATCCCGTGAAGAAATTTGAAAAAAAGCTTATTTTGCTCATCACGCTAACTGTTCGCCCATGGTATGAGGTAATGAGGTGGTGCCGTGGCAGAATCGGTTGGGGGTTGGACATCTGATCCTGTGTTCAGCAGAAACAAGGAATCGAGGTATTGTTTCCGCATGTTGATGTGTCCTTTGGAAAGGCACTTTCCTCTGATTGTTTGCACCCAGTCCCGGTGTGAAAGGGCAACTAACTTCAGCTGGGGAAGTTTAAAACAGCGGAGGACTGGGCCCGGCATTCCAATGCCGAATCCTGCACATAGTAGATATGAAATTACTGCCTCGATGGACATAAAAACGCTATGAGGTCTTTAACCTTTTATGAGATATGAGGAAAAAAACTATCGAAAACAAACGAATGGCAGAAGCGTATGAAAGTGTTCGTGTGAGGTGAATAATAAGCAGGCTGTAGTTCTTTCAGAGATTTTTTTCTCTCACAAAATGATTAGAACATGGTCCGTTTTATTTTGATCTTTAATCAACAGCATGGACAAAAAAAACTGAGTGTTTTTTTTTTTTTTTTTTTTTTTTTTAAGCAGATGAGTTAGAGCGTATATGGAGCAGTCCGCATACTTTAACACCTCCTTGAAACTAAAACTGAAACGTGTTCTTTATTTGCTTAAACTTTGCTTTTGTAGTCTTTTCTGTAATGTGATCTAGTCATTTCTATCATGTTTTATAGTCAGTTTTTGCTATCCTTTTTTTTTGTTTTAATGAGAACGGACATAACTACATTTATGCGTGTTTGATAAAAAGGTTAAAGGTCTCATAGCCATTTACGGACATCGGGACACCGAGTTCACATCCACTGTGTGTAATGCTCGGCAAAGGAAAGAGAGTGACAGTCCCGTCTTGCCGCTTTAACCTTTCCCAACCGAACCCTGGATCAGAAGGCCAACGCTTTATCGAGCCTGCCACGGCGCCTCACTTGCATGTCTGTTCTGTGAACGGCGATATCCGACGAGGAATAAGGACTGCCGCTGTCAGTGAGACAAAGGCATGTAATTCTAACCTTTGTGCGTCTGTGTATAGTGAGTGATAGTACTTATTCCTCGATTGATGTTCCCCTTCTCTGCTGATTTCTCCAATAAAAATCCCATTGATTTCAGTGAAGTTCATCACACCCAAGTCTTCTCATTGTCTTTCTCTCCACAGAGACCACATCTGATGTCCAGTGGGTGTCGGAATGGCCCAGTCAATAGATTTTGTCGGTATTCGTTGTCTTCACCTACGTGAGAACCTTCGTTTGTATCAATGATGTCAGCAGCGGTGAAACGCTGTCTCGCCGCGTCTTTCCTCGTTCGTACGGAGAGACTTAACTTTTGGAGAGACTTAACTAATGGGACTTTCCTTGTTCGTACGGAGAGACTTAACTTTTGGAGAGACTTAACTAATGGGACTTTCCTTGTTCGTACGGAGATACTTCAATTAAAAAAAACACACACAAAAAAACAAAAACAAAAACAAAACAAAAAACCCACTTCATTAATCCACATGGAAATTAACGTGTGCAATCGCAGGCTCGTTGTGGACACCAACATAAAAATGAACAAACGCACCACGAAATACACTAAAACAAGTCAGATAAGAACTCACAGTAGCTAATGAAAGACTACTCCCCACCACCCCCTGCAAACACACACACATGCGCGCACATTAAGACAATAAAGTATTGCACAGACTTAACTACAGATTCGGAGCCCTTACTTCACATCAACAGAAAGTGTCTTCAGGCAGGAAATTTTTTTAGTGTGACAGAACCATTTTTGCTGGATGACACCTAAATCCTCTACTTTTTGCAAGGACTCTTTCTTCTTCATTTGAATGGGTCACAAAGCATCTGGCATCAAACTACAAAATGCACCTATAAACAGACAGACGGACGCAGAGTATTTCAACTTAAGGACTACATACTGTCATGGGTACATTAACCAGAAAACATTCATTACTAAGGACGACATAAATGGACAGACATACAAAGAGTCTTCTAAGTTAAGGACAATAAATACCGTCGTGAACTCGTAAATAGACAGCATTCACAGTTAAGGACGACAAGTTTGTACAATCATGGCCGGGTCGAATGGTCAGGACAGCACGGGTGCCGTGGTATACACAGCCACAGCCCCAAAGAGGGGGAGTGGGTTCTGTTCTCCATGCGGCGATGACCACCTTCCCGTTCCTTGTCCTGCCCACACCGCGCGTCGACAGGGCGCTTGTGCATTCATAAACACACACACACACACACACACACACACACACACACACACACACACACACACACACCTCACTCACAAACACACACACACACACACCTCACTCACAAACACACACACACACACACACACACACACACACACACACACACACACACACACACACACACAGAGAACATAATTATGAAACGTTGACAGAAACAGACGTGAACAAAACAACGACAACAAATTAGTTTTACTTTCGTGAACAACACCCCAAAATCTGAAAGATAAAGCAATGAGGAGACCACGAAATCACGAAAAGAAAAAAAAAGATACAAAGATTATTAAAGAAGCCATGTTCATGCACAATCTGATTGTCTCTATCCAGAGCAGAAAACCACAATACACATGCAACAGCAAATACCGGTGTAACAGCATCAAACTAGTTACCCCCTGCTGTGTTTTAGCCCGGAATCATTGTTGGCTAGCATCGAATGACCCCTGGAGTCATGTGTGGTTTGTCAAGATGGACTCACCTATTCGGAAATTACCCCCTTCTACCGGTTTAATCAAGCGGTGGGGCTGGACTTTGATGACCCCCTTTGATTACCCCCTGTCCCTCCTCTCCATTGTAACTTAACGGAAGCAAATGTGGGGGGAGTTCTACTTTGATAACCTGTAATGATTCTAACCGGGCCAAATTTAACCCCGAGGGTCACTTCAAGCGAGCCTAAAACGACCACAATATCCCTTACAAGGGGAGGTAAAATCCGATGAGGGGGTAGCAGTTCCTACTAGTTGAAGTTTATCCCCAGAGTTCATTCTAACCCTGTCTACGTTGACCCCGTGGTAATCCCAGCCAGATTTTATCCCATGACAAAAGCCAACCAGGGTACGAATAGGCTACTGCACTGGATGTCCAGTCTCATATCTTAATACATAAAAGCCCTGTCAGAATAGAAATTATTCTTTGTTCGTTGCTGTTATTATAAATCATTGTATACCTTCCCATGATTTTATCTCATTACATTTCTGCGTTAACTATGGATTTATTTTGCTCGCTCTAAATCGCCGAAGCTCAGTACACAAGGTCTGATATAGAATATAAAGCACAACATTATGAAACTAACAAAATATTTCACAGGGTCACATATCAATTATGAAATGCTGCAGTTAATCTTTTTTTTTTTTTTTTTTAAAATTGACAGACTGAAACTTCGTATCTTAACACAAACATATAGAATATATGAGATTCCCACGCAAAAAGATGGTTTTGAACAGAATATTATGTTTCATAAAGCAACATTCCTTTCATTAAACAACATTCTGAAGTACTATTTATAACATTTCTCGTGATTCCCTTCCTTTGAGAATTGCAGAATTTCTTCTTCGAAGCCCTATTGAAACTCTTTTGTGGGCACAGTTGATCGTATTTTTCTTTTCGAAAAGGTTTCGGAAAAGGGGTTAGAGCTATTATGGACTGAACATATTACTTTTTCAAAGATTCCGTAAGCACTCCGAATTTGAATCCGTTTCAGTTTAGTTTTACGTATTCTCAGAGTCCATTGCAGTTAATGTGTTCGACCGACACAGCTCGATAGATTTTATGTTCCAACAGTCTTTCAGGGTCTATGAAGTTTTGCATGAAACCCGGAGCCGATGCTCGGACGAGGAAAGTTTGAATGTCCAAACCATTTGATAGTTTCTTTTTCTTTTATACGTGTTATGTCCCCAGACAGCTGAGAAGCGACGGCAGATTCATTCAGGCACAGGACTTCTGATCCAGTGTTCACCAGCGATCGGTGTGCGAGACCCCACTTAGACATGGTCCTTAAAAAAGGTCATTTACCCCGATTTTCCTCACTCCACCCAGGTGTAAATTGGTACCTGACTTCGATTGGGGAAGATTAAAACGACGGAATGAGAGGATTGAGCCCGCCTTCCGATGCCGAGCCCTTGACAAAAATTGATATGAATTTACTGCTCAGATGGCCAAAAAAGGCTATTACACCTTTAAACTTTTTATATGCCCAGACAACATACCTTTGATAATTCTGAATCAGTCCACTCTCAACTAACAAACACACACTCTACCTCTTTTTATGCAATGTTTACAAATTGACATACACTACCGTAACCCTTCTTCAACCTAAATAATGTCATTTTATGACAAAACAGTCTTCAAGATCCTCACAAGTCATCTTCCACTGTGTCATCAGTGTCAGATTGGTGCAAAGGGGAAAGCAAAGCTGTCAGATCATTTCATGCTTCCAAATTTGTGAAACTGAACATTTCAGGTTTCCACTTATTTGGTAAAATTGCTGTCAGTAGAAAGGCTCTCACTGTCTCAGAATCATTGTAATAACACTTTCCGAAAATGTGCAAGCATTTCCACTGGAAAGATGTATGCGCTGACAAATGTATAATGCAGGTGCTTTGTAGTGTTTGTTTCAGGGGCACACTGGTCAGAGATGCATATATCTTTGCTGAATGGTTATCACAACTAAGAATGCGACCAAAAATTATTTCCAGTTGAATGATACAGCATTGGTCACTGGAAGATGAAACAAGACTGGCCAGCTGGTGTACTGTGATTTTCCCTTTTAAATGTTAAATTGTGCTTTTGGATTCAAACATTAGGAAGATAAGTGTGTGAGATATGAAGACAGTACAATCACCCCTCTTTGAGAAATCAGACCCAAACATTCTAAGGCTTGGTTTTTGAACTGAAACAAACATATTTTTAAACATAAAAAAAATAGATACACGATTCAAAATGCGACATACCATGCTTGTTTTGAAGACCTCGTTCATAAAAATTGAAGGAATATCATCGCCGGGTTGCGGTCCTTTTCTGTTCACGAAGTGATTCTGAGCTCGCCACGCTCTGTGCAATCAGTTCGCGGCTGGTATTCGTTGCGATGTCACCTTTTTCCTTTGAAGTTCGAACAGCGCACACAGTACTTCTTTCCTCCCGTTTTCCCCAGACCTACTGTGAATGCTGCTAATCCCAAACATTTTCTAAATTTGACACCAGCAGCACATTCAAGACAAATTACAAGTCTAATGTATAGAATTCGTTTAAATGCCTTTCGTACAAAATTTTCTAAAAATATAAAATGTATATGCGGTAAGCAAATAACTGTAAGTCATCTACTCATTCATTGTCCGAGCATAAGACAGTTAATTCCTAAAGATGTAGTTGATGACTTTTCTTCCAATATTTCATTAGCCACTGAGAAGATTTTGAATGATTATTCATTGCTTAGAATGTTTTCGGAAAATTTAAACTCCAGTCCAGTTGGTATCCTCCTTTGATGTGTTATAATTAATGTTGTTATTTATATTTACATTGTTGTAGGTTAATACTTAGACCTTTTTCTTATAATATACTTTTCCTCTGATACATAACATGAATACTTTTTTACACTAATATTCACATGCATTCCCTTTCCTTTATCCACTTCTTTACTCCTTTCCGTCCAAAAACACTTATGGTGAATAGACGTTAAACTGAAGATAAAACACACACACACACACACACACACACACAGAGCAGAAGAGAAGGAGACACAGTCAGACGTACAGAGGAACAGAGATAAAACAGAATCCACTCCAAGCTATTACACAAAGTGGCTTCTACGATGTATTAACTAGTAACAATTATTGATCCGATTCTCCGAGATGCGAAAGATAAATCTGCCCACTGGCTATCAACTGGACTCTTCATTTTGGTGATTAAACTCTGTCTCTGCCTTCTTCCACACACACACACACACGCACACACACACATACACACACACACACGCGCGCGCGCGCGCGCACAGAGAGTTATTATTCAATTACCAAGAAAAATTTACTGGTTGATTTGTATTTGCTTGTATACTAGAATTAGCTTTTTTGGTTTTTGACATCATTCTTTTATATATTCATTTGGTGTGTGTAAAAAGATGTATGTGTGTACCGTTTCAATGCCTCCAGATGGCACATGAAATAAATTTCTTGCCTTGTGTTTACTTGCTCTGCGAAACACAGAATTAGAACAGTGATGCTAACGTGGGCACATCGGTTGTTGGTAACTTGGGCAGGGTGCTAACGTTTGCATATAAGTGTGTTTGTGCGTCTGTCTGTGTTTGCAAGACATTACATGACCGATGATATTAACAAAACATGTAGTCTTGCTGTTGTCTCCCTGATATACTGCGACTATTTTGTGCGTGACGTTTTTCATTTTTTTTTTTTTTTCGAATTGACTCTCAGCTTCTGTCATGGTGCATGTATGTGTATGGAGACAGAAAAAGGTTACATTTTGTTTTATTATGCCGTCAATGTCTTTGTTTTGCAATGTCAGTAGTTTAGGCACATGACAGCCGTGATAGTACAATCAGCACCCCTGCTCATATTCCATGCATCCAGCACTCAAATTAGTAGTACGTGATAGTGGTAGATTGATCTTTTTTGAAAAATGAGAATATTCCATTTTATCTCTCGTTTTGCATGTTGCTGAGAAATGAATATTTGATGCTTCAAGTATTTTGTGTCCTTAACTTGCTGAAATCTTATTCATACCTTTCTGTGTCGTACTCATGGTTTCTGATTTAATCAATTCCACGTTAAAGTGCTCAAATTTGCTTCAGTTCCCCAACCTATCTCTCTGTCTGTCTGTCTCTACACACACACACACACACACACACACACACACACACACACACACACACACACACACACACACACACACACACAGGGACAGAAAAAGAGACAGACTGACACACAGAGAGAATCTTCTTTAACCTATCACACGAAGTGGCTTCTACGATGCATTGACGAGTAACAATTATTGATCTCCTTCTTCGATGTCTGGACGATAAATCTGCCCACTGGCAACCAACTGGCCTTGTCCTTTTGCTCTCTCTCTCTCTCTCTCTCTCTCTCTCTCTCTCTCTTTCTCTCTCTCTCTCCCCCCTCTCTCTCTTTCTCTCTCAGAGCTCAGAATTTACAGAAGATGGAGATGCCCTGAAAGAGGTTCCGACATCTCCACAGAATGGTAGGGGAGAGGACGAACGAACACGTTGAGTGGGTGGACGGAAATACTGATTCTTCCATCTCCGGATCCGATAGCCGAGTGGTCAGCGCACCGGATTTACATTCGGAAAGTTCAGGGTTCAACCCTGAGCAGCGCTTGACAGAGTAAGCCTGGATTGTTCCCTTCACTCCGATCAATGTATGTACAGCTTTGGTAGTGCCCTGCCATCCTTCATGAGTACAAGCACTCATAATTCATGTAAAGACGTTGGATGGTGATGGAAATATTATCCACAACACAAAAGCAGAGTTCGGCTTTGTAAATCATATCCCGTTTCGTGTTGTCCAGCCGACTACACACGGCCATTTCAGGACTGAAAACATGTCTAAAAAATAACAAACAACAACAGCAAGAAAAGGGGGGGGGGGAGTGTTAAATGACAGCGTTACAAAAACCAAAGACAAAGACATGTAAAATGCAGTACATATATACATGTCAGGAATCAACCACAGCACACACACACACACACACACACACACACACACACACACACACACACAGCACAGCACAGCACAGCACACAGACACACACATACACACGCACAGAACACAGCACACACACACACTCACACACACACACACACACACACACTCTCTCTCTCTCTCTCTCTCTCTCTCTCTCTCTGTGTCTCTCTCTGTCTCTGTCTGTCTGTCTATCTGTCTGTCTGTCTGTCTCTCTCTCTCTCGCGCGCGCGCCTTTCCCTTCCGTAATCTTTCACCATTGAGAGGAACCACATAAAAGTTTAGGCCAAGGGCTGATAAATCCATCACCCACTCTGAAAGGAATGCACTGCATTGATCAGCATCAGCACTCACAAACACCCTCCACCGCTTCTCCAATCTCCACTTTCCATCATCACTGTGACGTCGACATACACTGAAGGGAATGACGGGGAGGAGGTAGGTACAGCGGAAGGAGACAAGCGCACAGCGTCAGTCAGTCCCAAATTCACAACTGTCGCTTCAGAGATGATGGGACCCGACACTCTGGTCACTGTGCTGGAGACACTTCCACAACCATACCATCACTATACAATGTCTGACGAGAAGGTGCGCTTCTTTTTCTCCTTTGAGTTCTTTCATATTGAAAGCAGAAAAAGGCGAGCCATATATAGATATTTCCGGGTTTACAAGAAGTTACTTGCACACACGCACGCATACGCACACACACGCACACACACACACACAGAGTGGTCGTGTGCATGTGTGAAGGTGGGAAGGGGGGAGTACGAGCAGTGATGTGTGTGTGTGTGTGTGAGTGTGTGTGTGGTGCGTGCAGGGTGACCCTGTCTGGACCCCCATTCTCCGTGGCTCCAGCAGAGACAGCTAAGCACGGGGTTTAACGAAGCATTCAGATTGGCTTCACATTTACTGACCCCAGTGAGCGTCAGGATTCTCTGATTAAAAAGAAATCCAAGCAGTCTGGAAACTCCAGCCCTCTGAAATAAATTGTAGGCTATTCAAAAGTCCATGATTCCACAGCAAATGGATGATATTGTTTAGATTCGGTGATCACAAAGCATTAATCATTATTAGGTCACAAAAAAGTATTAATCATCAAATAAAAACATTTGTTTTTACATTGAACTGAAAAATGTGTTGTGTCTTGTAAGCAGAGAACATATTCAGCATATTAAGCAGCTTTGACGAATTGTAATGATACGTACACTTCTGAGGTGTTCTTTAGCACTGTGCTTCAGTATTCAATAGTGCGAAGAAACATGTCGTGGAGTTAATACTGAACGTGTTGGAAAGAAGATCCTTATTTCAGCCTGGCCACCCTGTTCATGATCAAATGGACATGGCGTGTGATTCGTGGAATACAAATCATATCATAACTAGCAAAACCGTTTCTTTTTTGTTTGTTCTTTTGCACTTTCAGATTCACTTCTTCGTATTGATACATGCAGGGAGAATGAATGAGTACAATGGTTGACTTAACGAATATTTGTCTGCTTAATTGCTTGCATTATTGATTGCGTTGATTTGTCGATCATTCAGTCGATCAGGCGGTAGTTTGGGTACATTGTGTTGGAGAGATGAGGAACACTGTGTGAGTGGAGAGATGAGGAACAGTGTGTGGGTGTTGGAGAGATGAGGTGATGAGGAACAGTGTGTGGGTGTTGGAGAGATGAGGAACAGTGTGTGGGTGTTGGAGAGATGAGGTGATGAGGAACAGTGTGTGGGTGTTGGAGAGATGAGGAACAGTGTGTGGGTGTTGGAGAGATGAGGAACAGTGTGTGTGTGGAGAGATGAGGAACAGTGTGTGGGTGGAGAGATGAGGTGATGAGGAACAGTGTGTGGGTGGAGAGATGAGGAACAGTGTGTGGGTGTTGGAGAGATGAGGAACAGTGTGTGTGTGGAGAGATGAGGAACAGTGTGTGGGTGGAGAGGTGAGGAATAGTGTGTGGGTGGAGAGATGAGGAACAGTGTGTGTGTGGAGAGATGAGGAACAGTGTGTGGGTGTTGGAGAGATGAGGAACAGTGTGTGGGTGGTGTGATGAGGAACAGTGTGTGGGTGGAGAGATGAGGAACAGTGTGTGGGTGGAGAGATGAGGAACAGTGTGTGGGTGTTGGAGAGATGAGGAACAGTGTGTGTGTGGAGAGATGAGGAACAGTGTGTGGGTGTTGGAGAGATGAGGAACAGTGTGTGGGTGTTGGAGAGATGAGGAACAGTGTGTGGGTGGTGTGATGAGGAACAGTGTGTGGGTGGAGAGATGAGGAACAGTGTGTGGGTGTTGGAGAGATGAGGAACAGTGTGTGGGTGTTGGAGAGATGAGGAACAGTGTGTGTGTGGAGAGGTGAGGAACAGTGTGTGGGTGGAGAGATGAGGAACAGTGTGTGGGTGTTGGAGAGATGAGGAACAGTGTGTGTGTGGAGAGATGAGGAACAGTGTGTGGGTGTTGGAGAGATGAGGAACAGTGTGTGGGTGTTGGAGAGATGAGGAACAGTGTGTGGGTGGTGTGATGAGGAACAGTGTGTGGGTGGAGAGATGAGGAACAGTGTGTGGGTGTTGGAGAGATGAGGAACAGTGTGTGGGTGTTGGAGAGATGAGGAACAGTGTGTGTGTGGAGAGGTGAGGAACAGTGTGTGGGTGGAGAGATGAGGAACAGTGTGTGGGTGTTGGAGAGATGAGGAACAGTGTGTGGGTGGTGTGATGAGGAACAGTGTGTGGGTGGTGAGATGAGGAACAGTGTGTGGGTGAGTGGAGAGATGAGGAACAGTGTGTGGGTGGTGTAGAGATGAGGAACAGTGTGTGGGTGGTGTGATGAGGAACAGTGTGTGGGTGGTGTGATGAGGAACAGTGTGTGGGTGAGTGGAGAGATGAGGAACAGTGTGTGGGTGAGTGGAGAGATGAGGAACAGTGTGTGGGTGTTGGAGAGATGAGGTGATGAGGAACAGTGTGTGGGTGTTGGAGAGATGAGGAACAGTGTGTGTGTGTTGGAGAGATGAGGAACAGTGTGTGTGTGGGTGGAGAGATGAGGAACAGTGTGTGGGTGTTGGAGAGATGAGGTGATGAGGAACAGTGTGTGGGTGTTGGAGAGATGAGGAACAGTGTGTGGGTGTTGGAGAGATGAGGAACAGTGTGTGGGTGAGTGGAGAGATGAGGAACAGTGTGTGTGTGGAGAGATGAGGAACAGTGTGTGGGTGGTGTGATGAGGAACAGTGTGTGGGTGAGTGGAGAGATGAGGAACAGTGTGTGGGTGAGTGGAGAGATGAGGAACAGTGTGTGGGTGAGTGGAGAGATGAGGAACAGTGTGTGTGTGGAGAGATGAGGAACAGTGTGTGGGTGGTGTGATGAGGAACAGTGTGTGGGTGGGATGGATGAGGAACAGTGTGTGGGTGGTGTGATGAGGAACAGTGTGTGGGTGAGTGGAGAGATGAGGAACAGTGTGTGGGTGAGTGGAGAGATGAGGAACAGTGTGTGGGTGTTGGAGAGATGAGGAACAGTGTGTGGGTGGTGTGATGAGGAACAGTGTGTGGGTGGAGAGATGGGGAGAGATGAGGAGTGATGAGGAGCAGTGTATGGATGGTGGAAAGAGAGAGAGAGAGAGAGAGAGAGAGAGAGAGAGAGAGAGAGAGAGAGAGAGAGAGAGAGAGAGTTAGTTTACGTTTCCTGCATGCAGCCAGCTAAAAGTTTCCGCTTCCACTTACTCCCAATTGTCTTTCATCCGAAACAAAGTTAGTTGAGGGATGTGTGCCAGCCAAGCATATGGTCACAGAACTTGTTTGATCTTCAGACTTCACGACAGCATTACGGCACAGTAACGGTGACGGCACCAGCCGTCAGGAAACGGTACACATGGCAGCGAGGTGCAGGGATGCGGACATTGGATGTTGGGAGGATGACGGTTGATGCCCAGTCGATCAGACCTCACCTGATTGGAGGGGGGTCATCAAAGAGAGGTCCATAACAGACTGTTTTACGAGCGTTAGTGCAACCTTTCGTGGGTCATCATTCACGCTCTTTTAGCCGTTATGGAGGTGGTGCCGCACTAATCTAACTTTAATGTTTCTCTGTGTCTTCGGTCTCTTACTTTCTCTCGCGTCTCTGACTCGGGTGTCTGCTTCTGTTCCCTTTCTTTCATCTTCCTTCATCTCCTCCCTTTGCTCCCTTCTCTGTCTTTCCTCCCCTTCCTTTTCTCCTGTGTGCCTGTCGTCCTTTGCCTTCTTTTCCACACACCGTTACTGATTTATTGCGTGTCTGGCTATCTGCATCTCTCCTCCTCCGCCTCCTTTTTTTGCCTTCCTCCCCACTCTTTTTCTTATTTCTCCTTATTCTTGTTCTTTTATTGCTGTTGCTGTTATAGGTGTTGTTGTTGTTGTTGTTGCGGCTGCTCTTCTACACCTCCTCCTCCTTCTCGTCCTCTCGAATCACTTGACACCATTTCACAAAAAGTCTAGATAAAATAGCTGAAATATTTTTCTATCTCAATTCACAGAAATGACCACAGTGACTTTGGAACAGATCATCATGGCATTGCCTAGTTCGGAGATTTTAGGGGAAATGGTGACTCCAGAAACGCAAATGATAAATTCTCTACGGCAACGCTTTCACTGACAGCAACATAGCAGACATTTCATTAGTTCTCTAGACTCCTCGGCAGACTGGTGTCTCTTAAGTGACTTCTCCAGACATCAGACTGACTTCCCTGCGGTGACGCTAGCGATGTGAGGTGAGACAGAGAGCAGAGGTGTGGATTTATCTGTCTGCCAATAAACCATCACGTGACCAACGTTGATTGCATTTTGATGGACCTGAATGAGGAAAGTGATGATGAGAACCATAAAGAAAGAAAGAGAGAGAGAGAGAGAGAGAGAGAGGGAGGGAGAATGAGAGAGAGAGGGGGGGGGGGAGAATGAGAGAGAGAGGGAGAGAGAGAGAGAGAGAGGGAGAGAATGAGAAAAAAGGGAGAGGAGAAACAGGAATTCAGAGAGGGTATGAGAAGTGAGACAAAATCATTTATTCTAGAAGATGATAAGCAAAAAAAAAAAAAAAAAAAAAAAAAAAGTGCTTTTCTATATTCAGTCTCTGCCTTGAGAGCTGAGTCTACACAAGACAGCAGTAAATGATAAAGGTGTAAGCATCCTTTTTTTTAACGAAAAGAAACACACACGTCAAAAATACTAGAATAATATTGTGACATATCGAATCGAACGTTTCAACTTACCCCAGACGGCGATACAGACAGGCAGACAGGTGGACCGACAGACGACAGAAGACAGACAGAAAGGCATATAAAGAAAAAGCATGGAATGAAGATGATGCCGTCAAATGGTACAAACTCAATCCAATGTATACAAATACATACCAAAAAAAAAGGGTGAAAAAAGATGAAGAAAAATGGTTGTGCAAGAGGAGAGGTAAAGAGAGAGAGAGAGAGAGAGAGAGAGAGAGAGGGGGGGGGAAAGAAAGAGGGGAGAGGGATATATATATATATATATATATATATATATATAGAGAGAGAGAGAGAGAGAGAGAGAGAGAGATAGACAGAAAGAGGCAATGAGAGAGAGAGAGAGAGACTGGCAGAGAAAGCGACAGAGACAGACCGAGAGACAGAAAGACAAAGGCACAGAGACGGAGACAAATATAGAGGCACTGGGTCGAGGGACACTCAATTTTACATCCAGACTGGTATTTTGATTTCACAAATAATTTTTCATTACAATAAGGAAGGTGGGGGTGGGGGATTCTGGCCTTATGCCCGTTTTGACCCCCCCCCCCACCCCTGACTCCCCTTCTTCTTTTAAGGTCAAAGAAGAGAAATGGATATCTGGCCTTGTACCCATATACAATCTCCACCCAATGTTTCGTTCTCATTAAGGGGGGGGGGGTGATTCTGGCCCTATGTCCATTTTTACCCCACCCCCACGCCTCCAATTCTTCTTTTCCCAACATCAGAGAGGAGATGTGACACAAGTGATTCTGGCCCTATGTCCGTTTTGATAATACTAATAGTATACTATATTTTTCCTTCTTGGCTAATTAAGGCATGTAAAAGAACCCACAGCAAGAAAGAGTTCCCTCTGGCAAATTTCTATAGAAAAATATCTCTCTCATAATTGACTTGTATCACTTACCATTGCTGCTGACTGGAGGAAAGAGCAGAAGAGTGCTCCTCTGGCAGGTTGATCTGTGTCCTGCTCCTTCCCATTTTAATGGTCTAAAGGCTTCTGGGTATCATTCTGATGAATGTGCAGCTGGGATTTAATGGAAACAGAAACATAAAGGCCAACATTTTCTTCATTGGTGCAAAATATTGAAAGACATATTCCAGCTTTCCATCATGTCAAAGGATCCAAAGACATATCAGTTTACTGGATATTGGCGTTTTAGTTCATCCCAGTATGATCTAATGTTACACTGTCAACATTTATCAAATATAATATATATGCATGTACAGTACAGTAGTATATGGCTTGGCTGAATGAACATATATGTCTCTGAATTGACGGGCGCAATAGCCGAGTGGTTAAAGCGTTGGACTGTCAATCTGAGGGTACCGGGTTCGAATCACGGTGACGGCGCCTGGTGGGTAAAGGGTGGAGATTTTTACGATCTCCCAGGTCAACATATGTGCAGACCTGCTCGTGCCTGAACCCTCTTCGTGTGTATATGCAAGCAGAACATCAAATACGCACGTTAAAGATCCTGTAATCCATGTCAGCGTTCGGTGGGTTATGGAAACAAGAACATATCCAGCATGCACACCCCCGAAAACGGAGTATGGCTGCCTACATGGTTGGGTAAAAACGGTCATACACGTAAAAGCCCACTCGTGTGCATACGAGTGAACGCAGAAGAAGAAGAAGTCTCTGAATCATAAACAAATCTTTCATAAGTATCAGCATCAGAACTTCTAGTGTCGTGTTCACTAGCTTTCAGTTACAAAAGATTCAAGACTCAAGACTGGCTTATAGTTGAAACACATGTATATATATTCACTTTTCAACATGTGCAAACATCATTTCATTAATTAATCAAATGATATTTAATTGATACATTAAAGCTAAGTTACGGTTAAGCTGAAAAAAGTATGTCTATTAAAATATGAGTATACACAGACAGACAGACAAACACAGACACAGACACACACACACACACACATACACACAAACACACACACACATCACTGCCCCCCCCCTCCTCATGTGAACTTCACATTGGGGGGAGAGCGTATATGGGTATAAGTCCAGGAATTATTCCCTTTGCTTTTTTGATCATTGAGTAGATTGGAGGGGTGGGGGTGGGGGTGGGGTTAAAATGGACATAGGGCCAGAATCACTCCCCCCTCACACACCCCTTATGAGAACTGAACGTTGGGTGGAGATTGAAAATGGACACATGGCCAGAATCACTCCCCCCCTCACACCCCCCTTATGAGAACTGAACGTTGGGTGGAGATTGAAAATGGACACATGGCCAGAATCAATTCACCTCTCTGACCCTAAAAGAAGGGGGTGGGGGAGGTCAAAACGGGCATAAGGCCAGAATCACCTCCCCCCCCCCCCCCCACACACACACTCCCTCATGTAACTCGAAAGATTGTTCCCTTTGCTTTTCTGATCATTGTAAATGGGCATAGGGTCAGAATCACACACCCCCAAACCCCCACTGCCCCCAATGTGAACTGAACATTCGTTCTCTTCTCTGATTTTGGTAATAGAAGAATTGAAGTCGGGGTGGCGTGAAGGGTGGGGTGGGGGGTGGGGAGTCAAAAGAGCATAAGGCCAGAGTCACTCTCCCCGCCCCCTTCATATAACTTGACATTTTGGAAAGGGGGGTGGGGTTAAAGTGGGCATAGGGCCAGAATCACACCCACCCACCCCTTATGAGAGTGAGCACTGGATGGACATTATATATGGATAAAAAGCCAGAATCAATTCACTTCTCTGACCTAAAAAGAAGAATGGGGTGGGGTGGTGTGGGGAGGTCGGGGGTGGGGGTGGGGGTGGGGGGTCATAAGGCCAGAATCACCCACCCCCACCCCCATCATGTAACTTGACAGATTTTGGTAACAGAAGAGCTGGAGGCCAAGGGGAGGAAGGTGGGGGGGTGGGGGGGTGGGGGGAGGGGTTAAAGTGGACATAGGACCAGAATCCCCCCCCTCCCCCTTATGAGAAGTGAACATTGGGTGGCGGGGGGGGTTAAAGTGGACATAGGACCAGAATCCCCCCCCCCTCCCCCTTATGAGAACTGAACATTGGGTGTGGGGGGGGGGGGGGGGGGGGTTAAAGTGGACATAGGACCAGAATCCCCCCCCCCCCCCTTATGAGAACTGAACATTGGGTGGGGGAGGGGGGGGGGTGTTTATGGGTATAAGGCCAGGAATTATTCCCTTCGCATTTTTGATAATAGTCTGAGAAGATTGGGGGTGGGGGTGGGGGTGGGTGGGCGAGGGGGTTAAAAACGAGTATAGGGCCAGAATCACTCCGCCCCTCCCCCCTCCCCCAATGACAACTAAACAATCGGTCGCTTCTCTTTTCTGGTTTTTGTAATAGAAAAATTGGAGGCTAAGGAGGTGGGAGGGGGGCCAGAATCACCCCACGCCCCCTCTTTTGAGAACTGAATATTGAGTGGAGATTGTGTATGGGGTACAAGGCCAAAATTTCTTTACTTCTCTTCTCTGAGGGTGGGTGGGTGGGGGTGGGGTGGGTTCAAAACGGGCATAAGGCCAGAATCACTCCGCTCCCCCCCCCCCACCCCCATCCCCTTATGTGAATTGAATATTGGGTGGAGAGTGTATATGGTTACAAGGCCAGGAATTATTCCCATCTTTTTTCTGATCATAGTATTTGAGGGCGGTGGGGGTGTTAAAACGGGCACAGGGCCAGAATTACTTATCCCCCCCACACCCCCCGCGCCCCTACTGAACTACTGAGTACTGAACATTGGGTTGCTTCTCTTCTCTGATTTTGGTAATAGAAGAATTGGGGCTAAGGGTGGGAGGGGGTCAAAACGGGCAAAAGGCCAGAATCACCCCCTACACCCCTATTCCGGCTCGGTCCAGAATCACTACCCCCTTAAATTAGGTTGCAATGTGCTTGAAATGGCGTGTATGGTCGTTTGGGACAATTTGAGAATTTTGAGAGGAGGAGTGATTTTGGACTAAAGGGGTGGGAGTGGGGGGGGGGGGGGGGGCGGTCGGTCTGGATTCACCCCCTAGGGGTGCGTTTAGGCACGTGCCCATAACGACCCCCCGGAGAGTGATTTCGGAAGGGGAACGATGGAGTCTCCCGTCAGACCGACGGATAAATAGGCAGGCAGGCTTTTCTGTCAGTGTGTGTCCTCATATGGGAGAAGATGCCAATTCAGGATGCACAGCATTTCCCACAGTTGTTGCAAGGGAAAACGTCTCCAGAAGTTGAGCCCTGCTTCCTTCGCTCATGCTTCTCCTTAATGGCCAGCGTTCTCTTGTTTTCAAACGTCTTTATGCCACTAGAGCACAGCATCCTCCAGCGAGAGCGGTCAAGGGCATCAGTTTCCCAGGAAGCGATGTCTATGCCACAGGCTTTGAGGTTTGTCTTCAAGGTGTCCTTGAAGCGCTTGCAGGGTCTTCCAAGTTCGCGGTGGCCTTCCTTCAGCTGGCCATATAAGAGCATCTTCGGGATCCTGCTGTCTGTCATGTGGACAATGTGTCCTGTCCAGCGTAGCTGGCACTGAATCAGCAGACTTTCGATGCTGGGCAGGCCGCTCTTCTCTAGGACCCGGAGGTTGGAGACCCTGTCTTGCCATTTTATGCCGTGTATCTTTTGTAGGCATCTCTGGTGAAACTGCTCAAGTTGTTGAATGTGACGGCGATACGTCGTACATGTTTCACAGCAGTACAACAAGGTGGTCAGCACAACAGCTCTGTAGGTTTTGATTTTAGTGCTGAGCCTGATGCCTTTGTTGTTCCACAGCCTGTTGTTCAGTCTGCCAAAGGCGGAGCTGGCCTTGGCGATGCGCAGCGTCACTTCTGCATCAAGGACTCCGTTGCTGCATAGGGTACTGCCCAGGTAGCAAAACATGTCAACTGACTTGATCTCTGTGTCATCGATCTTGATTGCAGGTGGGGGTGGGGGGTGGGGGTGGGGGGGCACTGGCATTCTGTGAGCTAGCTGGTTGGTACATGGACTCGGTCTTGCTGAGGCTGATGGTGAGCCCCAAAGCGCCTGCAGGAGGTTGAGTACCTGTCCATAATGAACTGCATGTCCTCATGGGTGTGTGGAGCAAGCGCGCAGTCATCTGCGAAGAGGAACTCTCTCAACAGTGCCTCAAAGACCCTGGACCTGGCGTGGAGTCGCCGCAAGTTGAAAAGTTTGCCATCTGTGTGAAACTGAATGTAGATGCCCCGGTCACAGTCTTGGAAGGCGTCAATCAGCATGGCAGAGAAGAGAATGGAAAACAGTGTGGGTGCCAGGACGCAGCCCTGCTTCACTCCATTTACCACAGGGAACGGATCCGACATGTCAGTATTTTTCTGTACTCTCGCCTGCATGCCATCGTGGAATGACGCAATCAGCTGGATTAGGCTGTCTGGGCAGCCGAACTTTAGGAGGATCTTCCACAGACCACGGCGGTTCACCGTGTCGAAGGCCTTAGTCAGGTCTACAAAGGCCATGTGGAGCTCCTTGTTGTGCTCACGGCACTTCTCTTGCATCTGGCGTACGGCAAACACCATGTCACATGTTCCCCTGCCTGAGCGGAAGCCGCGCTGTGCTTCAGGGATGACTGTGTTGGAGACATGGTCAGCCAGTCTGTTCAGTATGATGCGAGCGAAGATCTTGCCGGCGATGCAGAGGAGAGAGATTCCGCGGTGGTTATTGCAGGATGTTTTGTCTCCCTTCCGTTTGTAAATGTGGACAATTGAAGCATCCTTGAAATCCTGGGGGACCTCACCTCTCTCCCAGATCGACTGGAACAGGGCGGTCAGCTTGTCTGTCAGCACCTCGCCTCCATACTTGTAGATGTCAGCCTGGATTCCATCCGCTCCTGGTGCTTTTCCTGACCTTGCCAGCTTCAGGGCCTTCTGGGTCTGGGCCTTGGTGGGAGGGGTAGCTAGCGAGTCATTGACTGGTAGCTGTGGGAGGTCTGCAATTGCTTCGTCAGATACGGACGAGTCCCTGTTGAGGAGGTTGTTGAAGTGCTCCGCCCAGCGGGTAAGGATGTCTTTCTTGTCTGTCAGGAGGGTGGTCTGGTCCAAGGCTCGGACAGGGGTTGATCCTGTGACTCTCGGCCCATACACAGCTCGAGACCATCATGGAAGGTCTTCATGTCGTGAGCATCAGCAGCGAACTAAAACTCTTCGGACTTTCTCTCCCACCAGGTGTTCTTCATCTCACGCAGCCTCTTCTGTACGAGTTGCCTGGTTCGCAAGAACTGGTTCTTCTTCCTCTGGCACTCTTTATCGGAAATGTGATCCTGATGCCGCATATGCAGTGTGTTCAGAAGCTTGGAGATTCCAGAGTCGTTCTCGTCAAACCAGTCTTTGTGGCTCCTCTGTACAAAGCCGAGTGTGTCAGCTGCTGCTGTGTACACAGCATCTTTAAAGGTGCTCCAAACCTCTTCTACATCAGTCAATGCAGGAATTTCTTAGAGAGCTGCTTGGATTTGCTGCTGCAGCACGTCTTTGGTGATAGGGAGGCGGTGGATGTTCAGCTTCCTAGGAGGTTTCTGTCTGGCTGGTTGGAGCTTGCGTGCAAGTCTGATGTTCATCTTGCTGCGCACCAGGCGATGGTCCGACCAACAGACTGCTCTTCTCATACAGCGTGTAGTGGAAACATCACCTCTGTCCCTCTGCCGGACAGTCACATAGTCCAGCATGTGCCATTGTTTGGAGCGGGGGTGCATCCATGTGTTCTTGTACTTATCCGCTTGTTGGAAGAGGGTGTTGGTGATGGTCAGTCCATGCTGCGCACAGAGCGAGAGCAAAAGCAGTCCGTTGGAGTTGCACTTGCCAGTGCCGTGCTGTCCTAGGACTTTTGGCCACGAGGAGAAGTCCACGCCGACGTGGGCATTGAAATCCCCAAGGATGACCAGCCTGTCCTTTCTGTCTACCACTGAATAAGCTCCTCGTAGAAAGCCAGAATGTTCTTAGAAAGTACTTAATTATAGTTAGTATCGAAGTTTCTATTTTAAACAGACTAAACAGAAAACATAACATTACATACTTGAGTGTATTGCTGAGTCAGTCTGTATTAGTTTGATACATTCTTGAGTGGATGGTCGAGTCAGTCTGCATTCATTTTGTCTTTTCATTTTTGTTATTATTATTAATTTTTCTTTGGTTTTATTTCATTGAGTTTTGTCAGGTTTTGGATTAAGTGTTTCCAACCATTGCCTGATTTCTTGGTTTAAATGGACTGAATGGCTGAGAGGACAAGTTTCGTTTTGTGTTTTTGTTGATGCTAAAATATATGAATGTATGTTGTTGCCCCCTTGACAATGACAATAAATAATTCCAGTGTTCCAGTGTTCTCTCTCTCCTGCTCCTCCCCCTCTGTTTCTCTTCCCCGTGTGTGTGTGTGTGTGTGTGTGTGTGTGTGTGTGTGTGTGTGTGTGTGTGTGTGTGTGTGTGTGTGTGTGTGATAGAGAGAGAGAGAGAGAGAGAGAGCGCACATGCGTGCCTGCGTGTCTGCGTGTGCGAGTGTGTCTTCTGCACGTCACGTTCTCTTTTTACTCCTATTTCCCCTTAACTCACTCAGTACGGTCAGTCCTCTCTTCTCCTCTACACAGACCCCTCGGATGTCCAGTGGGTGTCTCAATGACCCAACCTTTAGCTTCCGTCGTTAGAATTGTGGTATTCTTTGTCAACATTCACCTCTTCAGTGTAAGAGCCTTCCGCTTGTAATATTTTGATGGTGGTAATTGGGATGAAACGCTGTTAACGTCGTCTCTTTCGCCGTTCGTATGGAGAGAGTTAATAACCTTGCGTGCGTGTTGTGTGTGTGTGTGTGTGTGTGTGTGTGTGTGTGTGTGTGTGTGTGTGTGTGTGTGTGTGTGTGTGCGTATGTGAGTGAGCATGCGTGTGTGGGTGCATGCGCGCTCCACTTTTCTTATCATTCCTTTTGATATTATTTCTCCTGCGAGGCTGCGCCATCAATTGGCACCCAGCACGTCATTAGCAGATCGCTCCTCCATAATATGTGCGGAAAATTAATCACCGAATGATTGGCTAATATCAGCTAGTGACCAGCTTGGCTTTAGGAGCCTCGCTCACCCGCCTTCACATCTCTGCGCCTTGCCCATTTCCTTATTCGGCCAATTCCATTCCGAGTCGTGCATAATTTCCTTTTGTATCGTGTGTGTGTGGTGGGGTCTGAGAGAGAGAGAGAGAGAGAGAGAGAGAGAGAGAGAGAGAGAGAGAGAGAGCCAATTCTGGGGTCTAAGAGAGACAGACAGACAGAAACAGAGAGAGACAGACAAACAGACAGAAACAGAGAGACACAGAGGTGGAGGGGACGGAGACAGAGGGGAGAGAGGGAGTGCGAAGGGGGGGGAGAGAGAGAAAGAGATTAGAGAAAGCTGGGACACAGAGATAGAGACACAGAGACAAAGAATAGAATTAGACAAAGAGACGAACCAGTAATAGCTTTTTTTTTATTTTTTTTATTTATTTTTTTTACCTCAGAAGAATGGTAAATGGCTCAAAGATTTAATCGATTTAAAAAGAATGAAGAAAGAAAATTAATTAGCTGTTTAATCTGTTCATGAAGGCCTCATCAATCATCAATAATCAATTGCGAACGATTACGTTTGACAACATGCTTATCGCTAAACCATTGAGTGAAATTGCCGAAAATTATTTCTTTTTCATTAGTCCGTGTGTGTGTGTATGTGTGTGTGTGTGTGTGTGTGTGTGTGTGTGTGTGTGTGTGTGTGTGTGTGTGTGTGTGTGTGTGTGTGTGTGTGTGTGTTTAGCAAATAAAATGCAAAATGGACAGCCTGTGCCCATCCTAAGTTTACAATATCACCAGCCAAGATCACTTAGGCTCATTTTCTGACTTTGCCTAAGCCTTCATCTATTCTGGTATGGACCTCGGACATACCTTTCTCAGCATCTGCACGCAATTTAGGGTGCATGCTTTCAGATGACATGACACCTCCAGTATCTAACCACAGAAACCACAAAGTCGTTGGTCTGTTCTTTTGTTCTATCTAGATTTGATTATGGAAATGCTCTTCTTTCTGGCTGCCCCAAACAATATGTTGACAATCTTCAAAAAGTTCAAAACTCTGCAGCACAACTCAGACTCAAAGGTAAGAAACGTCAGCACATCACTCCCCTACTCGCTTCCCTTCAGTGGCTCTCCATTCAAGCACGATTACAATACAAACTCTCAGTCCTCTGTCACAATTTCTTCACTGATTCTTGTCCTGTCTATCTTTCGGATCTACTTTCTGTCTATTCACCATCCAGACAACTTCGTTCTTCAAATGACAAGCGCACTCTGTCTGTTCCAAAGATTCGTACAAAACTTACGGAGAACGTTCCTTTTCTTTTGTTGCACCTAAACAGTGGAATTTACTACCTTCACACCTCCGTTACACCTAAACACCCTCATTCAAGACAGCACTCAAAACATATCTTTTCAAACTGTACTTTTCTCACTGAAACCATTCCTGCATATGCTTGCTGTGATCTTACTGCCGGATATTCTCTTTGCGTTGATTGTATGAATTTGTGATGATTTTTGGAGTGGTTTTTTGTGATGCTGGTTCCTTGGTGTTTATATTTTTTTGCTTTGAATGTGATGTGCCTTGTTTTGCTCTGGATTGTTCCTGTGTGATTTGAGACTGTGATGGTGCCTGTGTTAATTTACATTTTTTTTTGTTACTTAGTCTTAAATATGTATATTTTAGCCTGTGTTGAATTTGTACATATTTTTACGTTACCTAGTCTTAACTTTGTGTATTTTATTGTAAAGCGCAGTGAGAGATGGGGGTACAGCGCTACAGCCTGCATTTAGAAAAAAAATCTAATCGTCAGAGCAAAACATCAAAGACAATACCCCACAGACTGCAGAAAACAAGTGTCAAGGCTTGCTGAACAAAACAGAAAGGGGAATGGGCTGAGTAGGCAGTAAAGGCCGTACAACAGTAAAGGAAGAGACAATGATAGCCACAAAAATGAGAAAATTTGTAGCACAGAGGCGGAGATGCTATTCATACTGAAAGCCCTCAACGGGGGACCGCTAATTCAATATATTCAACAACACTGTTAACACCGCCAGCAAAACAGCAAACCTAAGCACTGCTAGGATCGTCTGTGCAGCCCAACTGCGGTCCCATGTCCCCCCCGCTCCCTGTGTGTGGATGCATCATCCATTTCGAGCATACACACCTTGGGTAGAATGCTCTTCAGTTTAGACCTGTGATCTCCTATTATTTCTTTTCTTTCCTTATGCGTATGTATACAATGCTTGAAGTCGCACACTAAAAAATGATATGTAAATCAGAAAAATGCCCCTCCTCCCCACCTCTCGGGAAAGCTGGCGCCGTATTTACTAAATTCTATTTTGATACATTCAACTTAGAATTGTAAGTTATTCTTATGATCTGTCATAATTTCGATACGCTGCGGTGAGACGAAAGTGGAATGACAACTCTATACATTACTTGGTCAAAAACTTGGAAAGCAACCAAACTCCTGTTCTGGCCCTCAACTCTTGATTCCATTTCCAGTCAATCGCACAACTTTCTGTTGTAAACAGTCTTCAGTACAAAAGATCCTCTCCACAATTTGCATTTTTGAACCGTACAGTACAGAAAAGTCCAAGAGGTCAAGACGCGAAACTGTTCATCCTCCTGTGATGTATAATTTTGATTGTGTGTGTGTGTGTGTGTGTGTGTGTGTGTGATTGTGTGTGTGTGTGTGTGTGTGTGTGTGTGTGTGTGTGTGTGTGTGTGTGTGTGTGTGTGTGATCCCACCAAAATACATTATCACTCGTGGTTTTCCATTGATTTTGTGCCACAGCAGTACATTACAGAAAAGTCATCCAAGAATTGTATACTCTCATGTGACATCATTTATGTGTCAAGATTTTTTAAACGTTAAAATACTCAGTGCACGTGATACTGGCTTCGACTCGACAAACAAATGGAGGATGGAAAAAAATTCAACAGCAGCCCTGCCTCACCCCCTACACACACACACACACACACGCACGCACGCACACACACACACACACCCTCATTCCTGCACCCTCTCCACACGGCGTGAATATCATGTTAAATCTGCTGAGGCCCCTGTTCTGACACCCTCATTTCTCACTTAATTTCGCCTCTCAATTTTTGCTTCGCCCGAATGTCCGTTTTTGCCTTTCTCTATCGGCAGTTGACAGATGGCGTGTTGCAATATCTCCATCCCTCTTCCATCTCCCCTCTCCTCACCTCTCATCCACTGTTTTTTCTGATCATGAGAAAGGGGGACATTTTCTGGATTAAAATGATCAGCCATTTTGGAAAGATCTGCTGGGAACAGTCATTGAAGGCAAGGAACCTTCCATCACGCTCTGTCCTTCGTTTCCGTTCTGTTTTCTGTGCCTCTTTGGGCTTTTGTTGTTGTTGTTTGTTTTTTTTGGTTTGTTCTTTTTATACTAGTTTCTTTGTGTGATTTTCCTTCCCAGTATTAGCCTGTCTATTTCGGCTCCAAATAATGAAAATTAAATGAGACGTAACTTTATATGATTTCATAAAATAAGAGACGAAGATAAATGGATATCCGACACGTCAACGAAGAGGAATTAAATGTACTTTCATAGCTTTCAATGAATCAAAGAAGAAGAGAAATCGGCCAGTGTAACTGACAGAGAGATGGCAGAAACAAAGAAAGGAGCAAGGTGTACGAACTCATTGGTATACTGGAATGAATTAATATCTCGCGTAAGCTTCAAAATGTACAGTATTGTGTTGTGCGGTATTGTATTATTGCATTGCATTGCATTGTTGTATCGTATTGCATTGTATTGCATTGCAATGCATTGCTGTATTGTGTTGTCGTAACAGATTTCTCTGTGTGAACTTCGGGTTGCACTCCCTGGGGAGAATGTGTCGCCAAAGTGTAGCACCACCCATACTTTTTTCATCTGCCTGCAAATGTATGTTTTGCTTTCAAAATGCTTTTTGTCAATAGCATTTCGCCAGGGATAGCCCTTTTGTTGCCACGGGGCACACGGGACCTCGTTCTATCGTCTCAGCCGATTAAACAGCACCCATACCACCCCCTAAGGTCTCGTGCAGGGGGAGACGGGTGAACAAAAACCACCGTCCGTAAAAAGGACTCGAACCCGTGAACGCTCACTTCCTCATCGGGCGCATTACCACTTGGTCACAGCCTCTTTTTTGTCCCTAAAACTCTGGTTCTTTTGTGTGCTTGTGTTGAAGCTTTTCTCTGGTTCTTTTGTGTGCTTGTGTTGAAGCTTTTCTCTGAAACTCTGGTTCTTTTGTGTGCTTGTGTTGAAGCTTTTCTCTGAAACTCTGGTTCTTTTGTGTGCTTGTGTTGAAGCTTTTCTCTGGTTCTTTTGTGTGCTTGTGTTGAAGCTTTTCTCTGAAACTCTGGTTCTTTTGTGTGCTTGTGTTGAAGCTTTTCTCTGGTTCTTTTGTGTGCTTGTGTTGAAGCGTTTCTCTGAAACTCTGGTTCTTTTGTGTGCTTGTGTTGAAGCTTTTCTCTGGTTCTTTTGTGTGCTTGTGTTGAAGCGTTTCTCTGAACTCTAACTCTGGTTCTTTTGTGTGCTTGTGTTGAAGCTTTTCTCTGGTTCTTTTGTGTGCTTGTGTTGAAGCGTTTCTCTGAAACTCTGGTTCTTTTGTGTGCTTGTGTTGAAGCTTTTCTCTGGTTCTTTTGTGTGCTTGTGTTGAAGCTTTTCTCTGGTTCTTTTGTGTGCTTGTGTTGAAGCTTTTCTCTGAAACTCTGATTCTTCTGTGTGCTTATGTTTAAGCTTTCCTATTGCTCTTTTGAGTGCTTGTGTTGGAGCTTTTTTTCTGTGTGCTTGTGTTGAATTTTTTCTCTGTGTGCTGGTGTTGAAACTTTTCTCTGTGTGCTTGTGTTGAAACTTTTCTCTGTGTGCTGGTGTTGAAACTTTTCTCTGTGTGCTGGTGTTGAAGCTTCCACCTCCCTGATGGGCTCTCCACCGACTGTGACTGGAGTGTTGGCAGTGGTGTTGATCTTCATCAGCTCGGTCTTCCTCTTGTTGATCTTGAGCCCTGTCCTGGCTGACGTGGTCTTGTCCTGCATCTGGCTGTGGTTGTGTGACAGGAGCGCCAGGTCGTCAGCGAAGTCGAGATCGTCCAGCTGTGTCCAGAGTGTCCACTGTATACCGTTGTTCCTGCCTGTTGTAGTGGTCTTCATGATCCAGTCGATGACCAGGAGGAAGAGGAACGGTGACAGCAGGCACCCTTGACGAACTCCGGTCTTCACCTCGAAACTTTCGGACAGCTGGCCTGCGTGGGCAATCCTGCAGCTCATGTCCTGGTAGGTGCAACGGATGAGGGAGATGATCTTCTCTGGGACTCCGTAGTGCCTCAGCAGCTTCCACAGCGTCTCTCTGTCCACACTGTCGAAGGCCTTCTCATAATCTATGAAGTTGATGTAGAGGGGGGAGTTCCACTCCAGCGACTGCTCCACGATGATGCGCAGGTTGGCGATCTGGTCGGCACAGGATTTGTTCCGCCGGAAGCCTGCCTGCTGGTCTCGGAGCTTGGGGTCGACGGCCTCTTTCATCCTTTCCAGTAGAACTCTGTTGAGAACCTTGCCTGGCGTTGACAGGAGCATGATCCCTCGGTAGTTGCTGCAGTCCCTGAGGTCTCCTTTCTTCGGCAGCTTGATGATGATTCCTTCTTTCCACTGGGCCGGTACCTCCTCCTTCTCCCAGATCTTGCTGAAGAGGCTGTATAGCATATTGACAGCTATTTCCGTGTCTGCTTTGATGGCTTCTGCTGGTATCTCGTCCGGCCCTGCAGCATTCCCATTTCTCAGAGACATGATGGCCTTCTTGATCTCTGCCTTTGAGGGTTTGTCGCAGCTGATGGGCAGTTCTGTCTCTGCAGGTGGAATGTCTGGTGGTGCATCAGGGTCGGGGCGGTTCAGCAGCTCCCTGAAGTGTTCTGCCCATCGTTTCAGCTGTTCCTCGGTTGTTGTCAATGGGTTCCCGTTCTTGTCCTTCACTGGCTTGTCTGTCTGCTGGAACTTGCCCGTCAGCTTCTTGGTCACCAGGTACAGGTCCTTCAGGTTCCCTTGTCCGGCTGCTGCCTCTGCTTGACTGGCCAGGTCGTCGATGTAGTCCCTCTTGTCCTTCTTGATGCTCCTCTTTACATCTCTGTCCACTGCTGTGTACTCTTCCTGTGCCTTTGCCTTAGTTGCTCTTGTTCTGCTCGTGTTCAGCGAAGTTTTCTTCTCTTTCCTTGTTTCCAGCTTGTGGATGGTGTTGGCAGAGATCCATTCCTTGTGCTGAGTTTTCTTCTTGCCAAGGACCTCTTCACATGTGTCGTGCCAGAGCTTCTTGCTGTGTTCCCACTGTGTCTCGATGTCCATCTCACCGTCTTCTATCAGCTCTTGTAGTGGCTGGAACCTGTTGGAAAGGCTGGTCTGGAATGCTGCTTGTGTGTCTTTGTTTCTGAGCAGTCCAACATTGTACCTTGTCCGTGTGTTGTTGGCGTTGGTGAATCTCTTGAGGCGAAGTCTCACTGTCGTCGTAAGAAGGTGGTGGTCTGATGACACATCAGCTCCTCTCATCACTCGTACATCCTGCCATGATCTGAACTTGCGGCTAATGCAGATGTGGTCGATCTGGTTCTCCGTGACGTGGTTCGGAGATCTCCATGTGGCCTTGTGGATGCGCTTGTGTGGGAAGATACTTCCTCCTATCACCAGCTGGTTCAGGGCGCACAGGTCTGCAAAGCGCTCACCATTCTCATTCATCTGTCCCAGTCCGTGTGTCCCCATGGTGTCCTCGTAGCCGGTGTTGTCCCTTCCGATCTTGGCGTTGAAATCTCCCATCAGTAGGGTTATGTCTTTGGCTCCTCTTCTGTCTATCACTGTCTGTAGTTGTTGGTAGAAGTCATCTTTCTTCTCTCCTTCCGCATCATTGGTGGGAGCATAACACTGGATGATGTTCAGCCTGATGTCATTCTTCTTGGTGGTAAACTTGGCTGTGATGATGCGGGAGTTGACAGGTTCCCAGCCGATGAGTGCCCCCTGTGCCTCC
Source organism: Babylonia areolata (assembly GCF_041734735.1). Lineage (NCBI taxonomy): Eukaryota > Metazoa > Mollusca > Gastropoda > Neogastropoda > Buccinidae > Babylonia > Babylonia areolata. The sequence continues at coordinate 8,154,779 of NC_134879.1, forward strand.
GGTGCCAGCATCAGGGCCACACCCTCAGTGTGGGGGGCTCCATCCTCTGTGTGTCCTGAATACAGCAGTTGCTCTCCAGATGAAAGTCTCATCTGTCCTGACTGTAGCCACCTTGTCTCACTCAATCCTAGCACTCCGATCTTGTAGTTTTTCATCTCTCTCGCTACTTGGATGGTTCTTCCTGCTTCATACATCGTCCTGATGTTCCATGTGGCTACTCGCGTTGTTGTCCTGGGTGTCAGCTTCCTTTCGGCTTTCACTGCACCGCGTCATAAGTCTCCGGGATGGAGACCCTTCCTTGCCCAGGTGAATGTTTTGGTTCTTTGTCGTCGATGCTTCTGTAACTGGTCTTTTTTACAGGCAGGGTAGTTAACCCTACACAAACCCCTTTATCCTCCGGGCGAGGTGGTCCTGCCTTAGTCGCATCTTACGACATGCATGGCAGGGCAGTGGGTCTATTCTATCAGTGCCCAACCCACAGGGCTTCTTTAGATGTATATTCAGATATAAAAATGTGGAGGGGTGGCCCACTGGTGATTCGATCAATTTGAAAGCCAGTGTCCACAAATTCGAGTCCCTTATGCAGACCAGCAATTTTACCCCCTCCTCCACTCCCACTGGACCTTGAGTGGTGGTCTGGGTGCGCGCTAGTCATTCGGCTGAGACGATAAACCGCAGTTCTGTATGCAGCGTGCACATAGCGCACGTAAAGGACCCACCGCACTAAAAGGCTTGTCTCTGGCAAATTTCTGAATAAAAATCCAGTTTGATAGTAAGACAAATAAGAAAAAAACGAAAAATATCATAGGTGGCGCTCCGCTGTGGTGACGTGCTCTCCCCGGAGGGAGCAGTTCGAATTTCACACAAAAACAGCACAATATAAACAGGATACAATACAATACACACAAAAAGAGGCTTTGAAGAAGCAAAGGTCACAAAAATGAAACGGAACGGAGAGTACCCCTCTTCCTCCAACCCTCCGAAAAAGAGAGCATGAAACAAGACGCCTTCAACGACCATGACTTACGATGCAGATAAAACGAAAGCAGGCTCTTTGAATGAAATTGGCATACGCTGACGTAATACAGATATTGATCCCCGCCAGGCGTTACCTCATGGAACTTCTTCACTGGAAGGCCCCAAGGAAAGGAGATTGGAAAGTAAGGGAGGGCTGTGAAATGAGAAGGGAGGAGGGGGAAGAGTGGAGGACGGGGGTGGCTGAGAAATGAGATGGTTTGGATCGAAGTTATTTTTGAATAGATGGTTGGGTGACATATATGGGAAAACCCTTGATCATATTTTCGTGACAGCTTCTGTTGCCCAGAATATTTGCAAACAATGGTTTTAAATCACCTTTCTGTGAAAAAGCAATAAACCAATGAGAAGATGAAGAATTCTATTGAAAGGATTCATAAACTGCAAATGATATTTTTTACATGTTGCTCGTGATAGAGGATTGAATGATTCGGAAGGAATTCCATGACCAACGAGTTATACGCAATCACTTTTCTTTTGCTTTTTCCTTTTTCTTTTTCACCTGCACAAACAGGCAGTGGAGCGGTGGCCTAGTGGTAGTGCGCCAGACTAGCGAGTGTCCGCAGGTTCCAGTCCATATAGGGACCAGGGTTTTTACCTCCTCTTCACCAGACATGGGTGGTGCTCTGGGTGCTAGTCTTTCGGATCAGACGATAAATCGAGGTCTCGTGTGCAGCATGAATTATCCGCACGTAAAAGAGCTCACGACAAGAAAAGGGTTGTCTCTGGCAATATTCTGTCGAAAACTTCATTTTCATAGTAAAAGAAAAACACACCTGCACACAGAAAAAAATGTCGGTGGCGCTACGTGGCGACACGTTCTCCCAAGGGAGAACAGCCCGAGGTTTACACTGAGAAATCGTTTTAACTAAAAAGTAATACAATACAATACAATGCAATACAATACAATATGATATAATACAACACATTACAACACAATACGATATATCTACAGTACATAGGCTTTTTTAGCTTTGCAAGTTTCGTTGTTCGGAAAGGTATTTACTTCCTGTGGTAGAGAACGACTTCAACAGGACTATTTCAGTCTCATTTTCATCCGTAATCATCCTTTTTTCTGCAGACAATTATTTCACTTTGAGCATATAGTCCAAAAATGTTTTATCGATGTGCTAGTTGATACAGTGATCTAAAAAACCCACTGCATTTCATAAAAGCATCATTCGAAAGGACAGTCATAAAATGTCAGATAAGGAAGACAAACTATTTAATCGACAAGTCACAAGCTCCCAAAGCGGGTAGTTTTGTTAGAATCGTATCAAAGCAGGTTGAAATAAAGGATCAAATGAAGAAACTAACAAACGTACGACCCCCCCCCCCCCTACAATCCATCACAAGCACAAACATAAACGAATAGATAAATCAATAAATATTGAAAGAATGAAATAAAAGATTCAAGGACACTTCGTCATAACTACACTTGCTCAAGGAGAACACAAGAGCACATAATTAGTCTGGAGAAAGAACAAATAAATAAACACAACTAATGAACAGATTCATAGATTGAAATGAACAGAAAAAAAGTTAAATCAATAATCAAACAAACGAACGAATAAATAAATGATTAAATGAATGATAATAATAAAAAATAAAAAACCCAACTCTGATCAACAAACATTTTTTTGAAAGTTTTACAGAGAGGGAAAAAAATGTCATCCTTGGCCTATCAAACAGAGAGAGACAGAAAAGAGAGAAATAAAGATAAGAGAGAGACCGGCAGAGACAGACACAGACAGAGGGAGTGTGAGGAGGTGGAGTGAGTGCTGGAAAATCGAGTCTTTGAGACAGGAAGAGAGAGAGGGCGGGGGTGGGGGAACAGACAGAGAGGCGGACGGAGGTACAGACAGACATACAAATGCAAGGAACAGAGATTGGAGAACGGAGCTCCCACCGGTAATCCAAGCCGGCAAATTAAATTCCATGTTACAAAATTCGATTTCACAATATTGACGTGTCTTGTTTTTCTCTTGTCTTACAACGCACACGAGACACATGCACAATCATGCGCGCAAACATGCACCCCCACCTCCCCAAACTCTCTTCCCTCAACTCAGCCCCCCCCCCCCACACACACACACGAACACGCACACGCGCACGCACACGCACATACAGGCATGCACGCGCACTCTTCAAGTCCAATTCATCTGTTTCTACCTTATCTGTCCATCTAGCTGTCTGTTTCTCAGTCTGTCTGTCTGTATATTTGTTTGTCTGTTCGTATATGTATCATTTGTGTTTTTCTAATGTGTGTTTCTGGTAGTGTGAAGCGCCTAGTGTGCTGGCGAAGTGTCTGTGTGCTCGCATTCAGCCTTCACCTCTCCCAGCCCTACGTAGTGCCTCCGCGTGGCTTCACATGGAGGAGGTCTGGCCCCTAAACATGCAACGTGCAGGCTCACCGGCGTGTGGACATGCCCTGGCGTTCATGAACCAAACCCCCAGCCATGGGCAAATAGTAGGGCAGTGGGAGCTCTTCAGCCTTGGTCGGCCATCCCTCTAGGAGACGGATACTCCGAACAACAAAGCTGCACCTCCTGGGGCCGTACTGCACGTAGCAGCTACTGCACCTATGGGTCAATGAGCCCCAGAAGGCGAGAGCGCGGAGAAGAGACTGAACAATTTTCCTTCATCTTAAAAAGTCCCTTGTGCTGGTCAGGCAAGCAGGTACGTCGATAAACCCAAAGGCAATGGCGAAGTAGTGACGGGGACAGGCAAAGGATGTTGCTGGAGGTCCATATCTACAACTCTGCACGCAGGCGACTGTAAACTTTTGGTCGCTCATCGTACACCAGGGCGGATGCGGTGCTTGTATTCTCCTACAGTGACAGAGCAGCCCTGTTCAGGGATAGCACTGCTCTCCCCACATTGAAGGGGGAGATAAAAGGATCCCTAAACAAAGCCTGCCCTTCACAGTACCTGAAAGGTGTCCACGCCTGCCTGGTCATCCAACAAAGCGGTCGAAAGACAAATAACAAGAAAACAAGAACGAGATGCTAGGCTGTATCAGATCGACATAGCGGCTCTGAGTGAAATAAGACTTGGGGGCGACACGCAGCGTGAAGACGTTGGAGGAGGATATACCTTTCAGTGCATTGGGAAGCCCGAAGATAGCCCAAGAACTTCTGGTGTTGGATTTGCAATTCGCACAAAGCTTACTCGGAAGTTGGATAGCATGCCGCGTGGCATTAATGATCGCCTAATGATATTGTGGAGGAGGATGAATTTTGTTTAATGTCCCGTCACACATATCGGTGATTGAAGACATTTTGCTAAAGTATTTATGAATACATTTGAGTATTATCGGTTAGAATGGGTGGGAGATGTGAATGAATGGAGGGTTGGGGGAAACTGGGCAAATGAGGGTGAAATGAGGGTGGAATTTGAAGAAAACAACAACTAAATACAGTTACAGGAAATTACTTGAAGGAGTTCGTAAAAGGGAAGTCGTTAAACTGACAAGCGAAACAACTGATAATGAATGAAAAAAGTCAAAAACATCAACGTTCTCAGTCACTTGTGAAGACACACTTTCGTGTACATAAGGCTTCATCAAGCTACAGTAAAAAATTATATGCTTAATTGTCAGGTTACTAAAGCATATGCACTTGACATCGGAACAATGCTTGGTCCGTAATGAATTTGATAATAGTCTGAGAGCTAAACTCAGAATTGGTCTGCGAATCGGACCAAAGTCTGAGAGAGTCATCTGACGAGGTTTTAGACTTGAATTCAAGCACCTATAAAAGTCTCTTTCTAGTATATTGCTTATTTCCTTGTATGACAATGGGCAAATATACTTTTATACTATCTGTATGATTCTTTGCTCCCCTTTTTGCTGCCCTGTCTGCTTGGTCGTTATAAAGGAATCCAGTGTGGGATGGTATCCAACAAAAATCAACATTTGTACCCTTCACAAATAGGGAGTGCAATAAATACCTAATTTCAAACAATAAATCTTCTCTTTGATTATTCTCAAAAAGGAGCAAACTTTTTAATACAGATTGAGAATCAACACAAAACAGGATATTACTTACTATGATTGGTATATCAACAAGATGATTTAAAGCCATAAGGATGGCCACCAATTCAGCTGTAAAAATCGAATGTTCCTTACCTGAATAATATGATTTTTTCTGTTTTTAGGTCAGGAATGACAAAAGCAGATCCTGCACTGCTATCATCCAGGACCGAGCCATCAGTGTAATCTTTTAAATGATAATCAAAATTTTCTTCTAATTCAATTCTGACAGATGCTGCTATTATACGTGGAGATTCTCCTTTTGTTGTGTCAGAAGCACATATGTTGACGTTTGTTTTTTTTAACTCCCAGGGAGGGACAGGTGGCACCAGAACACGAGGTGCCATATCATGCAAATCAATGTCTGAAGAATTTAAAATATCTGACACATATGTGCGAATGGTTTGTAGATTTGAATTATCTTGTGCATTTTTTTGTGGAAAATCCATATCAGACCTAATATTTAATTCCTTAAAATCATCCACTGCTGTACATCTCACAATGTATTTAGCAGAACTTAATTTTCTAATTTCATCTAGTGGTAGAAAATCCGCAAGCTTATAGGCTTCTGAAGTCTTAGTATGCACAGGTACCCCTAAAGCCAGTTTCACAGCTTTACTGTCAATTATTCGCAGCTTCTTTAGAAGCGTCGGCGGAGCAGAAAAGAAGATTTCTTGACCGTAGGTCAATCTTGATCTGACGAGAGATGTCGCTAAATGTAAAAGAATTTTGGAGTCTTGTCCCCAAGGACAGTGACTTACAATTTTTTTAAATTTAAATTTTTAACTGCTTTAGTCACCACTGAATCAATGTGTTTCTTCCAGTTTAGTTTTGAAGTAAATAGGATCCGCCCCAAAAATTATTTCCGACTTGAAAAATATTTCACGTCCCCCCAAAAAAAATCGTGGAAGTTTGCTGAGATTATAACCATTATTAAAGAGGATCAAATCTGTTTTTTCTACAGAAAACTCAAAACCATTAGAGTGCATATAGCTACTCAGTCTATCGAGTTCACCCTGAAAATGTTTCTGTACATAATTGATGTAATGCAGGCTTGTCCTTTTCCTCAAGGATGTCTGAATCCATATAGCAATATCATCAGCATATTGAGCCAGCTTGGTAATTGATGAAAAACATGTGTGTAAATCATAAAGCATAATGTTGAACAACAAAGGAGAAATAATGGAACCCTGCGGGATTCCCATGTTTATAGGCCTAGAGGTTGATAAAGTTACTCCCACTTTTGCCACTATATATCTCCCACTAAATAAGGATTTAACATAGTCATAAACATGACCGGACAGACCAGTTTGTTTCAGCTTAAATAACAGTCTGCTATGCCACACTCGGTCATAAGCTTTAGTAAGATCGAAGAAGGACGCAAGGATACTTTTTCGCTTAGAAAACTGTTTTTTAATTTGGGTAGTGAGACGGGTCAGATGATCAGTTGTACATCTTCCTTTCCGGAATCCAGTTTGAGCTGAGGGAATTATGTTATTTTTGTCACAGTAATATACCATTCTAATATTTACAATTTTCTCCATGACTTTCCCAACGTGGGCGGTACCCGAAATAGGTCTATAGCTCGAAGCTTCTGTTCGAAGTTTACTCTGTTTTAATACAAGAGTTACAATAGAAGTTTTCCATACCTCAGGGATTTGTGCACATTCCCAGCACTTTTGAAACAATGTATGTAATATGATTATCCAGTTTTCTGGTAAATGGTTTAACATGGTGTAAGATTCTACATCCTTACCAACTGACACATTTTTGTTTCTCAACAAATGAATAGCGTTCTTTACCTCCTGTAAAGTTACTGCCGAGTTGATTGTATTATCATTTTGTGGGGTAGGATCTCTATATTTGTCACTGATTTCTTATTCCTCTCTTAATGTCTTTTGTTTATTTGACAAACTATCCACACTACCTGTTTTAGAATATATACAAACAAATTATTCAGCCTTCTCTTGAGGGGACAGAAATTCTTTATCTTTCGTTTTAATTGGATAGTCTTGCAGAACAATGCCTGATTTCATTTCTTTCATTTTGGCCCACATTTTTTTCATATCCTTATGGTCAGATACTTCATTCAAACAGAACTGTGACCAGTATTGTCTTTTTTTCTTGGGCTATAACTCTATTCGCCTTGATTTTTGTGAAACACATTTCTTTATGAGCGGCTTCTTTTACATCTTTGTTAGGTACTTTTCTGAGTCTTAACCATGTTAGGTATGCTAGTTTCTTTGTATTTACAGCCTCCGCACATGCATTATTCCACCAAACATTTCCAGAAAAAGTGTCACTCCTCTTTGAACCTTTTTTTGGGAATTGCTATTTCAGCAGCTCCAATAATTGATTTTTGAAAGTTGTTATAAAAAACATTTAAATATTCACAAAAAATTTCACTTTCAGAAATGTTCGTAAGATAGTTTTGAAATGTTTCCCAGTTTGCGTATTTGTAATTGAATTTTGGGATTTCATCTTCTCCGCTATTTAGATATGGTACAATCCTTTAAAGACAGTGTGACTGGCACGTGATCACTGCCTAGTGGGTCATCCCCAGTATCCCACTGTACTGTTAAAGCTAGAGATGGTGATATGAAGGTAGGTCAAGTGCCGATGCTCTATGATGAGCCACATCTGGGATACGTGTAATCCTCCCATCGTTAAGTAAATGCAACGATGAATCAACAATATTTTCAACAAAGTCAGGATGAGATACTATTTGACAATCACTATCCCAGAAGGGCGCATGGGAATTAAAATCTCCTCCGACGATCCATCTTTCTTTTGAGCAATTTAATGTTCGCAACCAATTTGTATTTTGCTTACTTGGACCTTTGGGATAGCAGACTGACGCAAAATGTATGATTTGATTATTAGAGACATGCAATTTTACAAACGTTGCTGACATCTTTTCAGTATAGTTTGAAATAGGAGATGGATGGACACTTGCGTAATTCAAACCACACTGCACGTAAATAGCTATACTAATCTTGTCAGAATTCTCCATTATATGATAAACCGGAGGATAATGATAACCTTTCAGATTCGGTAATTTGTTTTAGTAACATTTAAGGACTGAAGAAGGAGAATATGATGAGAGTTTTCAAAAAGGTAAGCACGCAGATTATCAATTTTGTACTCAAAGAGCGGGAGTTCCATTGCAAGACTGATAGATTCCCACATGTTATTTGCAACTTCTTAGTCATTTATCGGCTAGAATGAATCGTAGAACAAATATCATTAGGTAATGAGATATCCGAATTTAAAACTAAGATAATGACAGATGAAGGGCCTTATATTATCAAAACACAAGGTAATCAGGTGTTCTTCGTGTAGACAATGTAATAACTGATTTGGTGCAATGTCAGGTAGTTAACAAGATGTAGTTTTATCTCCTCAGATGACGACGTAAGAAGGTCTTCATACAGACCAGTCGTTGTCTCCGCTGATGACGACCTCTGGTAGTCATCATACAGTCCAGGTGTTGTCTCCCCAGATGGCAACGTCTGGTGGTCGTCATATAGACTAGGTGATGACTGCTTAGATGGTGATGTTAGGTATTCATGTGGACTAAGTGATGACTGTTCTGATGATGACGACAGGTGGTAGTCATGTGGATCAGGCGTTGTCTCATCAGTTGGCGCCGTCAGGTGGTCGTCATGTAGATTATGTAATGTCTGCTGAGGTGATGCTGTTGGAAGGCTTTCATGTACGCCCGATGATGTCTTTACAGATGACGACGTCAGGTGGTCATCATGTAGAACACGTGAAGCATTTTCAGATGATGATGTCATATGGTCATTGTGAAGAACAGGTGATGGCTCCTCTGATGATGATTTCAGATGGTAGTCATGTAGATCAAGTGATGTCTCCTCCGATGACAATGTCAGATGACCGTCTTGTAAACCAGCTGATGTCTCCTTAGGTGACGATGTCGGGTGGTCGTCATGTAGAACAGGTAATGTCTCCTCAGATAATGATGGCAGGTGGTTGTTGTGAAGACCAGGTTTTGTTGCAGATGACAAGTGGACGTCATGTAGACCGGAAGTTTTACGTTCTGATGATATTACCGTGTAATCATCATACACATTTTTCAACATTAATTTTCCATCAAGGACCTGAGTCTGTGTTGACACACTATCATAATGTACATGAGTCTGTGTAGCCTTGGAACACAATTTATGATATTGTGGCTCAGGCTTACAATGGACCACTTTGCCACTGTCATCAGGGTCTACGCTCCAATAATGACGAACCTAGATGACATCAGAAAAGCCTTCTACAAAGAGCTGAACCGTGTCATCAATGAGGTCAACCACAAGGACAAACTCATCATCCTCGTGTGGGAAGGGACCGCTCTACTTGGCCCAACATTCTTGGACGGCACGGCACTGGAAACCGCAACTCCAATGGTCAGCTGCTGTTGTCACTGTTTGCACAACATGAACTTTCAATCACCAAGACCATCTTCCAGCAGATGGGCAAGTTCAAGAAGACACGGATACACCCCATGCCAAACAGTGGCACATGCTTGACTATGTTATTGTTCGCCAGAGGGACAGACGTGATGTGCTCATGAGGGAAGCTGACTGCTGGTCCGATCACAGTCTGATCAGGAGCAAGATGAACAAATCAGCCAGAGACAAGCCCCCGAGAAAGCTGAACACTGCTCGCCTGTGTAGCAGCAGAGACATTCTGCAAGAAAGGATCCAGAAATGTCTGTCGAACATCGACCTCACTGGAAGAGACACTGGCGAGGAATGGAAAGTCTTCAAAGAATCCATGTACAACACTGTAGCTGACACCATGGGCTTTGCTGAATGCAAACATAGAGACTGGTTTGATGAAAACGACCCAGAGATCAACAAGCTCATAGACATGCTCCACAAGACCCACAGAGATCACCTCAGCGAGAAGACCTGCGAGAAGAAGAAACAGAAATACCAGCAAGCCAGTCAGCTCATCCAGCAGAAGCTTCGACAGATGAAGAACGATTGGTGGGAAAAGAAAGCAGAAAGTCTGCAAGCTGCGGCTGACATCAACCACATGAAGACATTTCATGAGGGCCTTCGCACCATCCATGGACTAAAGAGAACTGGGTCCACACACATTCGTGCTTCTGACTAGACAACACTGTTGACTAGGCTGAGCACTTCAATGCTCTCTTGAATAGAGACTCGTCAGTATCTGAAGAAGCAATCACTGCGCTCCCCCAACTGCCAGTGAAGAAGACTCTGCATCCTGGGAAGATGTCGCCCTTGTAAGAGCACAGTGGGAGCAACAGTGTACCCAAGGGCACAAAGACATTCGAGCGCAACACAGCAGCCGCCATCCAGGAAAAGAGGAATCGCAGAAAACGGGGTCCTTCCTTACAGGAATCCATTCTTCATTCCCACATGAGGATCCACATCAGCATGTGACCTGCCTGCCTACTCATCCGTCGGATACGACGGGAGAATCCAGAGAGTATCTTTCAAGTGTGTGTGTGTGTGTGTGTGTGTGTGTGTGTGTGTGTGTGTGTGTGTGTGTGTGTGTGTGTGTGTGTGTGTGTGTGTGTGTGAGAGAGAGAGAGAGTCTGAGTGTGTGTATGTGTGTGTGTGCTTGTTAGAGAGAGTGAAAGATAGAAAGCGTGTGAGTGTGTGTGTGTGTGTGTGTGTGTGTGTGTGTGTGTGTGTGTGTGTGTGTGCGTGCGTCCTCGTGGACGTTTTGTGTTATGTGTGTAATTGGGAATGTATGCGTGCGTGTGAGCGCGGGCGCGCGTGTGTTTGTGTATGTGCGCGTGCGTCCGTGCGCGTGTGTGTACGTGAGAGCGTGTGTGTGTGTACCCACCCCCACCTCCCACCCACTGCCCTGCTTAACCACTACCCCCACAACTCCAAACCCCTTACCCCCACCCCAGCCTTCGCCCGCTTACGCTCACATCATTCTACATGGAACAGCCAGAGATTGTTAATTACCCGAAAAATCCATAGCGTGAAACAGGTCAACAGCGGCCATTAGCCAATCATGCAGTAAGGCTACTGTTCTGATGACCAGATGATTGAGAGATTAGCTGACAACGTTTCAGGGGTAAATGAGCCACAGGGGGACTCAGACATCCAGAAATAATCGTAAAAAGGGGAATATAAACTGAAAATGAAAGCGTTGTGGAGGATTGTAACGTGTGTGTGTTTGGGGGGTGGTTGTGTGTATATGTGTGTGACTCTGTGTGTGTGTGTGTGTGTGTGTGTGTGTGTGTGTGTGTGTGTGTGTGTGTGTGTGTGTGTGTGTGTGTGTGTTTCATTCCAGGCAGCCAAATGTGCGAAACTGTTTATCTAATTTTCCTTTTATTGATTCAGCATTCGTTGCTTCATTCATACATTCATTTAATCATTTTATTCTTAAGATCGCTTTTTTTGAGATATAATACATTCATACATTTCTATTGGGTTACCATTTAGTCTTTCGTTCGTTCGTTCATCCGTCTGCTTACTTTTTGCAGGAACGAATGATGTGCATTGTAACAGTGCTGTGTGTATTCAGGGCACGGAATGATGTGCATTGTAACAGTGTTGTGCATTCAGGGCATGGAATGATGTGCATTGTAACAGTGCTGTGTGTATTCAGGGCACGGAATGATGTGCATTGTAACAGTGTTGTGCATTCAGGGCATGGAATGATGTGCATTGTAACAGTGCTGTGTGTATTCAGGGCATGGAATGATGTGCATTGTAACAGTGTTGTGCATTCAGGGCATGGAATGATGTGCATTGTAACAGTGCTGTGTGTATTCAGGGCATGGAATGATGTGCATTGTAACAGTGTTGTGCATTCAGGGCATGGAATGATGTGCATTGTAACAGTGTTGTGCATTCAGGGCATGGAATGATGTGCATTGTAACAGTGTTGTGCATTCAGGGCATGGAATGATGTGCATTGTAAGTGTTGTGCATTCAGGGCATGGAATGATGTGCATTGTAACAGTGTTATGTATTCAGGGCATGGAATGATGTGCATTGTAACAGTGTTGTGTATTCAGGGTACGGAATGATGTGCATTGTAACAGTGTTGTGCATTCAGGGCATGGAATGATGTGCATTGTAACAGTGTTGTGCATTCAGGGCACGGAATGATGTGCATTGTAACAGTGTTGTGTATTCAGGGCATGGAATGATGTGCATTGTAACAGTGTTGTGTATATTCAGGGCATGGAATGATGTGCACTGTGACAGTGTTGTGTATATTCAGGGCATGGAATGATGTGCATTGTAACAGTGTTGTGTATATTCAGCGCACGTAAACGAACCCATGGCAACAAAAGGGTTGTCTCTGGCAAAATTCTGTAGAAAAAATCCACTTCGATAGGAAAACAGCAACAAAATGGGTAGCGCTGTCGGTGTGGCGACGCGCTCTCCCTGGGCAGAGCAGCCCGAATTTCACACAGAGAAATCTGTTGTGACAAAAAATAGTTATACAAATACAACTATATTAGAACGGCGCCCAGGTGCTCAAGAATCCTGAGCAGTTCTTTTCTCTGCCAGACATATTCTGCAACATCACTTGCTTTGCCCCTTGGCCTTCTCAACTGTACGTGGTAAAATGTCCACGTTAAATCTGTCGCGATCCCAATCCTGATACAAGCATTCCTCACTGCACTTTTGTTTTCCGTTGTTTGGTTGGCTCGAGAGCCACATTCTTTGCAGTGATGGATGAAGTGATCCAGTCCATCCGTCCCTTGACCTTCTTTACCACCCTTCCTGGTTGGATAAGGAACACTTTGTGGATTAGAATTATTCTAATTTGGGGTGAAGATGTCTAATAAAGCATTCACTGAAAGCGGGGACGATGACATGGAATCCCCATCGCTGTCCCTCACAGGCCTTCTTCATCTCGCTCCCTTCTGACTCTTCGCCCACTTCCCCAACTCTCCCTACCCCCACCCGGTCCCCCATCACCCCTCTCACCCCCTCAACCAGTTATTATCCCAAAGGTTAGTTGTTTGTTGTTGTTTTTGTTGTTTTTCAAAAACAAACAAACAACAACAACAACAAACAACAACAACAACAAACATACAAACAAACAAACAAAAGAAAACAAAGACAATCATACACAATAACAGATGATTTCGTATTTATCGTTGTCGAAAAATGATTCAGTTAAAAAAAAATCAAAGAAAAGAGAAAGGGAGTAATACGTGAGAAACAAACAGGAAAGAAACAAACAGGAAAGAAACAAAAGAAAAAAAAACAAAACAATAATGGATCACCAAAGAAAATTAAATTCCTGAACGACAACTGAGAATAAAGAGGAAGAAACACAAAGCGTAATTCAATAGGTTTTGATTAAATCTAATTACAATGAAGAAAATCATAGAAAAAATTAAGAAATAAAATCACCCGAAAGAAAATGCAAACGGCGAAGAGTTCCATAAAAGCAAAAAACCCAACACGGTCACATATTTTAAACGAAATGAAAAAGTGTGTATGTGTGTGTGTGTGGAGGGGTGGGTGGGGGGTGGGGGGGAGACACCACGATGGACGTGATGAAGGAAAGCAGTCCGCTGAAACAGGATGTCAGCAGTACACAGCCTGCAAACTGTCCGTCATGTACACAGTGTACATGTGTAGTAATCCTGCCAGACTACTTAATTTAGTTCTTTACACACACATAATGGAAGTCGCTAAAAGGATGTAAAAGAGATCTTGTCCATCTATCTTTCTACCAGACGCCTCTTGAAATCATTGGAGAGAGAGAGAGAGAGAGAGAGAGAGAGAGAGAGAGAGCTGTTATTGATTCTCCCTCCCTCTGCGGAGTGACATGGTGACCGGAAAGAAATGAGTTCAAGGCTAGCGCGCATCTTTTATAAATAAATGTTAAAGAGACAGTGACACTGTTATCCAAATACGACCAGTGTCCAAAGGCTGCAGTGCAGAAAGTGCGGTTGCAAGGTTGCAACAATACTCACGATAAAGGCGATAAAAATAAAATAGCATATACACGCGCGCGCGCGTATGTGTGTGTGTGTGTGTGTGTGTGTGTGTGTGTGTGTGTGTGCGCGCGCGCGCGCGCGCGCGTGTGTGTGTGTGTGTGTGTGTGTGTGTGTGTGTGTGTGTGTGCGCGCGCGCGTGCACGCGCGTTTGTGCATGTGTGTTGAAGCCTGACTGAATGACACAGGAAATAAACGATGAGCGCATAAAGCCAGCCGTCAGTCGGCTCTACCCAGGTAGGCAGCCTGTTGTGCAAATGTCTTCGTTACTATGTAAGTATCCACATCATCATCATCAACAGCTCTCTCTCTCTCTCTCTCTCTCTCTCTCTCTCTCTCTCACACACACACACACACGTAACTTTTCACGTACTGTTTGTTATCCGCCAGGTAGGCAGCCATACTCCGTTTTCGGGGATTTGCATGCTGGGTATGTTCTGGTTTCCATAACTAACCGAATACTGACATGGATTACAGCATCTTTAACGTGCATATTTGATCTCCTGCACACATGTACATATGAAGGGGGTCTGAGCACCAGCAGATCTCCACATATGTTGACCAGGGAGATCGGGAAAATCTCCAGATATGCCGACACCGGGGATCGAACTCAGGAAACTCGGGCGAGAAAGCAGCGCTCTATCCATTCGGCCACCGCACCCGCACTTGCTTTGAACCTTGCCCAAATCATATTTCGGCTCAAAATTATATGGAATCGACCCGATGTCCATTAGATGTGCAATTATCAATAATTAAAAGAGCAATTTCGTTCATAAACAGCTTACAACTGCTTTGCACGGCCTCGTCTCCCCGGCCCCCTTTGTCCTTCACCTCTAGCCTCAGCCGACCCGGTATAGCAACTTATTGGTACTCCCGTTGGTTTTTACCCCGGGGTCAAATCTGGTTAACAAGATAAACCCTGGGGTCTGTGTGGACTAGTCTGGAATGAATGACCCCCGGGGATAACTTCAGCTAGCCAGATCTACAACTCCCCCCTCCCCGTCCCACTCCCCCACCCCCCGCCCCAAGCTGGATTTTAGTACCCCACGCCCCTCGTAATTGGGTTGTTTGAAATGACCCCCGGTGGTAAATTTGGACCCATGTAGAATCAATACAGGCTATCAAAGTAGAACTCCCCCCACATTTCTTTCCTGTTCAGATGTACCGGAGAAAAGGGGCATGGTTCAGTAAAGACCAGCCCGAGACTACCACCACGCCCTTTTCCTTTCAATAGCTTCTCAGTCTGATATCATCATTTTAGATGAACAGACTATAAATAAATAAACAAGAAATCCATAGCTTGATCAAAACCGTAGATAGGGGGCAACTTCAACTGAGGTGTCAATCGTGACTAGCCACTGAGTCTAGCCCAGAATGGCCCATGCGCAAAATCCAGCTGAGGTATAGTTTGATGTTGTTACACCGCAAGCATATGTAATGTTGTGGCTAGTGAGATTCAGACAAAGACATTCATCAACAAAACTGATTGTCAGTCTTAATTTTCGAGGCATGGATCTCAACATTCGGTTGGAATCGCCAAAAGAAGAGAAAAAATGTCATAGAACAATAGAAGCGTTTGACAATTTTCTTGATTCGGCGAAATCACTGGGCAAACCACACACACACACACACACACACACACACACACACACACACACTAGTATGCAGTAAGGAAATAAGAAAATGACAAGGCAAACGCTAATTCAGGACTCGTTGGCAGGTACACATATAGTAAGTGAAAGTCTTCTGTCTGGTTCTTTTCCCTCTAGCTATAAAGTCGCAGTTGTAAAACCGCTGCTTAAGAAACCTTCTCTGGATCAGAATGCTCTACAAAATTATCGACCAGTATCAAACTTATCTTTTATGTCCAAGGTCATTGAAAAAGTTGTTCTGGGTCAGTTATTTGAATACCTAAACTCACATTCCCTGCTGTCACCCAACCAATCAGCATAGAGACCATCACATAGTACATAGACTGCACTTCTCAAGGTCACTAATGGTATACTCCTGGCACTAGATCAAGGTCATGTTTCCGTTCTTACTCTGTTCGATCTCAGCGCAGCGTTTGACACCATAGACCATACACTTTTGTTGCACATCCTTCATTACTACTATGGGGTTTCTGGATTAGCTCTCTCTTGGGTCAAAAGCTATCTTTCAAGTGACATCCAGACAGTCATCATCAATAATCATTCATCACAACCAGCACCTGTTTTATTCGGAGTTTCACAGGGTTCTGTCTTAGGTCCTATACTTTTCATCATGTACACCAAACCTCTTCATACACTCATCCAACATCACTTTGTTTCCAACCAATCTTTTGCAGATGACACACAACTTTATAGAATATGTCAACCTACAGAAATATGTCAAACCATACAGACTTTACAGTCATGCATCA
Organism: Babylonia areolata; assembly: GCF_041734735.1. Classification (NCBI taxonomy): domain Eukaryota; kingdom Metazoa; phylum Mollusca; class Gastropoda; order Neogastropoda; family Buccinidae; genus Babylonia; species Babylonia areolata. Next base: position 8,171,219 of record NC_134879.1, read on the forward strand.
CAGATGTCAAATCATGGATGACAGATCGCAAACTTAAACTAAATGATAATAAAAACAGAAGCACTTCTCATTCACTCAAAGCGCTTATTTTCTGACTTGCCTAAGCCTTCATCTATCCTTTCTCAGCATCTGCACACAATTTAGGGTACATGCTTTCAGATGACATGACACTTGACATGCACATCAACCACATTTGTAGGTCAGCATATGCAGCACTTCAACAAATTCGCCAGTATCTAACCACAGAAACCACAAAGACATTGGTTTGTTCTTTTGTCCTATCTAGATTACATTATGGAAATGCTTTCTTGCTGGCTGCCCCAAACACTGTGCTGACAAACTTAAAAAAGTTAAAAACTCTGCAGCACGACTCACACTCAAGGCTAGAAAACGTCAGCACATCATCCCGCTACTCGCTTCCCTTCACTGGCTCCCAATTCAAGCACGAATAGAATACAAACTCTCAGTACTTTTTCACAATTTCTTCACTGATTCTTGTCCCGTCTATCTTTCAGATCTGCTTTCTGTCTAATCACCACCCAGACAACTCCGTTCTTCAAATGACATGCGCACACTGTCTATTCCAAGAATTCGCACAAAAACTTATGGTGAACGTTCTTTTTCTTTTGTTGCACCAAAACAGTGGAATTCACAACCCTCACACATTCGTCGCACCCCAACACTCGCATTCAAGAGAGCACTGAAAACATCTTTTCAGTTTGTATCTTTCTAAGTAGAGCTTTTCCATCTGTATATGCTTGCTATGATTTGATCGCTGGACATACTGTTGAAGTTGATTTGCGTGTATTTGTGATGATTTTAAGTGTTCTTCTGTGAGGCCTGGTTCCTGGTGCGTGTTTTTGACTTGGGTAAATGTGATATGTTTTTATCTTGGTGTGATTTGGGGCCTATGTGATGTCAGACTATGATATTGCCTGTGATGATTTTAAATTATATGTTTGTGTATATGTATATGTATATGTATATATATATATATATATATATATATATATATATATATATATATATATGTGTGTGTGTGTGTGTGTGTGTGTGTGTGTGTGTGTGTGTGTGTGTGATGTGTGTATGTATGTGTGTGTGTATGTATAATTATGTACATGTGTTTGTATGTGTATGTATATATATATGTGTGTGTGTATATATATATATTTATTTGTGTGTGTGTGTGTGTGTGTGTGTGTGTGTGTGTGTGTGTGTGTGTGTGTGTGTGTGTGTGACTTAGCTTGAAGTATGTAGATTTTAGCGTGATATGTATTTTAGCAACTGTGATGTGAGACTATGTCTATCTGTTTATTTTATTCTATTTTATTTCATTTCATTCTATTTTATTTTTCTTATACATATTTTATATCACTTTTAAATTTGTATATCTTATTGTAAAGCGCGGTGAGCCCCATTTGAGATGGGGGTACGGCGCTGTATAAACCTGCATACCATTATTATTATTATTATTATTATTATTATTATTATTATCATCATCATCATCATTATTATTATCATTATTATTATTACACATGTTTTTATGAAAGTTTTCAAAAGTGGCACGGCGGTTGTCCTTATAGACAGAAAAGAATGAAGGGATTAAAGAAACAGTACATGAATACATGCACACACGCAGGGAGATAGATACATACATCGTACATACATACATACATCATACATACATACATATGGGCGCAAAAGCTGAATGGTTAAAGCGTTGGACTTTCAATCTGAGGGTCCCGGGTTCGAATCTCGGCGACGGCGCCTGGTGGGTAAATGGTGGAGATTTTTCCGATCTCCCAGATCAACATATGTGTAGACCTGCTAGTGCGTGAATCCTCCTTGTGTGTTTACGCACGCAGAAGAGCAAATACGCACGTTTAAGATCCTGTAATCCATGTCAAACCAGTGTGTATGTGTGCGTGCATGAAATCTGATTGAATAACACAGGAAACGAATGATGAGCGCCCAGTGGCAGCCGTCAGTCGGCTCTACCCAGGTAGGTAGCCTGTTGTGCAAACGACCCTGTGTTTGTAAAGCGCTTAGAGCTTGGTCTCCGACCGAGGATAAGCGCTATATAAGTAGCCATATCAATCAGTTAGTACATACATATATATATATACATACATAGAAAGAGAGAGAGAGACAGATACAGAGATAGACAGGGAGAGACAGAGAGAGAGTGACACACACACACACACACACAGAAATGTTACACATACAAGGGGGAGCAAAGGAGAATGAGATCGACAAATACGTTAGCAGATAAACATACAACTGAAATGGACACACACACACACACACACACACACACACACACACACACACACACACACACACACACACACACACTGGAAGACAAACTTGTGGGATTATTTGGAAGATTTTCAGTAACTGCTGCCAAAAACGCCAAAATACATAGGAGTGATTCAATCTCTTGTTATTTTGTTTTGTTTTGTTTTTGTGTGTGTGGTACATGTAACTTTGCATGCGTGCCTTATAAACCTAGTTAAGGTTTAATTGACACTGAAATTGATTCTGATTCTGATTCACACACACACACACACACACACACACACACACACACACACACACACACACACACACACACACACACACACACACACACACACATAGAAAGAGAGAAGAGAGAGAGAGAGAGAGTCAGTTGAATCAATTCAGTTTCAGTTGATCGAGGAGGCGTCATTGCGTTCGGACAAATCCATATATGTCACACCACATCTGCTAGGCAGATGCCTGACAGCAGCATAACCTAACGCACTAGTCAGGTCTTGGGTGTATGCTTGTTCATGCATTTCTGTGTCTATCGGCGATGTTCATGCATTTCTGTACCTCTCAGCGATGTTCATGCATTTCTGTACCTCTCAGCGATGTTCATGCATTTCTGTGTCTATCGGCGATGTTCATGCATTTCTGTGTCTATCGGCGATGTTCATGCATTTCTGTACCTCTCAGCGATGTTCATGCATTTCTGTACCTCTCAGCGATGTTCATGCATTTCTGTACCTATCGGCGATGTTCATGCATTTCTGTACCTCTCAGCGATGTTCATGCATTTCTGTACCTCTCAGCGATGTTCATGCATTTCTGTACCTCTCAGCGATGCTTGTTCATGCATTTCTGTGTCTATCGGCGATGTTCATGCATTTCTGTACCTCTCAGCGATGTTCATGCATTTCTGTACCTCTCAGCGATGTTCATGCATTTCTGTACCTATCGGCGATGTTCATGCATTTCTGTACCTCTCAGCGATGTTCATGCATTTCTGTACCTATCGGCGATGTTCATGCATTTCTGTACCTCTCAGCGATGTTCATGCATTTCTGTACCTATCGGCGATGTTCATGCATTTCTGTACCTATCGGCGATGTTCATGCATTTCTGTACCTCTCAGCGATGTTCATGCATTTCTGTACCTCTCAGCGATGTTCATGCATTTCTGTACCTCTCAGCGATGCTTGTTCATGCATTTCTGTACCTCTCAGCGATGTTCATGCATTTCTGTACCTATCGGCGATGTTCATGCATTTCTGTACCTCTCAGCGATGTTCATGCATTTCTGTACCTCTCAGCGATGTTCATGCATTTCTGTACCTCTCAGCGATGTTCATGCATTTCTGTACCTATCGGCGATGTTCATGCATTTCTGTACCTATCGGCGATGTTCATGCATTTCTGTACCTATCAGCGATGTTCATGCATTTCTGTACCTCTCAGCGATGCTTGTTCATGCATTTCTGTACCTATCAGCGCGTTGGGTTACGCTGCTGGTCAGGCATCTGCTTGGCAGATGTGGTGTAGCGTATATGGATTTGACCGAATGCAGTGACGCCTCCTTGAGCTACTGATACTGATACTGTACCTAAGAGAGTGAATTTCTCCAACAGAATTTAGCCAGAGGACAATATGATGCCATGGGTTCTTTTTCAGTGCGTCAAGCTGTATACGGAACCTTGGTTTATCGTCTCATCAGAATGACTAGATAGATACTCAATTCGATTTTTCTGTCAAACTTGGCAGAAGGTGTTTGGCGTTCCTCAGAGATCAGTCTTAGGGCCTATCTTGTTCACTTTTTACACCCAACCTTTGTCTGACATCTTCAAAAGGCACTCATTTGGTTACCAGAAATATGCAGATGACACAGAATTACAAAAAGCCGCTCCACTATCTGATTTTAAAACAGTCATTACTGAATTGGAAGCTTGTGTAGCTGATGTAAAAACATGGATGGACAAAAACAAGCTAAAGCTCAATAAAGACAAAACCGAACTCTTAGCTGTTGGAGACCTAACTCGTCTTAAGGCAGCAGAAAAGGACCCAGTTACGTTTGGCCCTACTTCAGTGGCATTTCAAACATCAGCAAAATACCTAGGTGTATATCTCGATCAAATCTCGACTATGAACGACCAAATTTCATTCTTGTGTCGCTCGTGTAATTTTCATCTCCGAAGGCTAGCCTCAGTCAGACCCTACATAACAGAGAAAAATATGGCTCAGTTGGTTTCCTCTTTTTTCCTGTCCAGACTGGATTACTGCTATTCCACTCTTGCAGGTTTACCATCTTCCTCTATCAACAGATTACAGAAAATTCAGAGCAATGCTGCACGACTGGTTCCCGCCAAAAAGAAATCTGATCATATTACACCTCTGCTGAATTGGTTACACCGGCTTCCAATTGAGTCCCGCATTCACTATAAGTTAGCAACACTCGCCTTCAAACATTTTGACAAGTTTCTTCCATTGTATCTCTCCTCTGTATTGGAAACATATGAACCGCACAGAACATTAAGATCCAGTTCTGAAAAGCAGCTTAAAGTTCCAAGGACTAATCTGAAATGCGCTGGAAATAGGTCTTTCAGAGCTCAGGTTCTCCAAGTGTGGAACTCTCTACCTTCATCTCTTAGAAATTCCTCTGATCTACAGTCCTTTAAGTCAGATCTGAAAACTTACCTTTTCCGTAAGCATTTTTGTTCTGGGTGGAATGGTTAAACCAAGGTATGCTTGTTGGCAAATATCTTTGTGCTAGTATTTTTGTAGTCCTGTTTTAATGCATTGTGTATTTTATGTAGTTTCGGTATTAGATGTGATGTCATTTTTTTCTATCTGATTATTTTTAATGGGCACGCGCGCGCGCGCGCACGTATGTGTGTGTGTGTGTGTATGTGTGTGTGTGTGTGTGTGTGTGCGTGTGTGTGTGTGTGTGTGCGTGCGTGTGTGTGTGTGTGTGTGTGTGTGTGTGTGTGTGTGTGTGTGTGTGTGTGTGTGCGTGCGTGCATTTGTTTATGTGGTTATAATGCTCTGGTACGCGTAAGTAAGCGTGTAGGCATGTTAGTATGTCCGAACAGAATTCGATGTTAGAAAAAAAGAAATATTTTAATGCTTATGCAATTATGTTTTTAGTGCAGTTGATTAATGTCAGTGTGTGTGTGTCTGTTACGGAGGGACATTTATGACATTCCTGTTTTGAGAGTAAAATAACAACCGCAGCGTCTGAACACGACACAGACAGTACATACAAACAAACTAACAAAACGACACGACATTGACACTGGTGCGGAGGCCAAATGGTTAGTGCGCTGGATTTTGGCCCGAGTTTCCGAGTTCGAGCCCAGGTTTCGGCAAACCTGATGAGTTAAGAGTTAGAGATTATTTCGCGCGCATATCGTAAGAGGCATGTGTTGTTCTTGGGAATGTTATACCAGTTGTTTCATCAGCCATGTTCATGTACTTTTATCTGATATCACAACTTGTGAAACAAGACTGACATTTCTAAGCATAGAATAGAGCAGCAGCAGCAGCAGCAGCAGCAGCAGAAGAAGAAGAAGAAGAAGAAGAAAGTTTAAAATGATATAGCAGAACCCGGCAGTTTCGTTCCTCCCAGGATCTGTTTCCGCAAGGAACCCATCCCCAGTTCCTAACTCCCCCTCCCCAATCGATCACTACCCTCCTCCCTGCTCCCTCCAGCCCCAACCGCCGTCTTCCCCTGTCTCATCCACTCCTCGCTACCCCTCTCCATCACTTCCTCCCTCACTGTGCTGCCATTTTCCCTTTTATCTAACCCCCTTTTTTACACTGGCCCTGTACAATACAATGCACTTTACTACTATGATGTTGCTTCTGTCTCGTCAAGGCGGTAACATTGTGCACAAACCTATAATGTAGGCCCCGTGGCAGAATCGGTCAGTTTATATGTGTTTGTTGTTGCTTATAGTCCAGCCGACCGTAAAGGGCCATATCAGGACTGTCAAACCATACACATGCTAAACTGCGTCAACACATAACTGTTACATCTGCGCGCGCGCGCACACACACACACACACACACACACACACACACACACACACACACACACACACAAAGATTTCATCTAAAATCACAGTTGTGGATAGACGTTAAACAAAAGAACAAACGAACGAACACAGACACAATCCCCACCGAAACAAACCCACAAAACACAGTTGTTGACACATTATCCTAACCATTTAGCTCCGTAGGACAAATAACAGTAGGTAGTGCTGAGGACGTCAGCACTTCCGCTTAATTCATCATCCCCAGATTACTATTAAAAAAATCGTAAAAAACGATTAAAAAAACCCACAACTTCAAACCAAACAAAAAATACATAGAGAAGGCCATACAGGCAAATAGCATTGCAGAATGGACAGTTAGAACCCATCCCACTGTTTACAATTTTACTACCTTGTCGCAAAGTGAAACAGCACAGATAGTATACATCATAGACTGCGGAAAAGAGAAAAAAAGTGCCAAAGCTTGCTCTAAAAAAAGAAAGGGGAATGGACTGGGAAGGCAGAAAAAGGAGACAACAGTGAAGGAAGAAAAATGCAAAAATAAAAAGAGCAAAAGAAAAGAGGAAATTTCTAGCACATAATTTCCAGAATGCGGGGATGCTATGAAAATTTAGACACCCGGCATCCCATGGCCCACTTCGGGACGGGCGAGGGGGCAGGCTAGGGGGTGGGGGTGGGGGGGAATCGGTCAGTTAGACGTTGGACTTCTGATCCAGTGTTCTCCAAGTTCTTGGCCCTGTTTCGCCATGGTGTTGTGTCCTTGGGCTAGCACTTTACTCCGATTTTCCTCACTGCATGCACAGTGCACTGGTACCTGACTGTGGGGGAGGTTGAAACGGGAGAGGGAGAAAACTGGGGCCCGCTTTCCCACTTCAGATTCAAGGGTGCCGAAGCTTTTTTCGGCCATGGGAGATGTCAATACATATGCAATGCGTCTAGGTCTCGGCTTAGCAAGACTGCTGCTGCTACTGCTACTGCCACTACTGCTACTACTACCACTACTGCTGCTGTTACTAGTACTACTGCTGCTATTACTTCTACTACGGCTGCTGCTGCTGCTGCTACTACGACGTCGACGACTGTTGCTACTGTTGTAGCTGCTGCTACGACTATTACTGCTACTACACCTACTACTACTACTACTACGACGACGACGACGACGGCCACCACCACCACCACCACTATGACGGACAATGATGATGAGGAAGACGAGGAAGAGGAGGAGAAAGAGGAGAAGGGGGAGGGGGGGGTGAAGAGGAAGCGGTAACGGAGGGAGAAGTGGTACAGAAGGTGAAGCTGAAGGAGAAGTGGTACAGAAGGTGAAGCTGAAGGAGAAGTGGTACAGAAGGTGAAGCTGAAGGAGAAGTGGTACAGAAGGTGAAGCTGAAGGAGAAGTGGTACAGAAGGTGAAGCTGAAGGAGAAGTGGTACAGAAGGTGAAGCTGAAGGAGAAGTGGTACAGAAGGTGAAGCTGAAGGAGAAGTGGTACAGAAGGTGAAGCTGAAGGAGAAGAAGAACAACAACAATGACAACAATAACAACGACCACGCGACGACAGCTGATGACGATAACAACAGCGACAGCGAAAGACGAAACCTGGACTTTAATGATAGGCTTCTCTCCCAAATGACACCTGACCGTGAAGCGATTTTCTTCTCTTTTTATGATCATGTTATCGTTTTAGATTCCAGAAAATCAGTCCCTGTTGAATGGTACAAACAGTAGTAAAACGATGTTCTTCTACTCTGTTAGAAGCACATAAAGAATGTTGCCTGCAAGAATGAGTTATCATTATAAAAAAAATTAACAAAGACCACAATATCGAGAATTATGGTGATAGATATATGACACATTCCCCCCCCAAAGCTAACTGATTACACGCAATCAGAATTTGTCTGAAAAAAAAAGAAAAAGAATACGAGTACTTGACGATGATCTTTAAACGTAGAAGAAGGGAATGCAGAGACGTAAATAGAATGTGACAAAACTCAGATAATGGAAATACTCTCAAAAGTTGGCCTAAAATTCATGGCTAACACGTACACGCGTACGCGTGCGAGCACAGTGCTCCTAAACATATAAGGGAGAGGGAAGAAGAGGCAAAGACAGACAGACAGACAGAGTCAGGACGGAAAATGTTGAGGATGCCATTACAAAGTGCATTGAAAACATAAGACTATCCATCATCCTATAAAAAATATAAAAACACAGGGCAGAAAAAAACGGACGAGAACGAGAGCAAACAGCAAAGAAGAAGAAGAAGAAGAAGAAGAAGAAACAAACAATGGAGTGCAAAAGCTGGCGATGCAATTTCACCCAGATTAACACTGTTGATTCTCCTCTATCATTTCAGTGACAGCTCTGAACACATACACATCTCTGTCTGTCTCTGTCTCTCGTGGTTTATTCCGTTATTTTGATTCTGATTTCTTTATGTCAATGACTAAAAGAGCTCAGCAAAATGTGTGATTTAAGATTTACTGAGCCTGAATTTGATTTTGTGTGTGTGTGTGTGTGAAAGCAAAGGCGACGTTGACAGCTGCCGAATCAATGAATAGGAAGGCGACCGGTACCGTTATATTCAGCTTCGTGTTTTCTGGTCCGCTTGCTGCAGTGTTACGGAGCCTGTGTTGTATTTGTATTTCTTTTTATCACAACAGATTTCTCTGTGTGAAATTCGGGCTGCTCTCCCCAGGGAGAGCACGTCGCTATACTACAGCGCCACCCATTTTTTTTGTATTTTTTCCTGCGTGCAGTTTTATTTGTTTTTCCTATCGAAGTGGATTTTCCTTCAGAATTTTGCGAGGAACAATCCTTTTGTTGCCGTGGGTTCTTTTACGTGCGCTACGTACATGCTGCACACAGGACCCCGTTTTATCGTCTCATCCGAATGACTAGCGCCCAGACCACCACTCAAGGTCTAGTGGAGGGGGAGAAAATATCGGCGGCTGAGCCGTGATTCGAACCGGCGCGCTCAGATTCTGTCGCTTCCTAGGCGGACACGTTACCTCTAGGCTCTCACTCCACTATCTAAACAGAAATCATTCAGGACTCCATGGTGGGGAAGAGAAAGCAATGCGGGGAACAATGCTGGGTAAGGAGAACGTGTTGTGAACAAGTGACAGTGTTAGTGTCTCTGTCACTGGGGTAAGCTGTGTCACCTGCACGTTATGGTTTCTATTATGTGTGTTGTGAACAACATGTCCTGCACGTGGCCACTGCGTCTTGTGTGGGAAGCATATCTGGTGGCAGCGACACTGACAGGCCATTGCGCAATAAGAAATCCAAATAGGACAGGCTCGACCATTCACATTGTTGGTCTTTTCTAGCATATAATGTTGAAAACCTTCATGATAAATTACACGATGCATCGTTTCTGAATGATGTTAATTCGTTTGAGTTTGTCCGTTTATCAGAAATATTCCTTAATGAATCTTTTGACTTTTCAGTTTTTATCGATTTGTGAAATTTATTTGCTCCAGCTAAAAACCTGTCTTTTTTCGGAAGAAACACGGGAGGTGTCTTGTTACTTCTTAAGAATTGTTACGAACAGTATATACAAGACATTAATTTGGATTGTGAAAACACTGGTAGCAGTGAAACTGAAGAAATTGAATTGACAAAGATATAGTTATGGTTGGTTGTTATGTGGTCCTGTTGATGACAACCCTGAACTAAGAGATGGAGTTGTTAGAAGAAAATATATCACAAGTTGTACGTGATGATGATGCGTATGTGATCACTTGTGGCGACCTGTGTCAGGACAGGCTCATGTCAATCCGAATATAATGAAATGATAAATTATAGTGTTGATGTTAATGGTACAGAACACACTTCAAGGGTGATGTTGTAAATGATTTTTAAGTCTTTGTAAGATTTGTGCTTTATGTTTGACCTTGATGTTATGAATGGTTATTGTAATGGAGATAATATGCTTTTGTGTCACCACAGGGGCGCGGTGTTGTATATTGTCTTCTTGTCCCTGTGCACTTATCTCAGAATTGTAACATGATTGTGAGCGACTGTCTTCAGTCTTGGCATTTACCAATAATGATGACATGGCAAAACTGAATGACACGATCTGAAGGAAACCAAGATTCTGTTATGGAGGATTGGATAATTTGTTCAGAGGAAAGTGCTCAGTTATTTGAAAATGAACAAGATTCAAGCGACTTAGAGATCATCTTGGTGAGTCTTAAAAGATATTAACTGTGGATATAAATAGATGTGTGGATATCTTTCTTCAAGCAATGTACAATGCTGCTGCGTGTGTGGTGAAGATGGTTGGCAAGAGAAAGAAAGTTCAGAATGAGTGGTTTGAATGTAAACAGAAGAAAAGAACTGTGACTAGATTGCTTAAGACTGTTCAAAAGAACAAAGATGAAGATAAAAACAAGAAACTGAAAAAAAGTATGTTAGAGAGCGAGCAGGGTATACAAAACTGGAGCGACAGAAGAAATGTGAATTTGAACAAGCATATATAAAGAAAATAAAGGACTCCGTTAGTGACTAAAAAATCTTCTGATCAACAATTAGAACATTTAACGGAAAAGCCATAATTCATAATGAAATAACTTTAAATCAGTGGTTTGAACATTTCCGCAATATTTTAAAAAGTTGGATGTGTGGATATTAAGGATAGCAACCTGGAAGCAGATAGCTTTGGAGAACCATTATTTAACGACCCAGTATCGAAGAGGGAGATTGTGGATAGTATCAGGAGTTGGAAAACAGGTAAAAGTGCGGGGCCTGATAAGATCTTAGCTGAAATGTTAGAACATTCTGATGAAACAGTAGTACACTTCTTAGAAGCTTTGTTTAATGAATTATTCAAAAGGGAGTTTTTCCATAAAATGGGCTAAATCTGTTGTAGTGCCCTCTGCACAAAAAAGGGGATGTTAACAATCCAGACAACTGCCGAGGTGTTGCCCTCACAAGTGTCCTCGGTAAAATAAACACGAATATCTTAAACATACGACTAAAAAAAACGTGGGCAGAAAGAGAAGAAAAGATAATTAAAAAATAGGCAGGATTTAGATCAAAGTATAGCACCTTGGATCATATTTTTACATTGTATGCCCTGATCTAAAAATATCTCAGAAACACGAAGCTATATGTAGCATTTGTAGATTTCTGCAAGGAGTTCATTCAGTCAATGGAAACTTGCTGTGGAACATACAACGCAAAATGACATAGATGGCAGACTATATGTAGCGCTTAAAAGTGTATATGATTCGGTGCTTATATGTGTACGTAACAGATGTGTATAATCTGGCCTTTTTGAATGCCCACGTGGAGTTAAACAAGGCTTTTTGTTGAGTCCCTAACTATTTACTTTTTTTTTATCAACGAACTTGCTATAGAGATGACAAATAAGGAAAGACATGGCATACATTTAACTCCAGATATCAGAGTATTTTTTGTTGTTATCTGCTGATGATGTTATTATTTTATCAGACACTGCTATAGGGCAACATAATCAACTGGATGCACTAAAGTTCGAGGCTGGTAAGTTAGATTTGACTATAAATCTGGGCAAAGCGCACACGAATGTAATGGCTTTTTGAAAGAAAGGACATATTTCAGTTCACGAAAAATGGTTTTATGGAAACTATGAGTTTAAGTAACAACATTCATATACGTATTTGGGTCTTTCGTTTATAACTAAGTTGAGTCTTCAAAGCGCATGGATGGAAAGTTGTATAAAGGAAAGAAAGGGATAATGGACATTTTGAGATCTTAAAAAATTGATATCGATTTTTCTGCATTCTGGAAACTATTTGACTCGCAAATTAAATCAATTCTAACATATGAAACAGAAGCCTTGGGGTTGTACGATAAGAGAGGAATGGAAAAAAGTTAGGGCTTTTTTGTAAAGAATGTTTTAACCACACACGGCTTTCTCTAGATGTGTCAAGGTGTTGGCTATGAACGAATATCTCTAGCATGATTTAAAACAGATTAATTAATTCGTACAAATAGGACTGGCATGCCCACATTGAAGATTCTGAAAAACAGATTTTTTGTTTATTCATTTATTTATTTAAGGTATCTTGAAGCTCTGTGCGCTTTACATTCTTGAATAAGCATTTACTCAACCAGCCGCCGTGGCGAAGTGGTTAGCGTCGCGGACTGACGGCTGGGAGGACGCGGGTTCGAATCCCAGCGGAGGTGGGTTTTTCGGCCCGCGTCCGACTCCTACACAGAGTTGAGTGTGCTGTGGGCTTAAATGGGGAGACTGGGACCACACAGTTGAGTGTCATCCACTTCAAGGATGCGTCTTTGGGTGTATTGCTCTAATTACCTGACCAACACTGCAAGTGTCTGTATCTCTCGGGCCTGGTTAACGCCGGGATATCATTACGACAGGAAGCGTAGAGTACAGCCTTGTCACGCAGTCCCAAACCAAAATGGACCTCCATAGCAACATCGTCACCGTCATCGTCATCCTCCTTCATTATCATCAATATAAACAAAACAGTCTCAACGTCTGTGGCCTTTCCTGCTCTCATGGTGACCTCAGTTTCTATACCCCTCCACTTCCGTGTTTGGGGTGAGTCCTGTCAATGTCTTCAGTGTCGGCAGATTCATTGGGGACTGTTGTTTGAGGGACGTGGTGGCGGTCTCCACTTTGGGAGGGACGCTCATTCAGTCTGGCTCCGCGACTAAGCCATTATTGCCGTTAGTAGGGGGCTTAGTAGGTGGTGTCCTCAGTACGTTAAATCAGAACAGGCACCACTAAACACCACCGAAGAGACTCAGCAGCAGTGCAGGGTCTCCTCTGGTGTGTGGCCTCCTGGCGACCTAATATCGATGGTTCCCTGCGGACTGCCGACGCTGGAACTGGGACGGACGAACCCGGGTGTGGTCGTGTATGGGGGAATTTAAATGAGCGGCGTGGGAGTAATGCCACTGAAACGGTGCAGATGATGGGGCAGCAAAAGAAAAAAGAAGAAGAAGAAGAAAAAAAAAGCATTTACTCAAACATCCCTACACTGTGACAAACATACACATATGATTTGAAACATAGGTAAGAAAGAACAATGAAAAGAGATCATGTCATTATGTAAATCAAGTAATGTATCAGATATAAAAAGACAAAACTAGAAATGACAATAACAAGGACAATGTAGACAATTTTAAGACACACGCATGGTTCCGCTCTTTTAAAAGCATTTTTCAGACGGAAAATATATATCAAAGTGATAACTAATACATGGCAGAGAGGAGGCCTGGCTGGGATCAGGTTCAGAACGTTAGGCCCAAATGCCAACAAAAATGGCTGTCTGTTGACATCCTCATGGTCCCCTTGTCCTATCTGTGGTGCATTTGTTCAAGATGAAATACATTTTCTTTTTGTGTGCAAGTCTTACGAGGATATTCAAAAGAAAATTCTTTAATTGATGTGTAATTTTTGATAAAGAAATTTTAAAAAAAAAGGACCTTGCCAGTATAGTTTTGATAGATGTCGAAATGAGAATAAGATTAATCGCCTTGCTAGGGATTTTCGTGTAACGCATTTATCTTTGGAAGCTTTATGGTTTTCAGATAGAATTACTTCTTCTCTGGTGTCAGTTTTAAAACTTATATGAATCAAATATTTCACTGTTGTTGTTTATCTGAGAAAATTGTGTCATACCATTTTTATTTGCCTAGGTGTAAGGCATTGATAGTACTGAATAAACCAATAAATATGTACCCGTGTGAACATGAACTCTATATTTTGATGTATTTATATGTATTGATTGCACATATTCCGATGTAGGTATGTGTACTCTCGCTTTGTCAGTTTTATGTCCCAGGACTGAGAGGGGGAAAAGCATTAAGTTTTATAGTTCCAGTTTCTTTATATATATATATATATATATATATATATATATATATATATATATATATATATATATATATCTTGCCCCCACCTCTCTCTCTCTCTCTCTCTCTCTCTCTCTCTCTTCACCTCTATTTCTTCTGTTCTCTTCTTCTTCCCCAACGTTCTCTTCCCTCTGAAATAACAAAAAACAAACAGAACAACCCCAAAAAATCCAAACACAACAAGAAATAAACAACAACAACAGAACAAACCTCTTCCAGCTCAAATAACAAATAGAAATGAATAAACAAAACAAAATGATATGGAAAAACATATGGAACTAAAAAGCAAAGTTAAATGGAAGTGAATGACTTTCGCGTGGATTTTCTTATTCTCTCCTTAAAATCAAAGTGATATAGAAAGAAAAAGAGACACAGAAACAGACAGAGAAAGACAGGCACACAGACAGACAGACACACACACACACACACACGCGCGCTCGCGCACGCACGCACGCACACACGCATACACATTCACACACGCACACACGCACACAATCACAAACACACGCGCACATACATGCATACTCGCGCGATCGTCCCCCTCCCCCCCCAACACCCCCCCACACCTCGCCGCCCCCCACCCCGACCCCCACACTAAAGGATATGTATGTATATACGTCCCAAATATATTTATTTATTTATTTATTGAGAGAGAGAGAGAGAGAGAGAGAGAGAGAGAGAGAGAGAGAGAGAGAGAGAGAAGAAAAAAAGAAAAAAGAAAAACGAAAAACAATCGATCAAATATTCCAAATTTTCGGAACGATCTCGTTCTTTCCTCAAGGGATAAGTTGTTTACATGTTACCAGGGTCACTCTTACGCAGCTATTGACATATGATATAATATAGTGTAATATATCATGATATAACTCGACTGGTTTTCTTCTACAAAATTTTGCCAGAGGACAAAACTAATGTTGCCACGGGTTCTCATTCAAGTTGTTCTCAGGCCAGGTGCGTGCTGCACACAGGAGCTCGGTTTTATCGTCTCAACAGAATGACTTGACGCTCAGTTTGACAGAAAGGGCGAGACCGGTATTCGAACTCGGAACCTCACGGACTCTGTACTTCAGGTAAGTGTCTTGGTGACACGCCAAACAGGTAGCAGTATAAGATAAGGAAGGGGGCGGGGGGGCTGGGGGGGGGGGGGGGGCGAGAGAAGAAGAAGGAGCGGTGGATGGATAGTGTGGAAAATGTACAGACACATGGTGGGAAAGGGAGAGATATAGTGAGGAATTGATGGGATGTGTTGTAAGAAAAGAAGAAGGTAGAAAAAGAAGAGGGAGACAGAAAGAAAAAGAGTCTGACAGAAACACAAACAGATCGACAACGCAGACTCTTGGGGCTGCGAGGCAGGCAGAGAGAGCAAAAGGACAACAGGAAAACAACAGTGGAAACAACAAGAAGAAAAAAGAAAGAAACGAAAATACAGAGAAACAAACAATGGATAAAAAAGCAAACAGAAAAACAACAACAACCAGAAATCAGGATCAGCTAATCAAAGAAAGAAGAACAAAAATAAAAAAAATAACGACAGAAACGGTGAGAGAGGGAGAAAGAAAGGAGTTTGAGGCTGAAGGCAGTGTCAAAGTGTGGGGACTGGTCCACACTGACACGCTGCACCACACCCTTGGATCAGAACAAAAGGCAGATGGCTGACCTCCGCTTGAACCCAACGCCCTGGTAGAGCCTTGATATGTAAAAGACATTAGCCTCAAGTGGAATTATATAAATAAACAAAATAAAATTATATAGATATCGTGAAATATAAGAAAATACATTAACATATGGAAAAAACATGAAAGATATTTAGAAGGCAAACAACTGAAATAATCTAAGAATAAAAAAATTAAAAAAAATTAAAAAAAAAAAAGAATGCGCGAGTGCGCGCGCATGTTGGCGTGTATGTATGTGTGCGTATGTGTGTTCAGGTGCGTGTGTGCGTCTGTGCGTGTGAGTGTATACACGTGTATGTGTTTCTTTACGCGCGCGCGCATATGTATATCTCTATCAAGTGTGTGTGTGTGTGTGTGTGTGTGTGTGTGTGTGTGTGTGCATCGGGAAGTGTTTTCTGGGCTGAAACAGCTTGTGGCGGTTGGCTGGGCAATGTAAAGCCAAGTGAATGGCCCCTTCGGAAATGCCACTGTTCTGTGCTCTGGTCAAATTGCTCGTTCCCCGCGTTCAGGGCTGTTGAGTTTCATTCGTCAGCGAAGTTCATCCTTTGTGAAAACCTGACTGAAGTGTCCGACAACATCAGACTGTCCTGTGTTGTCACCGCCGTGACTAGGGCTCTGACTCCAGTTGATATTATAATCAATATTGTTTGCTTGGTTTGACGTCACAACAGAGTACCGGGAAGATTTATTTCTAATCAAAATGATACCATTCTGGTAGATGTAGGGCGTTGTGTGTGCGTGTGTGGGGTGGGTGGGTGGGGGGGGGGGGGGGGGGGGGGGGGGGGGGGGGACGGAGGGGGGTGTGTGTACCGGGTATGTAAGTTACACCAAATGGTGCCATTTCATCCACTTGGTTTTTGTACGGAGTAAAAAGGCAGAAAATACGAAGACATCACAACCAGACTGGCTTGAAAACCAAAGAGCTATCTCCTGGTGTTGTGTCCAAACTGTCTCCCCCATCACGGCGACGGGCAGAACTTCAGTCTCAAGATTAGCAACTCCAGTTAAACTAAAGGGGAATTGCCCCATTGGATTACTCGCTGACCATAAAACCTTCGACGCTGTTGCCCTAGACTGCTGTCACTTACCGTGTCCAGTCTGAGGTTCCGACATCAACAAGAACATTCCAAGACTGAAGAGAGCTTTGGCCTTTTCCCTTTAGTTATTTTACTGAAGATTAATGGGCATGCTACTTATTGACGGTTTCCGACAGTAGAATTCACAAAACTGAACCGAACAAAAATAGTTTAGTAAATCTCTCTCTGTCTCTCTTAGTCTCTGTCTCTGTCAGTCTGCAAGTCAGTCAGTCGGTCACTCTCTCTCTCTGTGTCTCTGTGTCTCTCTCTGTCAGTCTGCCTGTCTGTCTGTCTGTCCCTGTCTCTCTCTCTCTCTGTGATCTTTATCCAATCCACTGTTGGTCATGCATTAACCCTATGGGACATTGCAAGCGCCGACACCTTAATTAAAGCCACTTCTCAGCCTTCACAATCGTGCGCTTATAATTGCATTAAACAAAACCTCCTCTGTGACAAATTCTAACTATAGAAAACTTAGCATTCTGCCGCTGCACCTAAGACTGACTTACAATAGAGGAGTACATGCACAAAATAGTGACAGGTCGTGCTCTAGACTACCTATTGAAGAAATATTCTGTAAATGAGACCGAAATCAACGAAAATTAAACGTCCCAATTCCTAGAATAGACTTATACAAATCCAGCCTTGCCTGTTTCGGTTCATGACTCTGGAACTCATCCCCAGTATCCATTAAACAACACGGAAACATCATGACTTTCAAAAACCATTACTTTTCCAGTAAATATGGAACAATTCCCACTGTTTCAAATCACACCACAAAAGTTTTATTTTGCTCTCTCTCTCTTTTTATTTTTGATTTTTAATCAGCTATATTTTGCAATCGTTTAGTAGTACTCGTAGTGACATAAATGGAGGAGCTCACTATACTGTTTGTTTGCAATATGACAGGAATTGGCTTCAACCCCCACCTACGCCCCACTTTTCTCTCTCTCTCATATTCTTCACTTGAACCCACAATTGTTTCAATGGCGTTACTCTTTTTCTTTCTTTCTTTTTTTACATGGCTTATCTCCCCTGAAAGGACGCTCTCCCAGCAATACCTCCCATTTGATGTGCATTTTGATGTATTTCTGTTATTATTTCTTTCCTTCTACCTTTTTCTGTCTATGTTGCTTTCTTTTTCGTCTTGTTTGCTCTCTTTCGTTTACTTTTTCTTTCCTTCTTACTTCTGTCTCTGTGTATTTTTTCTTTCTTGTTTTTTTTTTTTTTTTTCGTATTGTGTTTATTTTCCTTCTTTCTCGTTGTCTTTTTCTCTTTTATTTCTTTCTTCTTTTTTTTTCGTTTAATCTTTTTGCCCCATATTTTGAAGTGTTTCTTTTTTCTTTCGTTTGAGTTTGCTGTCGTTTTGTTTTTCTTTCCTTTTCCTGTCTTTCCTTTGTTTTACTTTTCGATATTTTGTTTTGTTTGTTTTTCCTTGTTTTTGTCTGTCCTTCGTTTGTCTATCTTTTGGTCAGCGTTATTTCTGTTTTCATGGTCCGGCTGTTGGAAACCAGCTCCCTCTGCTGATCATATTTTCACTTCATTGAAGTCTTCCCTGATAACCCGTTTTTTGTGTGTTTTTTTTAACTTATGTAGAACAACACCCCCGCGCCATTCCATTGTTCCTTTTGTGTACTTCTCGTCAATCTGTGTGTGTGTGTGTGTGTGTGTGTGTGTGTGTGTGTGTGTGTGTGTGTGTGTGTGTGTGTGTGTGTGTGTGTGTGTGTGTGTGTGAGAGAGAGAGAGAGAGAGAGAGAGAGAGAGAGAGAGAGAGAGATATCCCGTTTTTGTACAGCGCCTATAGCCCTGACGCGGAACTGACAGATCGAGAAGTTATCAACTTGTGACTGTGGAGACTTTTGCTTTTTTTTTCACTGGAAATTGATTGACTGTGGTGTGCTGTTGTATTCACCCCCACCCCACCACCTGTCTCTCTCGTAGTGTTTACTTAAAGATGTTTTATTTTATCTTAAAGCAGAGGATTAGATGGCATTAATGGAGTACTGTATGTATGCAAAATAGAATCGATTTTGAATTCGCAAAAAAAACAACCTTTTTCATTACTTTTTTGACAGCGGAATCTATCCTGAAGATTGGACTGAGTGTCGTGTTCTGTCTCTTTACAAAGGCGTGGGAGGGAGGGGTTTTGAGAAAGAGTGGTCATGAAGGATTTATGTCATTTGTTGTTGTTTTTTCATGTAACACGCCTTCAGCTTTTAGAGAGAAAGGGCGCTATATAAATGTGCATTATTATTATTATTATTATTATTATTCTCATCATCATTATAATAATGATGATGATGATGATGATAATAATAATAATGATAATTATAATAATAATAATAATGATAATGATGATAGTTATCATTATATATATATATATATATGTTTAGATAGATAGATATACATACATATATATAGTTCAGAAAATCAGTGTTTTGAAGTATTTATGAAATCATTTGACTCTCAGATCCAACCTGTTACACAGTATCGGGTTGAAATATGGGGTTTCTTTGAATCAGCTAAATATTGTGAAAAATTCATTTATTGCTTTGAAGAAATTCATTGGAGTTTTTATGTAAACAGTTATTGGAGTGACTATGCAAACACCCAAGTAGTTAATCCATGCTGAAACCAATACTGAATACCCAATATATTTGAATTCTGCTGTTAGATATATATGCCTGGTTAAAGATAACGCGTATAGATGATGTAAGACTTCCAAAGAAAGCATACAATATGTTATATGATGTAGATATAAGAGGCAAAATAAAGTGGATGTCAAAACTTAGGGTAAAACTATATGAAATGGGGATTTACATACGTATGGTTAAATCAGGGAGTAGATTATATTAGCTGATTTATACGCACACTTCATTTGAGACGAAATGACTACCATCGGCAGGAATGATCTATCTCACATTTAAGAGCTCGGTTTGAATTTCATAGACGAGTTAATTCAACACTCTCTGATCCTGTTTATTTGTCTGTAAACATGGACAAACATCTGAATTCATTATGGCAAAATTAAGATATGGAATTCCTTACCTATTAGTGCATCCTTTTTGTTATATGATGGTAATGACTTTCTATGTCCTTTGTGTAAAGGTGCGAGTGAGAATGAAATCAACCTTATATTTTGCTGTCCTGTGTTAAATGGACTTAGAAATTAGTTATTTGATCCAAACTACTATAGGCAACCCTCCCTGTTCAGAGTGTCTATGTTGATACCATCCACTAAAAAAATCCGTGATCAAGCAGTAAGCAATTCACTCAAGTCATATAAAGCTTCCAAAATTAGAAGAAAATATATAGCTGGTTGACTGTTCGCGAATAAGAAATGCTGAACTGTTTGACTTATTTATACATCTGAATTGCTTGTTTACACCACCCCTTCATGAGTGGTCATGGCCTATACCCGTCACACACACACACACACACACACACACACACACACACACACACACATACGCGCGCGCGCGCGCGCACGCACACACACACACACAACAACAACAACAACAACAGCAACAACAACAACAACGAAACACATGTAGTTTCAGTGCACATAACGCATTAAAGCACATATGCCTGATGCGTAATTCCATTTCATCAGGGTAATGATAATGTGTTTGTGTGTATCTATGTGGAAGGGAACGAGAAAAAAGGGAAGAAGGGAGAGGCAGTAGACGAGGACTGGTGGAGGGAGAGGAGAAGTATGCGGGGGTGTGGGAAGCGGAAATGGGGGATGGGGTGTGGGAAGCGGAAACGGGGGATGGGGTGTGTGGGAAGCGGAAATGGGGGATGGGGTGTGTGGGAAGCGGAAATGGGGGATGGGGTGTGGGAAGCGGAAATGGGGGATGGGGTGTGGGAAGCGGAAATGGGGGATGGGGTGTGGGAAGCGGAAATGGGGGATGGGGTGTGTGGGAAGCGGAAATGGGGGGTGGGGTGTGGGAAGCGGAAATGGGGGGTGGGGTGTGTGGGAAGCGGAAATGGGGTGTGGGAAGCGGAAATGGGGGGTGGGGTGTGGGAAGCGGAAATGGGGGGTGGGGTGTGTGAAGCGGAAATGGGGGATGGGGTGTGTGGGAAGCAGAAATGGGGGATGGGGTGTGGGAGAAGCGGAAATGGGGGATGGGGTGTGTTGGAGAATGAAATGGGCGGTGATGGAGGTGGAGGAGGCAGTAGAGAAAAGCTTCATGTGTGCGCGGCAAGTGCTTCTTTTCTTGTCACCTACTATCTGAATGCCCTTTGGTAATATCTGGACAGGAGCGCATTGGAATAACTGGCTTGTTGCTGTAGATACTGTAAAGATGAAAATAGAAACCTCGCCAGCAAGCGGTGCACCAAATGAAACCATTCCATCAGGGCTGTCAGACAAGGTAATTCAGCACATCACTCCTCTTACATTATGGTTAGAGCTGATAGCCTCACCAGTCACTTGCTGCAATTGATTGACTCTCTCTCTCTCTCTCTCTCACACACACACACACACACACACACACACACACACACACACACACACACACACACACACACACACACACACACACGCACACACACGCACACACACACACACACACCAGCAACAAAGAATTACTCAACGAGCATCACACTGGTCTGTTGTCTCCCATCACAGAATGTTAGTGATACATGGGTACTGTGGACAGCATTTGTCATGACTTACATCCTGAAGTGAAAGTGCACAAGCCTCGTTAGGTCTGGTTACAGGGAATGGACTGGACGACTGACCAAACACCGAGACATGGCCAGTGGTCAGTGGCTGGTGCCCGTCTGCTGGTGTCCTCACAGAGCCACTGTGTGTGTCTGGTCTGTTGTCACTGTTGGCAACATACAGCAAGTCGTGGTGAATGGACACACACTTCGGGACTGACCTCGTTATCACCATCACCAGTGAACGGCTGCTCAGGCCGAGCATCTTTCGCTGCTCCATCTGTCTTCTGCAGATTGTGCCGAGGGAGTGTTGGGTAGGTGGTGCACAGGGGTGGAAGGGGGGATCTTAGTGCTGTCGATACACATTGAAAGACGGTGGGGATGAGGTAAGCTCTTTTAATATAGATGATATCCCCCTGTGCCTTGTGGTGGGATTTCCATCCTTTCTGTAACTCTCTTTGTTTCTGTCTCTTTTCTTCTTTTTCGTTCTGTCTTCTCCTCCTGTCTCCTACCAATTCCTTGGCAACAACCCTCCCCTCCCACCCCCCAGAACAACATCAACAACAACAAATCAACAACACGTGAATTACCAGTTAGCATTTTTCGGTACTGTATATTTTCAATGTGTTTTTGCACTTTGCACTATACAGTGTACAGTCTCGTCATTATCATTCGTTTTCATTTTATGTGTTCTTTGTATGTTTATTTATTAATCTTTAAAATTAATCATCTGCAGATGACTGAACGACCACTGTTGGAGACATATTCTGGAACTGGATGCAATAAAATAGCTGTAATCGTACCACATTTTCTTTTCCAAAACGTTTTGAACTAAAACGTTTGTCTTTTTTTTTTCTTCTTCTTTTTTGGGGGGTGGGTGGGTGGGGGTGTTGCTGCTTTGTCGTTGTTGTTTCGACGGGATTCCATTCTGGATATTCTTTAGCAACGTATTTCAAACTCTATCATGCCCGTGTATGGATAGCTGGGCTTTTAAACCATTGATCACGTTTTGTCAGCTGGGAACCTTTTAGCCTGTAGAAGAGTTTTGGAAAACCAAACATTACCTTGCCAAGGACTGGGCATTTCATTTTAAAATTTCCATGAATGTCTTCATCTTTAACCATGTACATAGGACGTCAGAAGTAAGACCTATGGACACAGATCGTTTTCTTTTCAATCGCCAAAGACGTGGAACAAGCTCCCTGATAACCTCCGTCATTCTGATTCCCTCGCATCTTTTAAGTCTCGTCTCAAAACTCACCTTTTCCCTCAGCAATAAGTTCAATTGTGGCAGGTCCACTTCCTTTTCGTTAGGTGTGCTTGACTATGTGTGTATACATATGTATATGTACATAACTACATGCATGTATATGAATGTATATTGTGTGTGCGTGTGTTTATATAAGTTTGTGTCTGCCTATGTGTGCGTATGTGTTAGGGTAGCTGTTAGATACACATGTATGTTAAAATGTATGTATGCAGTGTGTGTGCGTGCGTACGTGTGCGTGTGTGTGTGTGTGTGTGTGTGTGTGTGTGTGTGTGTGTGTGTGTGGTCACATTTTGGTGCGTGTATGTAACATAGATATAATGTTTTATGTTAACAAAAGCGTTTTTGTAAAGCACCTAGAGCAGATTTCTGGATAGTGTGCTATATAAGTATCCATTATTATTATTATTATAGGACACTGGACTCTGGTGTGGATTCCAATTTTACTTCTTAACCAAACCAAACCAAACCTAGTTTGTAGGCATATAAATCATACCGGAATTTTAGTATGTTTTCAGAATGTCTGCAAAAAGTCTATACAGCATCCAGTGTCCTTTTATTACTTCAAGTAAATTCTGTTCCACTAGCGAACTATGATGATTCATGATAATTCACAGTTAACAATTACATATCTTTAGTCATTTTCAAAACATCTTCAAGATTTTAACATAAGAATGAAAATCATATTTGTTTGCTATATCTAAAATTCACAAGGAAAAACAATTAAATAGTAAGAGCACACGCGCGCGCACATATGCACATGAACTAGCACCTACACCAGAGAGAGAGAGATAGAGAAAGAGACAGAGACAGAGCGTGATCTGGAGGAATCTGTACAAGAGGAGAGGATCAAACGGGTTTAGTTTCAGCCGATGATGTAAACAGGAAACGGAAATTCGGAACCGAAGGCTGTCTCCCATCCAGGAGAGTGAAGGTGAATGGAGTATTGGTTCACTGTGGAAATGGCTCAGACGGATCAGGAGAACGCTGTCTAGTATAGGGCACAGTGAGTTCCCTCTCTCTTTCTTCATTTAGATCGATGGTCTGGTGGAAAAGAAGAGAGAGAGAGAGAGAGAGAGAGAGAGAGAGAGAGAGAGAGAGAGAGAATTCGTAATAGCGTTTGAAACAAAAAATGGAAAAATCTAAATTGAATATCATTGGGCACAGGCTGTTTGAATTCAACACCACTGTTTCTCTATGAGTTACTCTTTTCAAATGAAGATATGTGGGTGGTGCCTGAGTATGAACGTGTGTTCCTCTCTGGAGGAAGGTGGAAAATGGTTAAGGCGCTCATCTACCAATATAGTGTCCGTGAGGGTCTGGGTTCGACTCCCCGCCTCCCCCTTTCTCGCAAGTTTGACTGGAAAATCAAACTGAGCGTCCATCATTCGGATGAGACGATAAACCGAGGTCCTGTGTGCTGCAAACACTTAGCGCACTGAAAAAGAATCCACGACAACAAAAGGAGTGTCTGAATGAGTTGGTTTGTCCTGCGACCTGTTCCATAATTATTTAAATCAAATTTCAATGAAACTGTGATAGCTTGCTGAGCATAACATATATTTCTGCCTGACCGTATTCTTGCAATGCTTGAATAGATGAATGAAATGTCCATATATATAGACACAGCAATGATATTTTTGTTGCAATACCTTAAATGAAATCAGCGAAAACATGAAGGAAAAAAGAAAGAAAGACAACAATTTACAACAAATAGGTAACACGCCCTAAACGTTCACCATCTCTGAACCAGTCTTCGTTATTCTGGAAAGAGTCAAAGCAGACTGGACCATCTTGCAAACCTGTCAACACGTTACATAAGACATATTGTAGGCTTAGGGAGAAAACTGGTGACGGAATCCTAGGCCATAGGAGGCTGTCTGGCTGGGTGTGGATCCCAAGCAGGATCACTGGACGAGACCTAGGAGAATGGCTGGTTGTGACGGAAACCCAGGAGAGTGGCTGGTTGTGACGGAAACCCAGGAGAGTGGCTGGTTGTGACGGAAACCCAGGAGAATGGCTGGTTGTGACGGAAACCCAGGAGAATGGCTGGTTGTGACGGAAACCCAGGAGAGTGGCTGGTTGTGACGGAAACCCAGGAGAATGGCTGGTTGTGACGGAAACCCAGGAGAGTGGCTGGTTGTGACGGAATCCTATGAGGATGGTTGTGTTGGCGAATTCAATCCCAACTTTTTTTTTCTCTTTTTTTAGCTCTGTCTGTCAGCAAGCAGTAGACACTGCTCGCATTCTTTTTTTTTCTCTCTGTCAGTGGGAAGCTTATCCCCCCTGACGTCCATTCAGAGTCACATCAGCACAGTGCTGTTAACTCGGAGAGAGCGAATGGGATGCGGGGGAGGCGGGGAGGATGGGGGCGCGGGGTGGGGATGGGGGGGGTAGGAAAGTATCAGAAAGGCAGAAGTTCAGTATTTTGAGGGTTACTTTGAAAGGATGGGCAAATGTAAAGGACGCTGATGGCCGATTCAGACCACATCTGTCCTTAACGATTTTGGTTTCAATACATTTGTAATGAACATCCTGTTGCGGAGAAGATTCCTCTCTCCGTCTCTGTCTGTCTGTCTGTTTGTCTTACGGCACGAATCTTCTCTTTGTCCCTGTCTCTGTTTCTGTCTATATCTCCCTGTATCCATTTATATCTGTCTATCTGTCTGTCTGTCTGTCCGTCTGCCTCTCTGTCTGTCTGTCTGTCTATGATTCTGCTTCTTTATCTATCTATCTATCTATCTATCTATCTGTCTGTCTGTCTGTCTGTCTGCCTGCCTGCCTGTCTATCTATCGATTCCTCTCTCTGCCTGTTTATCTGTCTATCTACCTATATATCAGTCTATCTGTCTCCATTCGTACCCCTTGATCCTTTTAGCCTCGGTATTATTATCATCCTGCTTTCTGTCTCTGTGTCTCCGTCTCTCTTTATGTCACCGTCTCTGTCGGGGGCGTGAACTGAGGCTTCGAATGGGAAAGTCGCGTCGAAGCAGCTCCGTGAAATTTTCACCTGTTTGACGTACAGCAGCAGTATTCTGTTTTGTAGTTTTGTTGAGAGAGTGGTGAAGGACCATGCCATCAGCTGCCGTGGTTTTCAGAGCCAGGTGTGGCTGCTTTTTGTCTGTGTACATGGCTTTCATGTCAAAAAGAGCCAGAGAGAGAGCGGCAATGAAGTTGGCCATGTTGACACCGCGCTGCCGTGTAGACGGTGTAGTGCTGGGTTTGCTCCTCACTCTGATGTTCTGGGGCGGTATACTTTTGAGGTGTGGAGACGTGGAGCGGAACCCCGGCCCCGGACCTGTGAGGACGGACTCTGCGGCAATCCAGACTGACCAGCGGCGGACGGAGGGCCAGTGTGGACAGGTCAGGCGCCTCTTCGGACAGCGGACAGTCGACTCCCCCTCGTCCCTCTTCACAGGATTCTCCCACTCTGGTGGACGTTATGAACTTGATGCAGTCAATAAACAGTAAGTTTGACAACAAGTTTGACAATATTGATCAAGGGTTGAAAGATCTGGGGGACCGGTTTGCGTACCTTGAGGGAGAGGTCAGGGGTTTGAGAGACGAGGTGAACGACTTGAGACAAAAGAACAAAGACTTGACGAAGACCAACACTGACCTTATGAACAGAACTGACGCTCCAGAGAGAAAAATAGACGACCTAGAGGGCAGATCAAAGAGAAACAATCTGATTTTCCACGGGATAAAGCAAAGACCAAACGAGGACTGTGTGGGTATTATTCAGGACCAACTGACTGACAAACTAGACATGACGGACAGTGTTGAATTTGATCGTGTTCATCGACTTGGTAGCAGACCAGACTCACCAATAATAGCTAGGTGCTGTTTCTTTAAGGACAAAGTGAAGATTCTGAAAGAAAAACTTAAAGGGCACCGATGATTTTGTGGGTGAAGAGTTCTCCATGCGTGTGCGTGAGATCAGAAAAAAAGCTTGGTCCGCACTTAAAAGCAAGAGATGACGGGAAGCGAACTTACATGGCCTTTGATCATCTAATGATTGAAGGGAGGAAGTTTTATTATGACCCACTTAGCGACACACTGACCGAATCCAATTAGGAAGTTGGCCGGCCGTGTGCTGTGCAACATTTTGCTCCGAGCAGTAATTTGACCGGTAACAAAACTTCCTTGCCGCCGGTAAAATGTCCACCCACAACTGTCACACGTGCACGAGCAACTTGTGACAGGACCTGTCAAACTGAGTTGCCAGTGCGTGCTGAGCACGTGCAAGGTGAACCTGTTGAACATGGTCAGGGGCATGACGACACATCTGTGTCGAGTGCAAATGAAAGTGTGAATGGCAGTGTGTTGGGCAGGGAGGAGGTGGTGGATTCTAGTATAAACAATCTGGAAATAGTAGTTAGTAAACGACCGTTTTCTTTTTTGTTATGGAACGTCGATGGTTTGCTTTCAAAAATTAAAGACCGAGATTTTGTTTCGTATTTGTGTAACTTTGACTTTGTATGTCTTTTTGAAACATTTGTTGAATACTGTGACACAACTTTATTTGCTGATTATAATGTTTTCTGCAAACCTGCAATCAAACTTTCTGACCGAGGGAGACGTTCAGGTGGTTTGGTGTGTCTAATTAGGAAATAATTTACCCCT
This sequence comes from Babylonia areolata, assembly GCF_041734735.1. Lineage (NCBI taxonomy): Eukaryota > Metazoa > Mollusca > Gastropoda > Neogastropoda > Buccinidae > Babylonia > Babylonia areolata. The sequence continues at coordinate 8,198,732 of NC_134879.1, forward strand.
TTTGTGAAAACGATTGCCTTAAAATATACTAATTTCTGTGTATTTCTTTTAGATAAACAGTTGTTTGGAACATTGGAAGATGTATTGTATGTATGTGCTTACGTTCCTCCGGAAGGTTCTCCGTTTTACTATTATTTTGATATTGACAATGGTATTCATTTACTTGAAGAATGTCTGATTGACCTTTTCTTGAAATATGATGCTCATATTATATTATGTGGCGATTTAAACAGTAGAACGTCAAACATAGCTCAAGATTTTTTTGCAATGTTGTAATCAAGATACACAGTACAAAAGCCAATCACTTAGTTCAATACGCTGTTCACGAGATTGTACGTTGAATAATTATGGGAAAATGTTACTAAACATGTGCACCACTCTAGATTTAAGTATCTTAAAGGGCGTGTGGAATGGCAATCTTGAAGGTCGCTATACATACATATCGGATTTTGGTAGCAGTGTGAATGACTGTTTTGTTCTTTTTAACGAACTCTTTTCCATAGTGTTTGATTCATGTAGGTTATGTGTTTGTGAAAGGATTGATTCTGACCATATGCCTGTCACAGTCAGTGTTGAATTTCAAAATGATAACTTTTATTACGTGAACAAAACAAGAAAGGAACAGATAATAATAATAATAATAATAATAATAATAATAATGGATACTTACATAGCACACTATCCAGAAATCTGCTCTAGGTTCTTTACAAAAACGATTTTGATAACATAAAACATTATATCTATGTTACATACACACACCAAAATGTGACCACACACACACACACACACACACACACACACACAAACACACGCACGCACGCACGCACGCACGCACACACACACTGCATACATACATTTTAACATACATGTGTATCTAACAGCTACCCTAACACATACGCACACATAGGCAGGCACAAACTTACATAAACACACGCACACACAATACACATTCATATACATGCATGTAGTTATGTACACATACATATGTATACACACATAGTCAAGCACACCTAACGGAAAGGAAGTGGACCTGCCACAATTGAACTTATTGCTGAGGGAAAAAGGTGAGTTTTGAGACGAGATTTAAAAGATGCGAGGGAATCAGAATGACGGAGGTTATCAGGGAGCTTGTTCCACGTCTTTGGCGATTGAAAAGAAAACGATCTGTGTCCATAGGTCTTACTTCTGACGTGAGGTATCCTGAGAAGTCGAGTATCAGAGGAAGAACGGAGCTGGCGAGACGGGGTATAGATATGGATGAGTTCAGAAAGATACTCGGGGCCAGATCCGTTGACTGCAGAAAAGGTCACAGTGGATAGCTTATAGTCTATTCGATCAGAAACAGGCAACCAGTGGAGAGAGTGAAGGAGAGGAGAAACATGGTCAAATTTAGAAGCTCTGCAAATGAGTCTGGCAGCGTTATTCTGAATTCGTTGGAGTCTGTCTAACAGGTATTTGGGAAGGCCGGCCAAAAGAGAGTTGCAGTAATCCAATCTTGAGAGAACCAGAGAGCATACAAGTGTCTTGGTTGCATCGGTTGAGAGATAGTGGCGGATAGAGCTGATTCTACGCAGTTCCAAATAGGCAACTTTACAGATATTCGAAATGTGCTGTTGGAAGGAAAGAGACTGGTCCAGGATTACACCAAGACTGCGAACAGAGGGAGAAAGTGAAACAGGTGTGCTATTGATCAGAACAGAGTCAGGAAAGGAAGGATGTTGACGAAACTTCTTTGGACAGGTTATCATAAATTCAGTCTTATCATCATTTAATTGCAGCTTGTTGAGAGTCATCCAGTCCTTTAGGCCAGCAATGCACTCCTGTGTTTGAGTCACCAGTGCATCAAATTCAGCTATGGAAGCCGACTGATAAAGTTATGTGTCATCAGTAAAGCTCTCATGCGACATCGCATGATGACTGATGACATCCGACACAGGAGCCGCATACAGCACGAAAAGAACAGGACCTAGGACGGACCCTCTAGGGACACCATATTTCAAGGCAGATACTCTAGAGTATGTACCATTTACACACACTTGCTGTGTACGATCTGACAGGTAAGACGTGATCCATGCTAGTGCAGTGTCACGAATACCAAAGGAAGTTTTAAGTCTGTTCAAGAGGATAGAGTGGTCGATAGTGTCAAAAGCTGCTGACAAATCTAAGAGAGCGAGAACAGATATCTTATCCAGATGGTAGATAAATTTGTGTGGAACAATATGAATGCGGATGTCTTCATTGATACTTTGCACACAGATACAGTTAGTGCCAAAATTAATGTTGCCGTGAATTTGATTGATGTTGATGCAAAGAAATGTTAGAAGATTTTTAAGAAGATTTCACCGCTCATCGGACGTAGAAATTCAGCATGAATACAGAAAAGCTAGACGTGAATACAAAAAGTTACTGCATAGAAAAAACCCCAATTAAATGATATGATTATAGATAAACTTATAACATCTATTCATAATCAAAAAGAGTTCTGGAATAATGTTCACAAAGCGTCATTTAAAAAGAAACAACCTGTAAATAGCATTGACATTGATACTTGGTTTAAGTATTTTAAATCTTTGTTGGACAAAGATACTAGGAATGATAATTTTGATGAAGATCTCCAGCGTGCTAAGTGTGATGGTCACATGTATCGTCCAATATCTAGGGAAGAGGTCTTGCTTGCTGTTAAAAAGTTAACAAATAAAAAAAACAACGTAAAGCTTCTGGTCCTGACGGCATTATTGGTGAATTATATAAAAACTCTAACGAGCAAATTATACAGTTTTTTTGTTAAGTTGTTTGATGTTCTGTTTGATAACGGTATTTTCCCCGAAGCCTGGACGGAGTCAATTATTTTGCCATTGTATAAAAAGGGTGATGCCAGAGACCCAAATAGCCATAGAGGTATCTCTCTGAGCAATATAAGTTGTATATTATTTAGTGTTATTATTAATTCAAGATTACAGGAATGGGTACAGATAAACGATATTACAGGTGAGTTCCAAGCCGGTTTTAAAAAGGGTTATTCAACAATTGATCATATGTTTGCTCTGTTAGCATTAGTACAAAAACTGTTTTCTAAAAAACCGAAAATTATATGTTGCCTTCATTGACTTTGAGAAGGCCTTTGATTCTGTGAACAGAAATTTACTCTGGCCTATTTTGTTGAAAAATGGTATAAGAGGAAAATTGTACAGATGTATTCAGAGTATGTATGATAATGTAAAATGTAGAGTCAGATGTGGCGCTGCACTAACAGATTATATTAATTGTACAACAGGAATAAAGCAAGGTGATGCATGCAGCCCAGTGTTATTTTCTCTTTTCATTAACGAATTGGCTATTGACATAGTCATGGAAGACACGGTGCCACTATTTCTTTTGATGCATTTGAGCTGTTTATTCTTTTATTGGCTGACGATGTTATTTTATTATCAGAGCCTGTTGTTGGTCTTCAGACTCAGTTATATACTTTAAAGTAAGCTGTAACATCTCTTCAGTTGAAGGTTAACATGGAAAAAAAATATATTATTGTGTTTTGGAAGGGAGGATACTCAGGAGCGAGGGAGAGATGGTTTTATGATAGTGTAGCTATGCCTGTGGTAAATGTGTATAAATATTTAGGGATATTTTTTACCACACGTTTAAGCTTTGTTTCAGCGTGTAAAGATCTGGCTAGTAGGGCGAAAAACGCATTGTTATGTATCATGAAAAGATTATCTTCACTAAATAATACTTTCCTGAACCTATTTCTAAAAATGTTCGATTTCCAAGTGCAGCCCATTGTACAATATGGTTCAGAGATGTGGGGTTTAAACAAAGCTGCGTTATACTGTGAATCTGTACATCTGTTTGCTTTGAAAAAGTTTCTGTGTGTTGATATGTGTACCCCAAATGACCTTGTTTATGGTGAATCCGATAGTTATGAATTCTGCTGTTCAATGCATAAGATACTGGCTTAGATTGATACAAATGGATGAAAGTAGAATACCTTTGAAAACTTATAACATGTTGTTTGAACTGGATGCTAGAGGAAAGAAAAATTGGGTAACTGATGTACGTATTTGTCTGTGTGAAAATGGTTTTGCGAAGTGTGGTTAAATCAAGGTGTGGTCAGTATAAATGATTTTGTTAAAATATTCCGTCACCTTTTAATTGATTGAAGATGGCAAGCATGGAATAAACATGTACAGATTAGTGATATATTTTGTATGTATGGAACTTTTTGTGGGCTGCATGACATGAAACCGTATTTAATGCTAAATATGGACAAACATTTGAGAATTATAACTACAAGATTTAGGTTGGGTGTGTCGGGTTTAGCAACTCATCGTTACAGATACAGGAAACATAATGATAATGATTTGATTTGCCCTTTATGCCAAAGAGAAGAAGAAGACGAAGTACATTTTGTGCTGAGCTGTCCAGCTCTTGAAGAGATTAGAGAAAAATATATTCCATCTAAATATTACCGACAGCCTTGTACATTCAACAGTTTGTTGATGTCTTCAAAACGACAAAATAATGTGTGGAATTTGTCCATCTTCCTGCATAAAGCATTTAGATTTAGAGAAATTGCAACTTCATGATAATTATGTTTTGTTATTATTAATGTTGTTTCAAGTGATTTTCTTTTTCTTCATATAAGTTCAAACAAATGCGACGCAACAGATGCTGATTGTGTACCCCTTCATAGGGGCTATGGCATGATGAATAAATTATCCGTATCCGTATCTGTCTCTGTCGCTGTGTCTGTCTCTCTCTTTCTCTCTGTCTCTCATTGTTTGTCTCTGTCTCTCCCTGCCTCTTCTGTCTGTCTCTCTGTCTCCAGCCTGTTCGTTCTCTGTCTCCGTCTCCGTCCTTATCTCCCTCTCCGTCTATCCGTCTCTCTATCCCCGTCTCTGTGTGTCTATGTGTCTGTGTCTGTCTGTCTGTCTGTCACTCTTCCTCTCTGTTTCCAGTCTGTCTGCTTTTCCGATCATCGTTTCCCGTTTCCCACTATTGATCCCAACCTCACTCTTAAAGCCCTACAGCTTTTTTCAGACAATTCAAAGACAAATATTCCGACTTGCACAGAAAAGCGTTCGCATGGTGAACCATTTCCAACATTAACAACTCCTGTCCATCCACCACAAAAACAACTTGACACAAATAGAACAGCGCTGGGACTGCGCGTACCCGCGTGCACACACACACACACACACACACACACACACACACACACACACACAAGTTATTTCAGCGATAGTGGAGAACACATGTATCGGAGAAAAAGAGAGAAGGAGGGAAAAACAAAGAAACAACAAACGGGTGAAGAAGGGACAGGGCTGCAGGGTGAACGGGTGAAGAAGGAATAGGGCTGGGGCAGGGTGAACGGGTGAAGAAGGGACAGGGCTGGGGCAGGGTGAACGGGTGAAGAAGGAATAGGGCTGGGGCAGGGTGAACGGGTGCAGAAGGGACAGGGCTGGGGCAGGGTGAACGGGTGCAGAAGGGACAGGGCTGCAGGGTGAACGGGTGAAGAAGGAATAGGGCTGGGGCAGGGTGAACGGGTGCAGAAGGGACAGGGCTGGGGCAGGGTGAACGGGTGAAGAAGGGACAGGGCTGGGGCAGAGTGAACGGGTGAAGAAGGGACAGGGCTGCAGGGTGAACGGGTGAAGAAGGAATAGGGCTGGGGCAGGGTGAACGGGTGAAGAAGGGACAGGGCTGCAGGGTGAACGGGTGAAGAAGGGACAGGGCTGGGGCAGGGTGAACGGGTGAAGAAGGGACAGGGCTGCAGGGTGAACGGGTGAAGAAGGAACAGGGCTGCAGGGTGAACGGGTGAAGAAGGGACAGGGCTGCAGGCTGAACGGGTGAAGAAGGGACAGGGCTGCAGGGTGAACGGGTGAAGAAGGAATAGGGCTGGGGCAGGGTGAACGGGTGAAGAAGGGACAGGGCTGCAGGGTGAACGGGTGAAGAAGGAATAGGGCTGGGGCAGGGTGAACGGGTGCAGAAGGAATAGGGCTGGGGCAGGGTGAACGGGTGCAGAAGGAATAGGGCTGGGGCAGGGTGAACGGGTGAAGAAGGAATAGGGCTGGGGCAGGGTGAACGGGTGAAGAAGGAATAGGGCTGGGGCAGGGTGAAGAAGGAATAGGGCTGCAGGGTGAACGGGTGAAGAAGGGACAGGGCTGCAGGGTGAACGGGTGAAGAAGGAATAGGGCTGGGGCAGGGTGAACGGGTGAAGAAGGAATAGGGCTGGGGCAGGGTGAACGGGTGAAGAAGGAATAGGGCTGGGGCAGGGTGAACGGGTGAAGAAGGGACAGGGCTGCAGGGTGAACGGGTGAAGAAGGAATAGGGCTGGGGCAGGGTGAACGGGTGAAGAAGGAATAGGGCTGGGGCAGGGTGAACGGGTGAAGAAGGAATAGGGCTGGGGCAGGGTGAACGGGTGCAGAAGGAACAGGGTTGAGGCAGGGTGAACGGGTGAAGAAGGAATAGGGCTGGGGCAGGGTGAACGGGTGCAGAAGGGACAGGGCTGGGGCAGGGTGAACGGGTGAAGAAGGAATAGGGCTGGGGCAGGGTGAACGGGTGAAGAAGGAATAGGGCTGGGGCAGGGTGAACGGGTGCAGAAGGAATAGGGCTGGGGCAGGGTGAACGGGTGCAGAAGGGACAGGGCTGGGGCAGGGTGAATTACTCTCATAGGCATACTGCCGGACTGGCTTGGATGTACATGTAAAAAGCTTCATCCTATTAAGACTGTGATTCCGTCTGTCTGTCTGTTTGTTAGTCTGTCCGTCAGTTGGTCCGCGTCTCTGTGGGCCTGCCTGTTTGTCTGGCTGTGACATACCCCCAAAACATATGCGTGTATAATTTCATAAATGCTTGCATGTGTTTGTGTGCTCGTGCGCACGCGTGTTTGTGTGTCTGTTACTGTGTATGTGCCTGTGTTTCTGTGTCTTCTCGTCAGAGAGGGAAAGAGAGAGACAGAGAAACAAAGAGACAGAGAGAGACAGGGACAGACATACAAACAAATGCTTTATTGCCCCATTTGAAGGGGGTTAGACAAAAGTAAACAAGATAGTATATCTAATTAACTGCGATACATATTGTTAACACACACACAAAATATACAAGTACAGAAATAGTGCATATTCACGTAAATATGAAGACACCAAGTGAAGAGAGAAGAGACAACAAAAAAAAAAAAAAAAAAAAAAAAATCGTCATTGTCTTATTCTCTGACATGGCACGTTTCAACTGAATTCTGACGCCTATTCAAGGCGTTGTAGATATACAGAAATAACTTAGTTATTATATTTTCATTTTTTGAAGATAATAGCATTTGTAGCGATAAAAGGTTTCGTCTACCATTATAAATGTGTGGCATAGATTTCGTTCTTAAATTAGGAAGGTAGTGACAACATAATATAAAGTGTACTTCATCCTCTGCTTTGTCTGTACACAATGGACATAATTCATCTTTCTCGTTGCTGTATCGGGAACTTTGCACAGCAATTTCAGAAATACCGAATCCAAATTTCGTCAATGCATATCTCACACATCTATTCATATTTAACAAGATGTAAGGTTCGACATGGGAAGTGTCTAAAATTTTCTGCAGAAACTAAAATTATCACTTGTATTGATATGTTCTTCAAGCTGCTGCCACCTGACATCAATCAGCCTTTGGCTGAATATCCTAACGAAAGTCTGTATGCATCCTACCGTTTGATATCCCCAAACATATAAAACCCCATCTATACATAAAGTGTTACGAACTTTCGTTACCAAGTTGGTTTGTCTTTTTTCATCCAGTAAAAATAGTGATTTGTAAGCTTTGAACGGTAACCTAAACCAACATTTTATACTTCGAATACCAGGATTAGTACAGACAGGAAATCTTGCAAGTTCTCCATATAATAAATCATTTGGAGTTTTCATGCTGATGCCAAAGTATCTTTTTAATGCAAACAAATGTACTTTCTCAACCACTGATTCACTAGCTTCAAAACCCCATAATTCTACTCGAGAGAGAGAGAGAGAGTACATGTATCTGTCTGCATTTTTTCTCCCTTTCTCTCGATCTGTCTTTCACCAACTGTCTTTCCCTTGACTTCAGTCTTATTGCCTGTCGCTGTCTGTGTTTCTCTTTAATACTGTTTCTGCATCAGTTTCTGTGTCTGCCTGTCCGTCTCTTTAAAGTTTGTTTCGACAATCTCACAAAATGAAACGTCTGAAATGATCTTCTTCACTAACTTGGCGATTTACATTAGATGTCATTTCTACAAAGGCGTCCTCGTGAATAAAATATTATCAGTTCCGCACTTGCCGTCTTTGGTAAGAAAATCTCGGTGGATGATATTTGGAAACAAAACAAACCGAACTATATCGAACCTCCTCGCTTCATCTCCACCCCTCCCACCACCCCTCCTCCCCGCCCCTGAACCCCCATCCCCATCCTGATCTTCTTTTTATTGTGTCATGTCTCACATCTTCTAGGTCACAAAGATAGATAGACAGATAGATAGATAGACAGATAGATAGACAGACAGTCATGACAGACAGACAGACAGATAGATAGATGGATAGACAGACAGACAGATAGATAGATGGATAGACAGACAGATAGATAGACAGTCATGACAGATAGACAGACAGACAGACAGACAGATAGATAGATAGTTAGACTGACCGACAAATGTATACCACCTATATTTGTTTAGAAAAAATTGAACAGATCATGAAATTATGCTAATAACTGAACATGTTTTTAAATCCGCCACCCCCCCCCCCCCCTCTCTCTCTCTCTCTCTCTCGGGCCGGACGCGGGCACGGGAAAGGAGGATTCCAGTCATCACCTCTAGCTATTTTTCTCCCTGTATCTGCTTCAGCTCGTCAGCGTGGACCGAACCTCGCTAATCTCACCTATCTCCACAGCTTACCCTGTCTCAACACCCCTCGGTCGTCCTGCATGATCCCTGTCATCATCTCCAGCACCAATCTAACCCCCGTTCCCACCACAGCCGTGAGTCTGGGCCCAACCACAACAATTTGACCTATGTACACTGCAAGCCTGTCAGCACTCTCAGTTCTGTGCTATCAAACACTGACTTACTCAGAGTTGCTTTCTTTAATGCCAGATCTGTGACCGACGAACATAGACGTACAGACATCTAGGTGTTTATATCCGAAAAGGAAGTGGACATTTTGTTTGTCACAGAGACATGGCTCAGAGAGAAGGGTGTCACAGAGACGTGGCTCAGAGAGAAGGGTGACGAGGCCAAGTGTGCTGGTCTCTGTCCTCCGGGTTACCCCATTAAATCTTTCCCACGTGCCTCTCGCGGAGGAGGACTGGCTGTCTCACCACATGATTCTTTTGCTCCATGTCTTTCATGCTGGTCTCTGTCCTCCGGGCTACTCCATTAAATCTTTCCCACGTGCCTCTCGCGGAGGAGGACTCGCTGTCTCACCACATGATTCTTTTGCTCCATGTCTTACATCCTCCTCTTCTCTCTCATACTCTCATCCATCTTTCGAAGTAGTACACACCACCGTTTCCCTTCCCTCTGCATTTTTTCTGTCTATATCGTCCCCCACCTAACCGCAAAACAAACTCACACATGACATGTTCATTACCGATTTTCATGAGCTTGTCGATCAGTTTAACAAACTTGCTGGCAGACCAATCATTTTGGGTGACATCAACTGTCATTTTGACCGTCCTGATGACCACAATACCGCAAAACTGATTGATATTTTGGACACCTTTTCTTTTAAACAGTACGTTGACCAGCCCACGCATACTAGAGGACATATTTCAGACTGGGTTATGTGCAGACCTGATGACGACATGGTCCACTCTGTGACTGTGACTGATTCCCTCTCCTCGGATCATTACACTGTACGCTGTGTTTTTAATGTTCATGTTTTTCCTCCACTCGCAATAAAAAGAAAAGTTAGAAGGTTTACGTTTTATTGACCATTTAACTTTGAAACAAGACTTGCTGGCGACTGTGTCCCCATCACTGTGTCCCTCTACTGCCCTACGTGTGTTGCTCGATAAGCACGCCCCGGTGTCCAGGCACCTAGTGCGCCCAAGAAGTCCTCCCCATGGTACTCACTAGTTGCTGATGTTCTTCCAGCCGCAAAGTGTGCACGCCGTAGGGCGGAGAGGAAAACCAAGAAGACAGGTTTGACAGTTGATAAGCAGATCCTTGCGGCGGCTAAGCGAGCTGTATCAGAGATAGTTCATAAAGCAAAATTCAATTACTTTTCCTCCAGGATTTCTGACAGTAACAGTGCTTCGCAGCTGTTTGGTATCTGTAATCAACTTTGTCCTCGCATAAATTCTTGTTCTTTGCCGAACACGTACCCTTCAAACCAACTGCCTGATGTTTTCTGTCAGTTTTTCATCCTAAAGGTATCAGCCATTCGTTCTGAACTTGACTCTCAGCTACAAACTACTTCCATTTCTTCAGATTTAAAGTCACGCATCAGTTCAAAATTTCCTACCTTTCACCCAAGATCTGAGTATGATTTGAAAAACCTGATATTAAAATCTAAAGCTACAACCTGTTCACTTGATCCTCTGCCGACACCTCCACTTTCAGAATGTTTAGATGAACTCCTCCCCACTATCATTCACATTGTGAATGACAGTCTACGAAGTGGAACATTTCCATCTCTTCTTAAAGCTGTAATTGTGAAACCCCATCTGAAAAAGACTAGCCTTGATCCAAACAATCTTAAAGCTGTAGACCAGTTTCAAACTTACCTTTTCTGTCCAAATCATTGAGAAAGTCGGGGTGGGCGTGGTTGTGTTGTTTTTGCATGTGGTTTTGATTTTTGGGTAGAGTGTTTCTTTTGTTATATTTTACTCGTGTAATGTGTCTTGAGCATTATTGTATTTTTAATGAAAGGCGCAATAGAAATAAACTATTCTTCTTCTTCTTCTTCTCTCTCTCTCTCTCTCTCTCTCTCTCTCTCTCTCTCTCTCTCTCCCCCTCCCTCTCTGTGACTACGTAATCGGGTCGATGGCCTCGGGTTACTTAGATATCAACCTCAGCAGTAGTCTACGATGATTGTGCGTATACATACCGTTAGATATTGTTTTGTCTTCCTTATGAAAAGCAATAGAATGTTGTGAAAAGTGTAGGAGGGAGGGAACGTTCGAAGGGGTGGGAGAGGGGGGGAGCGTGTTTTCCACGGTGATATGAGCATGTTGCTTAAGTCATTAAACCATTTGAATCTTGAATCTTGAATCTCTCTCTCTCTCTCTCGCTCGCTCGCTCGCTCTGTCTCTTTGCTACTGTGGAAGGAGACTGTTTAGACACTCTGATTTGTCTGTTGTTGTTTGTGGAGTTCTCAAGGGGACCGAGGCCATTAAAATTCCATCAGTCCTCAGTCCTCTAGGGTTCCTGACAACCAAGGCAGACTGTGTGCTGGTCGTGGTCTGTTGTGTGTCTCACTCATTACGTGTTGACTCCGGTCTGAGGGGGGAGGGGTGTGGCTGTAGCCTGTATTTTTTTTGCAGGAACATTTCGGGTCGGACGTACAAACACACACATGATAATACTTTGTCTTTCTGTCTCTGTCTCTCTCTCTCCCTTTCACTCACTCTCTCTCTCATACACTGATATTCTCTGTCTTTCTCTCTCACTCACTTATCCCCTCTGCATATTGTTTTCTCTCTTTCACTCGTCTCTATTTGTCAATTTCCAGTAACCGGCATTGTCTCTCTTAAGATTACCCAACTTCCCGGATTTTCCCAATCACTGGGTTACACCGAGTCTGTACTTCAAACAGTCCTTCGTTTCTGTGCACACGTGGGAGGCTCCGTGTCAGAATCCGTTAAGCGTTTAACTTCTGATCCAGTGTTCACCAGCATATGTTGTGTCCTCGGGAAAGTCACTTTACTCCGATTCAAGATTCCTCACTCATCCAGATGTCTTTGGGCACGTGACTTCGGTATGGAGGACTAACGGCGGAACGAGGAGGGGACTGGGCCCCACCTTTCTATACCGAGCCCTAGACACAGTGGATATGAATTCACTTCCTATACCGAGCCCTAGACACAGTGGATATGAATTCACTTCCTATACCGAGCCCTAGACACAGTGGATATGAATTCACTACCTTCCAATACCGAGCCCTAGACACAGTGGATATGAATTCACTGCCTTCCTATACCGAGCCCTAGACACAGTGGACATGAATTCACTGCCTTCCTATACTAAGCCCTAAACACAGTGGACATGAATTCACTGCCTTCCTACACCAAGCCCTAGACACAGTGGATATGAATTCACTGCCTTCCTATACCGAGCCCTTAACACAGTGGACATGAATTCACTGCCTTCCTATACCGAGCCCTAGACACAGTGGACATGAATTCACTGCTTTCCTAGACCGAGCCCTAGACACAGTGGACATGAATTCACTGCCTTCCTATACCGAGCCCTAAACACAGTGGACATGAATTCACTGCCTTCCTATACCGAGCCCTTGGCACAGTGGACATGAATTCACTGCCTTCCTATACTGAGCCCATGACACAGTGGACATGAATTCACTGCCGTCCTATACCAAGCCCTAGACACAGTGGACATGAATTCACTGCCTTCCTATACCGAGTCGAGCCCTAGACACAGTGGACATGAATTCACTGCCTTCCTATACCGAGCCCTAGACACATGGATATGGATTCATTGCCTTCCTATACCGAGCCCTAGACACAGTGGATATGAATTCACTGCCTTCCTATACCGAGCCCTAGACACATGGATATGGATTCATTGCCTTCCTATACCGAGTCCTAGACACAGTGGATTTGAATTCACTGCCTTCCTATACCGAGCCCTAGACACAGTGGACATGAATTCACTACCTTCCTATACCGAGTCCTAGACACAGTGGACATGAATTCACTGCCTTCCTATACCGAGCCCTAGACACAGTGGACATGAATTCACTGCCTTCCTATACCGAGCCCTAGACACAGTGGACATGAATTCACTGCCTTCCTATACCGAGCCCTAGACACAGTGGACATGAATTCACTGCAGTCCTAGACACAGTGGACATGAATTCACTGCAGTCCTAGACACAGTGACATAAATTCACTGCAGTCCTAGACACAGTGGACATGAATTCACTGCCTTCCTATACCGAGCCCTAGACACAGTGGACATGAATTCACTGCAGTCCTATACACAGTGGACATGAATTCACTGCAGTCCTAGACACAGTGACATGAATTCATTGCAGTCCTAGACACAGTGGACATGAATTCACTGCAGTCCTAGACACAGTGACATGAATTCACTGCAGTCCTAGACACAGTGGACATGAATTCACTGCAGTCCTAGACACATTGACATAAATTCACTGCAGTCCTAGACACAGTGGACATGAATTCACTGCAGTCCTAGACACAGTGGACATGAATTCACTGCAGTCCTAGACACAGTGGACATGAATTCACTGCCTGACAGCCGTAACAGGCTGTGGGACCTTTCAATCTGACACGTGATCAGAAAAAGGAGCAGCAGCAGGGTGTCAAGTTATGATTGTCCTTTTGCCAGCCGTCCTCTGTTGTCCGGCAGCCAAACGACGATTTTGGGTTTGACCCCCCCCCCCCCCCCCCCCCACTGAAAAAAAGGTCTCAAAATGGATCTCAGCGAGTTTGAGTTCTTTAGTGTCCCTAGATCACATATCCAACTGATGGCCACCCTGTCATTGTTGAGCATTTTGAGAAATCTAACATGGCCGCCAAGATGGCGGCCTGAACTGCAAAAATATTGGTATAAAATAATAATTTGAATACAACACGCTGTTTTTGTGACAGACTTCCCCGGAAGTGTTTAGCAGAAGTTATCTTTAAAGAAAACTTCATTTTACATTGTTTACATTTCAAAGACGGCCGCCAATATGTCGGCCGAAAATAAAAACAGTTACGGCACATGTCTGGTTTCACTTAGAGTGATAGTTTTCTCTCTGTGACAAAACAGAACTGTTTATTTCCTACTTTGGGATACGTAGAATACATTTTGATTCATTTACATAACTTGATTATATTTCATAACATAAAAATGGCCGCCAAAATTCAAGAAAAGAATGGGTGTGGAGGTAGGAGGCCATTGTGATTTTCTGACAAACTAAAAAGGTACGTTGCACTACTGACATAAAACAGTAGACTAAGTTACTCTAACGCAAGTAAATGGGAAACATTATAAAAGCGTTTAAATATAACACGTAAACTGGAAGAATTGTGAAAAAAGTAGGTCAGCGTCAGATGGTCAGAAAACCATCACACACACACTAACAGAAAGTACTAACACAGGATACTGCACAATATGGCTGGAAACTTAACAATATGTGTTGTGCTCTGTTTATACAGGGACACAGGAACATGAGTGAAGACACGTGGATTGTATAACATGTAAAAGGCATAGCCACATTGCGCTGTTATAATGTGTTATGAAAGTAAATGTTTTGTTCGGACTTTTTCAGTCAGAGCACAAAAGAAAAAAGGACAACAAAAAACATGGCAAATATATTTTTTGTCTGTGAATCAAGCACAGAGTAGTCATTACTTGCAGTATCAGGTTCTTCATTGTCTTCTCTGTCAAGGTCATCAGCACATTTGGTCCATGGGTTTTGACAGCTCTCGTTTATATAACATGTTCAAAAGACAGTGCATATCATTTGTGCAGTAGGATATCCACACCGTGCAGTTAAACACGGTTCTTCTGTGCTGCAGCCACACTTCAACATTTGCAGCACCTTAGCAGGTGCTGCTTCAACCCCAGGGGGATAATCTGACAGGCAGCAAAATTGTGTCAGTCTTGTACCACCCGAAGTCAGTTAGGTAAAGTTCTGGCGGATCAGGATCCAGTGTTTATTTTCAAACGGATGCCTGCAGATGAGCACATTTCACATTCTCAGTGAAGGCTGCTGCTGTTTGTGGCAGTGATATCAGTTTTGGAGTTACTGCTGATTTTCTTGATGTTTCAAAGATTCAGGCTTCAAACCTGATCTTGTTCATTTCTGTGCATTTGCAGCCGTAACAAGCACCAATAAACTGAGTAGACTGCTGGATGATGTGATCGAAATCAGATTCTGGATTCCCAAAGCTTTCAAGTGAAAACCCTTTTTAAAGAATTTTCAAACTGTGGCTTTTCCGATACCCCAAATGTAAACTACTGTGTCACAACCTGAGAGGGCGAGTGCTGCTGGATGGTTTGGGATGATACATATGTTCATGCTCTGTGACTGTCGCGGGGATGTAACCTGGTGTTTTCTGGGAGGATGTGCCTTCCATCACAACAACAGCAACAGCAGCGGTGATCAGCTGGGGATGAGATGCCATTATTGACTTCAGCTGGAATGGGGTCATCAACAGTCACTACGAGCTTGTGCTCAAGGAACCCTTGAACCTGGAGACCACGTAATTTTTCCAGCAGCTTCAATCTCTGCTGGCTTTGAAGGCCTTGACCAGCACGCTGGGTTTATGCCTTGGTCACGTGTCTCATCATTTCTCTTTTCTAACCACATGTGGTATAGCGTGTGATTAGGGACCAGTCCGCACGCTCTGATAACCGCCTTGAAAACTGAAACTGAACGATTTCCCTTTCCTCGGGAAGTCGAAACATGAGTTCCTTGTCCATTCTGTTCCAAGTCCTCTTCCCGCAGCCTTCCCCGCCCCTCCACTCCTCAGTCCGTACCACTCACCACTTCATCCACCCCCACCCCCCATCCCCTCTCTGCCCACCACCATCGCCACACCCAACCCTCCACCTGTTTAGAGCGTCTGTTCTCGCCCTTTTCCTTTCCTTTAATTACGGTTACTGTTTTTCCTGTTACAGAAGAGCGCACTTTCCGCCAGTTTCTTCACTAATCTCATGAATCAGCGAACATTATTTCACGGAAGGCAGGGAGAGAGAGAGAGAGAGAGAGAGTGTGTGTGTGTTTGTGTGTGCGCGTGTGCATATATGCGTGTGTGCGTATGTGTGTGTCTGCGTGCGTGCGTGTGTGTATCTGTGTGTGTATATGTGTGTTTGTGTTTGCGCGCGCGTATGCATATATACGTGTGTGTGCACGAATGTGTGTGTGTGTGTGTGTGTGTGTGTGTGTGTGTGTGTGTGTTTACTAAAGGCCGACAATGTCGGGAAACAATGTTTTTCTTCATCCATCCCTTGAAATAAAGGGGCGGGGAACCAGGGGGCGGGGGGATAAAACAACAACACAACCCCCCAAAAATATTGTATAAACCAGCACTGAAGAACAGTATTAATCACCGGAGTCAGCACGTAATGAGTGAGACACACAACAGACCACGACCAGCACACAGCCTGCCTTGGTTGTCAGGAACCCTAGAGGACTGATGGAATTCGAATGTAAAAATCACCGACGTGTCCAGACAATCTCCTTCCTGGAAAAGAGGTGTGTTATCAGTCAACGTTCACTCTGCTGTGCAGCACTGTGGAGTGGTGGCCCCGTGGTAACGTGGTAAGCGAGAGGATCTGAGGGCACTGGACCGAATCCCACTGAGGGCACTGGACCGAATCCCACTGAGGGCACTGGACCGAATCCCACACTCGCCAGAATTTCCTCACCCTCCGCTAAACCTTGATTGTTTGTCTGGGCATTAGTCATTCGGATGGGACGATAAAAACCGGGGTCCAATGTACAGTATGCACCTCGCTCACGCAAAAGGGCCCACACCAACAAAAGAATTGTCCCTGGCTAAATTCTGTAGAAATGTTCCACCCTAACTGTGAAACAAATATACCTGCACATAGGGAAAAAAAGAAGAGAGTATCCAAATTTCATACAGTAAAATCTATTGTGAAAAAGGTTATACATACAATATAATACAATACAATACAATGTTATGTCCCGAATAAGTCTTCCGTTCTGAAATTCTACATAAGCAAAGAAAGTTGAACTTCTTTCTGTTTATTTGATATATCTAATAGTAAATGTCATGAATAAAGAAAAGGAAAGCCACATCAACAGTTACCAATTCAAATAATAGGATTGGTGCACAGGATAACAATCATCCCGTGAAATATGGGCATGTGGGCATAGCACACTGGATAATTATATGTTAAAAACGTCTGGACTGATTCGTCGGGAAGTTTGGCCGGACAGAGTCTCTGGAAATATACATGGTCCTCTTTCACAGAGGAAAAGGGAAGGTGATCAGAAAACAAGTAGCTGTCCATAAAAAAATTACATTTAAAGAACTTGTGTCACGGGTTTATCAAAGTTGTGTTTTTTTTCTTTCTTTCTTTATTTTTTTAATAGAATATGAAGAATTATTTTTAGAAGATGTAAAATTTAAAAAAATTGTTTACAGTGTCAAGGTTTTGAAGCTTCTTATGACAATAACCAATTCAAATGGGTAGGGTTCGAGATTGTTTAGAGACTGTCACGGGGAAATTCGTGAAACGCTGACTTTGAAAATCACCCGGAAACTGGAAATTGAATTTTTATTAAGTTCACAAAGACAGAGTCTGATCTCTCTCTCTCTCTAAAATAAAAAAAATAAAATGAAATAACAAAATAAACAGATAAATAAATAAGTAAAAAAAATTGTATTATGCATCTTGGTTCCATTTCTTCTGTCTGCAATCCCAATTATCGTTGTAATCCCATTCTTTCTGTCAGTAACCCCACTCTTCACTGCAATCCATTCCTTATGCCAGTAATCCCACTCTTCACTGTAATCCATTCCTGATGCCAGTAACCCCACTCTTCACTGTAATCCATTCCTTATGCCAGTAATCCCACTCTTCACTGTAATCCATTCCTTATGCCAGTAATCCCACTCTTCACTGTAATCCATTCCTTATGCCAGTAATCCCACTCTTCACTGTAATCCATTCCTTATGCCAGTAACCCCACTCTTCACTGTAATCCATTCCTTATGCCAGTAACCCCACTCTTCACTGTAATCCATTCCTGTGATCCCACTCCTTCTGTCAGTAATTCCACTTTTCACTGTAATCCCGATTCTTCTGTATGAAAATCCACTATTTGCAATTAGTCTGTCTCTGACCTCTCCTCTCTGTCTTTAGGTACATTGCCTCTGAAAGTCCACTCCATGTGCCTTTGCGTCTCTCTCTGTGTCTCTCTCACACACACACACACACACACACACACACACACACACACACACACACACACACACACACACACACTCTTCGCGAATCTTGTCTTGAGCCATATGCTTTTAGCTCTCTGTTATTACAGACCCCATCAGTGTATCATTTTGCAGACCAAAACTATCGTTTTACGGCAATAACGAGATTTAATTGACGTGACTGGCTTTAATTGTGTCAAGACGCTCATGGGCATGGAAGACAGTGGGAAAGAGGGAGAGAGATAGAGAGGGGGGAGGAGACAGACAGACAGACAGACAGACGCGGGAAAGGGCAGGAGCCCGGCACTGGTGGAGAGTGAAAGAGGGCAGGATCCGTGGGATAGGGTGTTGGGGTGGAGGTTCGCTCAGAGGATGGAAGGGTGTTGGGGTGGAGGTCGCTCAGAGGATGGAAGGGTGTTGGGGTGGAGGTTCGCTCAGAGGATGGAAGGGTGTTGGGGTGGAGGTTCGCTGAGAGGATGGAAGGGTGTTGGGGTGGAGGTTCGCTCAGAGGATGGAAGGGTGTTGGGGTGGAGGTTCGCTGAGATGATGGAGGCTGAGAGTAGACATCCTCTGCGGGAAGAGCACAGGTTTCTGGAAGGAGGGGTCACTCAGGGTGACCCTGTGTAAGCACTATGGCTTAGTCGGTTAGGCGCCTGTTGGAATGATCCAGTGTTCACCAGTGATCAGGGTTCGAGGCCCCGTTTCGACATGGTGTTGTGTCCTTGACTAGAACTAGAAGCACTTTACTCCGATTTCCTTCACTCCAACCAGGTGTTAACGGGTAGGTATGTGACTTTCGGTACCTAGAAATCCAAACACTTTGAAGTTCTCTCATTTGTCTACGACAATGAATTAAAACATCTTTGTTGAAACTATCAGTCTATAAAAATCATTATGTAATCAAACAAAACAACAATTTCTCCACACGGGCAGATTTCTATACACAATTGAGCTAGTTAATGTTAGTGTAACTTTTGCGATTTAACAGATGCTTTCCTGGTCAGTTAATAACTTAAACTCAGCATTATTTCATTTATTCACATGTTCGTTATGCTGAACTGTGTAACATTGTTTCGTATAATTGTCGCATTGTTTGCCCTTTGTCTCCCACTTTGATTCTTCCCATGTGCCCCCGTGGGGTCTTTTCGGAATGAATTTTGACTTGACTTGGTTGACGCCGGAAGGTTGAAATGACGGAAGGAGAGGGATGTGCCGTGCCTGCCAGCTGATGCCAATCCTTACACACAGTGAACATGAAGTCACTGCCCCGATGGCCGTAAAAAGACTATGGCGGAACTTTAACCTTTAAACTAAGGGGTGCAGGGAAGGAACTAGAGTAGTAAAATTGGGCAAGTGACTCTCTTGACCTCTTCTCTACAGCTCCTTCCATTTCCGTCTACCCACACAGGAGCGCGCATATTCTATAAACGCTCTTTTCTACAGGTCTTTGAGGACAGAAAGCCCCACAGCGTGCGCGCACACTGACAACACGCCTGCACACTGTAGTACCCCGGCAACGCCTGAGTGTACATTCGCATGCACAGCTACACACATTTATGTCCTATTTGTATCTTACTGACAAAGACTCACGCACAAACACACTTGAAACTGCGTTATTTGATGAACTGTTCAGTGTGTGTGTGTGTGTGTGAGAGAGAGAGAGAGAGAGAGAGCCTGAGAGAGACACAGAGAGAGAGAGAGAGAGAGAGAGAGATTCCAAAAGAAAAGAACCTCTTTTGCAAGGGTGAAAAAGGACAATAAATAAACAAAACAACTAAATACACACAAACACAGACGCACACCGTACGCACACCCATCCATCCTAAGGAACAAACACACACACATCGTGGGACACACACACACACACACACAGACCGTACGCACACCCACAAACCCACACAGACACGCGCACCCACACCCACCACTAAACCCTCGCGCAAACATGCACACAGTCTTCTGGGTCGTTGTATCCACCTCCGAAGTCCACGGCTTTGGCAGGTCACGGGTCTGTCCCACAAGGCCCGATCATTCGCTGGGAAGGGCTGGGCATCGAGGCGCGTGATTCTCTCTTTGCCAGCTGTCATGACGCATTTCTCTCCCTTACTTCTGCCAACACTCGAAACCCGATCTTTTTGCCCCTTCTGTTTTCAGTGCCATTCATCACCATCTGCCCTCCCTCTGCTCACACTGTAACCGTTTCACCATGTTCCCTCCGCCCACCTACCACAGCCCTTTCACAACTCTCCCCACCTAACTCTGCCGTCTTTACATTTTTTTCCCTCTTTTTACAGAAGAATGCAGATGTCTAGTTTTTTTCTGGTTCAATATGGACCAGCAAACAATTTGACAAGGGAGAGGACTCTGTTTCTTATTGCTGTATCGCTTAAAAGTTACACATTCTATGTCTTTTTCTTACTGGAGCCATATTTGGATTGTTGCATTACTTTCTGTCACAGCCTATTTCTCTGTGTGAAATTTGGGCTGCTCTCCCCAAGAGGGGCATGTCATCATGGCGCAGTACCACACCCCTTTCTTCTTTCTCTTTTCTGTCTGCAAGTGTTTTTGTTTTATGATCCAAGTGGATTTTTTCTGCAGAATTTGTCAGGGACAACATTTCAGTTGCCAAGTGTTCTTTTACAAACATTAAGTACATGCTGCATACAGGACTGGTTGATCGTCTCATTGTGTTATGCCCTGTGGACAGCAGATCTGATCATTTTAATGATTCACCAAATAGATTGGTGATGTGATCATTTTTGGTAATACAATTTTGTACAATACAACACAATGCAATGTGGTACAACATGTTATGTGTTGTTTTTTTGCAACAGAACATAATGCTCTATATCATGTTTATTGTTTGCAGTTGAGGAACAAATTTTATTATTGATTTTTCTTTTAGATATATTCAGATCTTTTTAGTGAAGAACTGGAGTCGTTCTCAGGGTACATGAAGTGAGTGGGTATATGTGAAGGAGTACATATGACTGTGTGTATGTGAATGTATTTTAATGATGTGCGTTATCCTGTCGCCCACATAGCGACTTTCCTTGATGTCAAGGAATAGTGCGAATTTCTTGTACATGAAGGCGAGATAATTTTGTTGAATGTGCATGTGTATGCATAGTTTTTGTTTTAACTCTCAACACACACTAAAAATTCTCAAGAGTAGATGGGAATGGGAAGTCTGTTGGATTTTTTTTTAAAACTTCATATCAGAAGATACTATCTAGAATGAACATTTCAGAGAATGCCATGAAAGTGATTTGTGTGTGTGTGTGTGTGTGTGTGTGTGTTTCTTGTTGTTTTTTTGTTTGTTATTTTAAGTGCTAGCATGGACGTTTTTTCTTTCCCCCCCCCATGTACTATATTTGTACCATGCGCGTGCACGCGCACGCTTGTGTGTGTGTGTGTGTGTGTGTGTGTGTGCGTGCGTGCGCGCGTGTGTGAAACTGTGAGAGATAGTTATTAAGCTTCTCTTAGCTAATCCATGATACGAAGATTGCAAATAACACATTGTGCTGCTGGCAAATCTACCTTTACCTTTCCTGTTGTTTGTTTGTTGCTTTTCTTTCACAGGAAAAACTTGCAGATTTTACAGCAACACAAGATAAAATTATCAATTATGCATTAAAAGCCAGTTTCCTATTTGCTCATGCATATTTCCTGGAATGTGTGTGTGAATAATAATTTGGGCAAATTCATTTTATTACTACAAACCAAAACATAAAGCACATCCATATCATAAAGTGTTATAGCTAACAAAATGTATCAGTCAAATCAATGAAATGAATTATTACTGGAGTGTTATCACATTTTTTTTTTTAGAGTCACAACAGGTAAAATGATGAATACATCTTTTGTCCAATTCACGGAAACTGTTTCCAATTCATTTGACAGCAGATGGTTCACCTGTGTTTTTGCTATTAATCTGAATAAATCAGTCAATCAATCAGCCAACTGATCTCACTAGGGGACTGTGATAACATCAGTTCAGTCTTGCCGTCTACCAACCCAAATATTGATGCCTTAAACCAATAACAGTAGATCTCCACACAACCATTTTTGAAAGCTCTGAGATAAACCCAACCAAAAAGTTTGCCAGATTGTAATAATTGAGATTCTAAATCAAAACACACACATTTTTTTCAGTAAGATTTTTTTTTTTAAGTGTAAAGTATTATATGATGGATAGAAACTGCCATTAACTGAAAACTAATTAAATGAAGTTAAAAATAATTAAACTGGTAGTCCCTGGTTGTCTCTTTCCATGGCGCCATAGCTAAAGCCAGTGGTGGCAGGTATCATGCTGACAGCCGTAAAGTTCAGAATGCATTGCCTGTCTCGGCCCCAGACAGCAAGGATGTTTTCACCCACTGACCCCTGTTCACAACACAGCTGTTGTCACTGCAGCCCTCCCTTCAGTGGCAAGCACCCCTTTCCCCCCCTCCTTTATATCCCTCTCTACCCACACCCCCCCCTGGCCCCTCCTGTCGCCTCACTGCTGTCCGAACATTGCACTTACAACACAGCTGCTGCTCTTTGGTGGAAGAATGGGACATGTCATTGCTCTGGACTCTTCAGCCAGTGCAGCCCATCATTTTTTTCTATGGTTACTTGTGCACATTTTTTTTTTCTTTTTTCTAAAATTTGAATATTTTCTTTCATCCTTACACATTATCATTTCAAACTTCGTATTATTTTATGTCTTAGAATAAAACTTGAAAAAAGGCAAATTTTTAGATAAACACACATACAGATTTTTTTTTGCTTAGCTTTTTTGTTTGTTTATTTTTTTTTATCAGGAATTAACACACGTGACATTTGACTTTGCTCACATTTTGACTTTATTTCAAAATTGAACACACACACACACCACAGCTCAAAACGAACCAGTGCCAGCCAAATGAGATGGTTCAACCTTAAACAATACACACACCTGAAAACGGAGTATGGCTGCCTACATAGCAGTGTAAAAAAACGTTCATACGCATAAAACCCCACTGCCCACTCATGTACATGTATACGAGTGAATGTGGGAGATGCAGCCCACGAATGAAGAAGAAGAAACTTAACCACAGATAGTCAACACCAGAAAACACTCTCACTTGAGCATGAAATAATTTACACACTCACATTTATCAGTCACAACGCACACCTTTTGTGGTGCAGAGGAAAAGTCACTAGTGTCTCTCCTGGAAAGTTTTCAACATCTCCTCTCTACTTTGCTTCTTTCTTCCGAGCTCCATTCCCCACTTAACCCATTGACTGCTGAACCTCCATGACACAACATCAGTGTGGCAGTTTCTACTTTCAGTGTTATTATCAGTGGTGCTATTCATTCTAGACTTCTCCAGATTTCCATGAATCTGTACGGACCACTTATTTAATTTTGGGGGGTTTACAACATTTGGTACTATCAAATCACCACTTGCTTAATGGAGGAGGCTTCAGCAGAACCTGCTGCTAGCTCAGTGACACAAGAGGAGGGCCGTGGTGTTTGTCTCCCCAAGCTGAAGGACAGGAACCAGAGAGACCGGCACAGGGCGGTCAGTCAGTCGCTCCATGCCCTTGGTCCATGCTGAAACACAGGCAAAAAATATACAGGTCTCATACTAATCTCAGCAAACAACATTCCACACTTTTTTTTCTGAATTCCTGCACTGCATTTTCCAAGACCCGAAAACAAAGTCGCATACAGCATGCACAAAGACGTACACTACAGAGTTACCAGAAAATGTGAGAGGATGTGAGAGAAAGGACGGGAGGTGGAGTGTGGGATGTTCAGTTACAGAAAAATCTCACAAAGATCTTGACATTTATCTCATTTTCAATTTTCGTCACTTGGACTGCCTTTGTTTTTTCTTCTTTTTTTGTGTGTAAGCAAAATCTTCTTCAACACTGTAGGTGTGGTGAAAGGAATCATGAAAATTCCAACTTATCTAGACCTAGCATAGTAAAACATTCCTTTCCTGTCTTTTCCAGCCCTGGAAATGGTCTTCCTGGGTTGTTTGTTTTCCAAGACTTTTCCAGATTTCTTTGACTGTGGTAAACCCAGTACATCTGGAGTTAAGAGAAAGTAAAGAAAATATAGGCTTCACAGCACATTTCATTATTTTGGTCATCATAACTAGATGTTTATGGACTGCCCTGGTACAGTCCATCTTGATCACAACTATGTCTGACAGGTCAAAGGGGTCAAAAGCTATTTACGAAGTGACCCGCCTCTTCCTGTTGCCTTCATGACCCAAGTGGTCAATGACAACAACCACTGCAGCATCAAACATGGCTGTCCACACTCACCTTGTATAATGCTACTGTAGGAGAAACGCTGAGTGGGGAAAAAGAGCCTCAACAAAGGGACATCATTCCAGCTTCTCTCCAGCCTGATCAGCAGCTGGCAGTAGCTGTCCAGACAGGTGGTGATGGCTGACTCCACATCCACTATCTTGTCTTCTCCTTGGAAACCTGATCATCAAGGAACACCAGACCCCAGTTCAACAGACAGAATAAAGTGCAAGATTTGCACTTTATTTCATACATTTATGAGGGTCATGACAATAAACCCAGGACCCATGTGCAGCATTAGTGCAAGTAAAAGTACCATGGCAACAAAAGGGTTGTCCCTGGTGAAATTCTGTATAAAAAATCTACTTTGGTAGTAAAACAAAAACACTTGCAGGCAGGAAAAAAAGGGGTGTTTCATTGTGGCAATGTCCTCTCACAAGGAAAAGCAGCCTGAATTTCACACACAGAAATATGTTGTGACAAAAAGTAATACACTACAATACAACATGATACAGTGCAATGATAAATGCATCTGCCCCATCCTGTCTGTGACTGCCTTCACCTCTACACAACTCTCTCTCTCTCTCTCTCTACAATCAGCTTCAGATCCATTCTGTTTCTGCAGTCCCAAACTGAAATACTCCACGACTGGCAAGCGCTCTTTATCTGGCTCTGTACCTTGCACATGGAATGGTCTCCCTCTTTCACTTCATCAAATCTCTGCACTCAGATCTTTCAAATCTGGTCATAAAACCTACCTCTTTCCAAAAAATCTCCTCCATACCCTCCCTTTTTCCGTCAACAGTTTCTATAGCCTTCTATTTACATGTTTTTATAAGTTTCTGTTGTATATCAATACAGTACTTATCATTTCTTAGTATTACCATGTTTAACTCTTATAACACTTGTGGCTGCCAACAAAATGCCAACATAATGTTTACCACACACACACATACACACACACAGAGACAACCAAGACCATGTGATGTTTTTTTTTTCCAGCAAAAATGAAACATGTTTTATCTCAAACGAAAGGCAAGAGACTTGGAAAAACAAAACCAAAAAAACACTGTGAGATAATACACAAACAATATCATTATCAAGAGGTCCAAACACAAGTATTCATGAACACAACACACTCATGTCTGACTCCTGTCTGTCATCAAAAGAAGAAACAGGTAAAAGGTGACTTTTTTCTAGTTTGAAGGTAGCCATACAGGTACTCACAGACTTTGGTGGAGGAGGTGAAGAGTGAGGGCATGTGGTCACTGTACAGACACTGAGTGTGAACCTGGCTGTGTGTGCTCTTCACCCTCACTTCTGTCATCAACACAGCGATCAGGGTTAACAACACTTGTAACAGTGATACATGCACTAAAAAATTTTTTTTTAAGACACACAGAGGTCATGCCTTTAAAGACTGTGATACCCATTTTCATCCAACAAAGGAATCATGAAGTACCTACACCACACATACCGCTCCAAACACTTCACACACACACACACACACACATACATATACATATCACAAAAACACCCAGACATGAAAGCAGGTTGTATTATAAGGCTAGATTTGAACTGAGATTTTGTTTCATCATGATAAATTTTGTAGGGAAGTTTATTTTAGGTGACAGGACCAAGGTACGGAAAGGCATGATGTCCTTGTGAGTTCTCTTTACACTATGGGATACCAAGAACATGAGTCAGCAGATGATTGCAGTGAAGGGGATGGAACATAGGACCAAACAAAATCAGACAAGTACTGATGAGAAAGACGACCAAGCCCACACAGAGAGAGGGTAAAAAGGACAGCACATTTTTCATGTCTTTAAAACTTGTGAATGTAAGTTTACAAATTTTCACTTGAGTACAGCTTCCTCAGACTGGGGCACTGTCAATACACACACACACACACACACACACACACGCACACAGAGATTACTTAACGATGGCTCATGTACTAGAATTCCTGACATACCCACTCATCGACCAACAGCTACAGATTTAACATTGACTTCACCCAACTTATCATGCTCATGGAAAACTCGTGACAATACATTGGGAAGTGACCATGTTCCAATATCCATCACAATTAATGAAAAAATTCAATTAGAAAGTACTATCCAGGATGCAATCCCAAAGTACAACTACAAAAAAGCAGATTGGGTCACTTTCGCAAATATTCTAAATGATCTAGATGTAACAGTATCTACCGAAGATAATATTGACAAAATATACAACAAATTTTGTAACAATATTCTAAATGCTGCCAATGAATCTATTCTTAAAATGAATACATGCAGTGTTAAAAATCGTGATCACTTAGGCAATGTATGGTGGACTACAGACTGTGACGGAGCAGTCAATAAGAAAAAGCATACATTTAGAATATACAGAAAAAAAGCATCGACTCAGAACCACAAGGCTATGAACCACGCCAAATTAAAAAGTAACAGAGTAATAGAACAAGCCAAGAAAACATACTGGACAACATTTTTTAACACCAAAGTCTCAGACTATAAAGATACTAAAAAAGTGTGGGATCAATTAAATATCATGAAGAATGGGATAAAACTTCCAGAATATCCTGTCACTTTAGGAAACAACAAATTCCCTTCGACATCAGAAAAAGTTGAAGCAATTGTCAGCTTGTTTTCTAAAGTAAGCAGACTAGATGGACTACCATAGGTACAGAGAGCACTCGGAGAAAAAGAAGAAAAATCTGAAACTTGTAACGATCCTGCTCCTGATAATCAACATTACATTAATGCTCCTCTAACACACCAAGAAATGAAAGATGCAGTCTATTTCATTTCAAATAAGAAAACATCGGTAGGAACTGATGCAATTTCTAATGAAATGATTAAGCATGTACCAGATAAATGGATGAACATTCTTCTTAATATATTCAAATGATGTTGGGACACTGATGTTCTCCCTAAAATCTGGAAGGAATCAATAATAGTTCCAATCCACAAACAAGGCAAACCAAAAACACACATTGGCAGTTAGACCTATAGCACTCACTTCTCATGTCTGTAAGTTGCTAGAAAAAATAATATTAAACAGACTTGTATACTACTGTGAAAAGAATAATGTCATCCCTTAAATCAAGCAGGTTTTAAAAAACAGAAGATCCACAATTGATCATTTAGTGAAATTAACCACTCAGGTTAAGCACTAATTGGTGAGACAAAAATGTTTGCTTGCAATTTTTTTCGACATTACTAAAGCCTATGACCAAGTGTGGCATTCATGTCTAATGTTAAACTGAAGACGATTGGATTATCGGGACATATGTATAACTTTATAAAAGACTTCTTAGAAAACAGAAAAATTCAGGCTAAAATAGGGAATACGTATTCGTCTACACGAACATTGCAGACAGGTAATCCTCAGGGCTCTGTAATTGCTCCAATATTGTTCAACATTCTAATGAATGATCTACCAAAAAAACTAACAAAGAATGTTGTAATGCTTCAATACGCTGACGATATATGCATGTGGATGAAAGTTACAATCAAAAAGAATACGCTTGCCCGATATATGAATTACACAAAAAAGCTATATCAAAATGAATTAAACACAGTAGCAAATTATATGAGCGAGAATGGTCTGCAAATATCAACCGAAAAAACACACTTGATGCTTTTTAATAATGGATCAAGTCCAGCAACATTGCCTTCCTTTAAAATTTACGATAACACCCTGGAATATAAAAAAGTAGTTAAATTCCAAGGAGTACACCTTACACCAAAATTAACTTGGAATCATCATATTGATTACATTTTAACAAAAGCCAGGAAAACATTAAACTTCTTGAAAATAGTATGCAAACAACCATGGAGCCAGGACATATTCATTCTACTACACCTTTGCACATCACTTGTTCGGTCAAAACTGATATATGCACAAGAAGTATACTTCAGTGCACCGAAATATTTATTGAAAAAAATTCAAAGCATAGACTGCCGAGCATATAAACTGGCACTTGGCTTACCAGTCCATGCTTCCAGAAAGAAAACGTACAGTGCAGCAGGAGTATTACCATTAGAGGATCAAAGGGAACTTGCGTGTAGTAAATTTGTCTTGAGAAGTTTAACGGACGAAAATGATTTGGAATCAGAAATAACTCTCAAATCCGACCGCGATTTTCCAAAGAGAGCTAGATCTATATCCTTTCATACCACACTGGGAACATACACGTCAAGTATTTTAACAAATTCCGGCATGGATAAAACCCCACATTTTGCTAAAAGGTCTGTAGTATCACCTACTTCAAAGAGCACAATCTGATATCGATCACACTGATCTGACCAAAGATGACAACATAAATTTACTTACATCGCATGTACAAATCCATTTGGAAGAGAAATACCCTAATCATCTAAAGATATTTACAGACGGCTCTGCTGTAAATTATAGAGCTGGTGCTGCTTTCATTATTCAAGACCTTAACTTTCAAAACTCATTTCAGCTGGGAGAGAATAAGTCCATCTTCACAGCTGAACTCATAGCAATTCTAATGGCGTTAAATTTCATGATATCCTTTCCGAAAACTATATTTCAGATTCTATTTTGTGTTGATTCTAAATCAGTTCTTCACACTATTGAACTTATAAAAGAAACGGTTAGGTATGAACTCATTATTGAAATTAACCAGTTGATTCACAAACTCTTACTAAGAGGCTCTCACATAACCTTTTGCTGGATTCCTTCTCATTGCGGTTTTTACTATAATGAAAAAGTTGACATTTTGGCTAAAAAAGGAGCTAGAAGCTCCACGAAGGATTTAGATTTAAATATTTTGCTTTCACTACAGGAATGTTACACCATGGTAGAAAAAGTCCAATGGTCAAAATTTCAGTTTGAGGAAAAACACACCGATAACTCGGAGTTACATAAGAACATACAGAAAATGTATGGTTTCATGGGAAAACATTACCATAATGATTTTCATAAGAAGCAAATCATTTCTCTAATCTGCAGATGGAAAATTAATTGTTTTAGTACAAAATATGTCAGTAATGTTTCTTGCATCTGTGGTGCTCAATAACAGCCGATCATATACCAACTTGCGATATGTTAAAGTCTCAAATCCCTGAACTGAAATCATCTTCAGTGTTGACGATCTTCAGCAGTCCATTGCTAATGTATGACTTTTTCTACTCCTTGTTAAATAGTCCAGTTGGTTCGCTGTTATAGTTGTTAGTTTTTCATTAGAAATATGTTATATTGTTATGGTTTTTTGTTTGTTTGGTTGTTTGTTTTTTGTTTTTGTTCTTTTTAAACAAAACTTAAATCAATCATTCTCTATATGTAACACACACACACACACACTTTCACTTACTCGCATGCATATACAGTAATTCCCCCCCGCCCCCTCTCCCCCTCCTCCCACTCGATTTTTTTTCCTACCCTCGTCTAATATCACTTACAGTGAAAAGACTTTAAACTAAAGAACGAACACACAGAGCATAATCACAGAGTGGATCTAAACAGACATAAACAAGTCAAAATGTAATAATGCAGTCACAAGTCACCTTCAACATGTACATCTTCACTCTGACTGTACACTTGCCACTCCACACAGGCCGCCCTGGGGAGGGAGGGGACCACCACATACTCCACAATGGGCGTGTGGCCCGTCTCCACCTCCACACACACGTCAGACTGCAGACACAATGC
Source organism: Babylonia areolata (assembly GCF_041734735.1). Taxonomy (NCBI): domain Eukaryota; kingdom Metazoa; phylum Mollusca; class Gastropoda; order Neogastropoda; family Buccinidae; genus Babylonia; species Babylonia areolata. Next base: position 8,228,823 of record NC_134879.1, read on the forward strand.
GCATGTCTGAGGTCAGTCATTGATCATCATCATTATTAATGAATATTATCATAGTCATTATTACTTACATAGCACTTATCTTTGGTCTGAAAACAAAGTGTAAGCCCTTTACACACACAGAGTCATTTGCATAACAGACTGCCTACCTGGTAAACACCAGCTGAGAGCTGCCTTTAGGCCTTCATCATTTGTTCTCTGCATCAGTCAGTCAGGCTTCAGTCACACACACGCACACACACACACACACACACACACACACACACACACTCATGTACATTAAAGTGGAGTTTATCTATAATTTTGCCAGGGACAACTTTTATTGCCATGGATTCTCTTCCATGTGCTAAGTGCATGCTGTACATGGGACCTCCAGTTTATTGTCTCATCTAAATGACTGGTGTCCAGACCACTACTCAAGGTCTAGTGGCGGGAGAGAAAATTCTGGCAAGTGTGTGATACACACTGTTGTACACATTGATGTGTTACACAACTCAGCTGGGCAATCAGTGGCTGGTGATCATCAACAAAAAGCTATGTTTACTGTATGTGCACACATGAAGACACGTTTGAATGCAAACACGATAAGCTCACATAGACAATGTACTCAAACATGGTAGCAAATGCAAAGAAGAATGTGCACATGCTGATGTTTACACTCAGTTAACATAGGTCAGCTGATACCCTAGTTTAACTTGGAGACCTTTTCTGTCTCTCTCCCTAACAAACACAAAAACACAAACACATCAACATGCATATGCACTGCATCCACGCAAGCAGATGTTATACACAAACACACCTATGCACACAAAAGCACACACACACACACACACACACGCACACACACACACATACTTAACACACATGAACACACACACACACACATGAACACACACACACACACACACATGAACACACACACACACACACACACACACACACACACACCACACCCTACACACCTCTCCCTCTGAAAACAAGTATTGCCACTGCTGCCTGGCGGTGTGGATGACGTCAGGGTGTGTGACGTAACAGACACACAGCAGAACGTCCCGCAGGCTCCTTCCCCGCGGACACATGGCTCTAAGCACACTGACAGTGTGGCGCAGCGACAGACAGCACTGGACCGCCGGGTCCCCTGTCACCAGTCGCATGGTCCCCGGAACAAGGGGGATCTGACCCGCCACAAACACTCTTCGGTCCACCTGGACACACAGCAGTGACACAGGTCATGTTTCATCAACATCTAACTGTGACCGTATTTTATCATTTATCATTTACCTACTATTCCTGTGTTGCGAGTCTGTTGGATCCATTCTCACTAAATAAACAATTTTTATTCAGTAGTACTTTCTTATGTGTCCGTCGTTGGTCTGTAGGCCTATAGTCACTACAGAGTCAATTTAGCAGTGCTCTCCTTACTGTATGTCATGGTTCTGTAGACCTACAGACACTACAGAGTCAATTTAGCAGTGCTCTCCTTACTGTATGTCATGGTTCTGTAGACCTATAGACACTACAGAGTCAATTTAGCAGTGCTCTCCTTACTGTATGTCATGGTTCTGTAGACCTACAGACACTACAGAGTCAATTTAGCAGTGCTCTCCTTACTGTATGTCATGGTTCTGTAGACCTACAGACACTACAGAGTCAATTTAGCAGTGCTCTCCTTACTGTATGTCATGGTTCTGTAGACCTATAGACACTACAGAGTCAATTTAGCAGTGCTCTCCTTACTGTATGTCATGGTTCTGTAGACCTATAGACACTACAGAGTCAATTTAGCAGTGCTCTCCTTACTGTATGTCATGGTTCTGTAGACCTACAGACACTACAGAGTCAATTTAGCAGTGCTCTCCTTACTGTATGTCATGGTTCTGTAGACCTACAGACACTACAGAGTCAATTTAGCAGTGCTCTCCTTACTGTATGTCATGGTTCTGTAGACCTACAGACACTACAGAGTCAATTTAGCAGTGCTCTCCTTACTGTATGTCATGGTTCTGTAGACCTACAGACACTACAGAGTCAATTTAGCAGTGCTCTCCTTACCATATGCTGTGGCTCTGTGGAGCCCACATCATTTTTTGGGAGGATGCACACAAAGCCAAGGCTGCCTTCATGAAATTTTTGTTTGTTTGTTTGTTTTTGCTGCCCCATCATCTGCACCGTTTCAGTGGCATTACTCCCATGCCGCTCATTTAGATTCCCCCATACACGGCCACACCCAGGTTCGTCCGTCGCAGTTCCAGCGCCAGCAGTCCACAGGGAACCATCAATGTTAGGTCGCCAAGAGGCCACACACCAGAGGAGACCCTGCACTGCTGCTGAGTCACTTCGGTGGTGTTCAGTGATGCCTGTTCTGATATATGTACTTAGGACACCACCTACTAAGCCCCCTACTAACGACAATAATGGCTTAGTCGTGGAGCCAGACTGAGTGAGCGTACCTCCCAGAGTGGGGGACCGCCACCACGTCCCTCAAATAACAGCCCCCCATGAATCTGCCGACACTGACGACATTGACAGGACTCACCCCAAGCACGGAAGTGGAGGGGTATCGAAACTGAGGTCACCATGAGAGCAGGGCATGAAAGGCCACAGACTTTGAGACTGTTTTGTTCATACTGATGATGATGAAGGAGGAGGAGGATGACGATGACAGTGACGATGTTGCTATGGAGGTCCATTTTGGTTTGGGACTGCGTGACAAGGCTATACTTTACACTTTTACTTTCCGGTCATAATGATATCCTGGCGTTAACCAGGCCCAAGAGATACAGACACTTGCAGTGTCGGTCATGAATAAACTTCTTCTTTTGCTTCGTCAAGTCTCCACACTCAGCTCTTTCAAGTCTGGCCTTAAAACCCACCTCTTCCCAAAATAGCCTCCTTTCCCTGCCTCTTCCTTGTCTTTAGTTTCTCCAGTTTTAGAGTTATGCATGGGTGTGAATGACTGGTGCGAAAGCGCTTTGATTTGTCTCTGCACAAGATTCAGCGCTATATATATACCGTTATTATTATTATTATCATTATTATGGTCAGGTAATTAGAGCAACACACCCAAAGACGCATCCTTGAAGTGGATGACACTCAACTGTGTGGTCCCAGTCTCCCCATTTAAGCCCATAGCACACTCATCTCTGGGTAGGAGCCGGCCACGGGCTGAAAAACCCACCTCCGCTGGGATTCGAACCCGCATCTTCCCAGCCGTCAGTCCGCAATGCTAACCACTTCGCCCTGGCGACTGGATGCCTTCATGAAATATGGCCTTGACAATGACAGTATGTGCTTGGGGCAAGTTTGAAAAAGAGGGGACAAGTTCAGTGCACATTTCTGTGCTTTAGAAAGTTGTTCTTTAGAAAGTGTGGGTTTGTGAGATCCACAAAGAAAGGAAAGGAGTTGCTATTTGCAAATTATGATTATTTACTTATCAACACAGACAGTAGAAAATGTGCAGAAAAAGTTCCTGTGCCAAATTTGAAGCATACATGAAATATAGAATTAATCTTTGAAAAAATAAGATTTAAAAAAAAAAGGATTCTTTGTTGTCTATTAAAGTAAAAAAAAACAAACCCAACAGATCTGCTAGACCCCACAACGTACAGTGAAGATTGAGAAAATAGTAGTGTATCAAGACTGAAAAAAGTCATAAATGTTACTTTGCTAATATGGTGTATACTTTGACAATGGTGTCCCATTGTCATGCTTTTGTCGGTTATAAAACTGTATTAAATAAAAACAGAAAAAAGCCACACATTTCTTTTCTCTGTGCTACATATTTTAACTCCCTTTTTTATTCATTTTTATTTTTTTGACACTGTCCTAGGTTAGTTTTAGAATTGAATAATTGTGCATTAACCCTTTCGATGCCAGGAAAATAAGATTTAAGTGAAATCTATTTGCCAGATGTTTTTTTTTTTTCCAAAAAAACGGGTATAAATTTTCAAAAAATTCTGTACTCTTTGTTATTGGAGAAAGACCCTTAAAAGTATATATTTTCTGAAAGTAAAATGAATAAAGAACACAAAACACATGATGTTTTCCCATTTTATATATTTTTAGTGACATGCTGTTGTTTTGAAATCAGTGTTTTGTTTTTTGTCACATTTTCAACTTGTTCATTACTAAAATTAGTCAGGTAATTTGCACTAAAATATCATATTTTCTGGACAAATGGATATCTGCATACACAAAATCATACTAGAACAACCACAATAAAAAATAAAAAATAAAAAAGAGATAGATATACAATGCACTGTGACTTCTCCAAGTGATAATGTGGATGAGAGGCCACGCCCCCTCAGTTTCCACCCCCCCCCCCCCCTCTTCACCCCTCTCACAGGGTCACTTTCTCCAGTTCTCATCAGACCGCGTTGGCTGAGTGCCAAGAAAATCGCTCACACTGTTCTGCTAATAATTCAGTCACTTTCTGTTGTCTGCTAAGGTTTGCACAGCCGGCATCACTCACTGATAGTCGTATCTTGGCCACTCTCTTGATTGCTCCCTTTATTTTCTATCAAATCGTCCAATAAATGTTCATCACTGTCTTCTTCTAGTTTACGCTTCAATTCTTTCTGACCATCAGCAAAAGAAAGCAATCTTGGTTGATTTAGTCCGCTACGATCGCATGTCTTGAGCACGGCGTCAGTCCGACATTTTGTTGAGCGAGTGAGGAGAGGAGCCGGGCAAAGACTGGGACAGTGACCCAACCAAAACGTTCAAATAAAGGACTGCCTCATGATGTAGATGGGGTTTCTAGCTATGAATAGAATCCAGAAAGATTCCCCAAGCTAAAGCTATCAGCATTTTTGTCAACGAACTGAACACAAAGCAGGGAAAAGTCAGAATATTTCGATGACGAGTTGTCTCGTCATTGTGGCAGCCTAAGGGTTAATGCAGAAAAAAAAGGTTTTTTTTCTCTTTGCCATAATGGCCACATGCATTCACACTTTTTCTATCTATGCTGTCCCGTTACCATTCTAAAGTCAGTTTAAAAACTGAAAAAGTAATACACTAAAATAAGATAACATGTTTCTTTTCTTTCTGCCATGCTGGCAAAATATCTTTAAAAATTGAAATGATAAAATAGAATGAAATAAAATAAAATAAAACATAATAAAATGAAAAGAAATAAAACTGCATGAAACGCAATAAAACAAAATAAAGACACTACCAACCCCCCAAAGATTAACTTTCTAACAGATAGGTACCAGGGAGTGCAAAGTTTTGCTGAGCATTAAGAATTTTCCAGAGTCCATGAGATTTGCAAAGTCACCTCAGGACAATTCTTTATGATAAGCAAACTGTTGGTGGAAATGATGGATGTGGTGGCTGAATGGTTAGAACACTAGATTCTCACCTGAGTTTCCTAAGTTCAATCCTGGTTTCGACACACCTGGTAGGTTAAAGGTGGAGATTTTTCCAATTTCCCAGGACAACATATGTGCACACCTGCTAGTACCCGAACCCCCTCCAAGTGTATACACAAAGCAGAAGATCAAAAACGGATGTTAAATATCCCATATTCCATGTAAGTGTTCGGTGGTTATACCCCCCAATATGAAGTATGGCTGCCTACATGACAGGGTAAAAAATGGACATACAAGAAAACTACCACTCAAACATACCAGCGGACGGGGGAGTTGCAGCCCACAAACACAGAAGAAAGAGGAGAAAGGCAGAAAAGCAGAAAGCACTTGTCAGTGCCACACGCTGACCTCAGTGGCCTGACTGTAGGGGCCGATGTTGGCAGGGGCCCAGTGGGAGATGCCCTGGACATGCATGGTGCTTCGCCCGCTGCCCCCACCCTCCCCCTCTCCCTGCTGCCGCACAGTTCTCCACCCCTGACAGTCCATGGCGAACACCACGCCCTCTGGGAGACATGCTCCAATGCAAATTCTAAAAATCAAAAGAAAAACTCCAATAAAACAAACATCTAAAAAATACTTATAATATCATCATTAAATAAATGTGTACACTTGAGTGTTTTCTGAAAAAAACAACATAACAATAAAACAAATAAGAAAAGAAATACTTTTTAAAAAAACCTGTCAACAAACAGATATGTACATGCAAGGCCTTGTTTCGTTGTGGTAGTGTGTCCTTGGGAAAGACACTTTACTCTGATTTTCATCATTCCACCCAGATGTTGATGGGTACCTCATGTCCGTAAAACAGCAGAAGGAGAGGATTGGGCCCCGCCTTCATATGCTAAGCCCTAGACACAGTGAAAATGAATTCACTGCCCTGATAGCTGTAAAAGGTCGTGGGACCTTTAACCCTTTTTTAAATATGCATATGATCATAAACACAAGTGCCCTGATGGACCCTGCATTTGGAATAATCTCCCTCTTTCACTTCACCTAATCCCTGCACTCAGCTCTTTCAAGTCCAGCATTAAAAACAACCTCTTTCCAAAATAGCTCCTCCATACATCCCTTTGACTGTCCATAATTTCTCTGCCTTCTGCTCACATGTGCTGTCTTTCATCCCTTTGGTTCAGAGTTATGCACACATGAAAACTGATTTGTTTCCAAACAAGATTTTATCGCTGTATAAGTACATTAACTATCATTTACTATGTTATTGTTACCTGACTGGTGGGTTAAGGCCAAAGTAGGTTTTATACACAGCATTGATGGAAGCAAAATCAGACATGTTGCTGACATACACGCTCATGGCGTACACTTCAGACATCAACCTCTCTAAGGATTCCACTGCTCCTGAAACAGAATCGAAGTACATCACAACAATGAGCAGCTGAAGCACATCCTATCTGGAATTTCTGAAACAAAGTGACGTTGTTAGAATTTACTACAAAATAAGGAACGGAAAGATGTTTTATTCTGATGATTCCCTGCCTTCTGCATAAAAGTGTCAGATGTGGCAATGTCAAAGTCAGGGTGATCCTAAATTTGTTTGTAACTCTTTCCTCCATTCCATTCCAATTCATTTATTCATTTCATCTCATTTGATTTCATTCACTGATTTATGAATATTTAATCCATTCTGTTTCATGTGATTTATTCCATTCAATTTTTATTCATTTCCACATTCTGTTTCATTAATGCATCTGTTGATTTATTTACTTGTTGTTTACTGTTTAATTTCTTTAATTCTGTTCAAGGGAAATTCCACTTGTGGACGAAATCAAGTTTTGAGATAATCAGAAGGAAAATTCAAGGAAAAGCAGAGGACTGGACAAAAACAAGACTTTATGCAGTCAACCATTGAGTGGTGGCTAAGTGGTAATGCCTTCGCCAAGGAAGCAAGAGAATCAGAGGGTATGAGATCAAATCCCACACTTGCCAGAATTTTCTTCTCCCTCCATTAGCGCTTGTGTATGGTAGTCTGGATACTAGTCATTTGAATGACGCAGGAAACGAATGATGACGGCCTAAATGCAGCTCTCAATCAGCTCCACCCAAGTAGGTGACTTGTACAAAAGGCTTAGTGTTTGTAAAGGGCTTGAAGTTTAATCTCTGGTTGAAGACAGGTGCTATACAAGTATCAATAATGATAATAAACATAAGACAGGTGCTATACAAGTATCAGTAATGATAATAAACATAAGACAGGTGCTATACAAGTATCAATAATGATAATAAACATAAGACAGGTGCTATACAAGTATCAGTAATGATAATAAACATAAGACAGGTGCTATACAAGTATCAATAATGATAATAAACATAAGACAGGTGCTATACAAGTATCAGTAATGATAATAAACATAAGACAGGTGCTATACAAGTATCAATAATGATAATAAACATAAGAACCTTTGAGCTGTCCCATGATGGTGCTGAAGCCTTTTATTCCCAACCACAGTTTGAACCATAGTTCAGGGATCACTTGATTACCATAGTTCAGGGATCACTTGATTACCGAAACTTCGTTTGCAAATGGCATGTGCCTTGCAGGGAGTCTGAAGTAATTTCTCAGCAAGTTTCAGCTTCACTTTGAGAATTTTTTGCATTTTGTAAAGCAAGAAGTTGTTGAGAAAGTCAACCTGGCTGCCATGATGTACAGTGCAGAAGAGGTGGCAGGACTGTCTGATCTGCTGCGCAATGGTGATAACAGTAACTACAAAAACACAGCAGAAAACAAAAGTAATGCTGGTCTAAAAGGAGTGATTCTGATAATCCTGATGAAGGTTACACCCTACCAAGTACATCAAGGGCATAATTCTGTTGAAAAAACCCCAATAATTTGGCTTGGAGCCTTTATTCTGGAATTTCATTTATTATGAAACCCCAGATGAAGACTTCAAGCTGAAATAGTATAACTGTATATTGTGTGTGTGTATGTGTCCATTGTATTATTGCATAACAGTGTGTGTGTGTGTGTGTGTGTGTGTGTGTGTGTGTGTGTGTGTGTGTGTGTGTGTGTGTTGTAGATGAAAGTGGAGAAGAACATAAGTGAACCTGGTCATTATGTCCAAAACATATGCAAATGTTTCAGTACTATTTCCACCAATGAAATTCATCTACCTGAATTTTTATAAACATATATATATAAAAAAAAAAAAATTCAAAATATTTTGTGTATTAAAACTAAAAAGCTTGGTTATTTTCCCATCCTGTCAACACTGAACATATTCTAAATATATTATTCATTCATTTTCCATCAACAAAAGGTATATTTCTATATACCTTTAAGCATCATTTGAAAATTTGTGATTCTTGTTTTTATTGTTGTTGTGAGATTGGTGATTTGGGGGGGGACAAAAATTACAAATGGTTCTGGGAGTCAAATGGTTAAAACAACCTTTGAACTGTTCCATGTTAGTATAACAGTTTCAGTGGCCTTGCCTGAAAGTATCTGCCTGCAGCAGGCAGTCTTCCCTGCAGCTGTGCCTGCCAGTCTAGGCACAGAAACAAAAATGTTCTTTTACTTTCCAATGTATGGTCTGGGGGCACTAAGTTTTATAATCAGCTTTGGGGATTAGCAAGTTGTAGACCTTCATTTGGATACTTGACAACCTCAGCAGTTTTAGAACAAAGAAACCAGTCAGTAGGTTTTCCCGTTGTGTGTGGCTGTTCTTTCCTGTGCTAGAAAAATGTTGGTCAGGTGAAGGGGTGGCATTATTGCCTCTCTCAATTAACCCGTTCAGTGCCAATAAGACGTCAGCTGACGTCCTACACAAATTGCTGCCATTGTGCCAATAAAATGTCTACTGATGTCCTGCATTTATTCTGATTTTACTTTCATCAGTTTGGTTCAATGAACACAAACAGAATCTGAACGGTTAGTGTGTCTGCATTATAAACACACGAATTAAATGAGCATATGCCAGGTGGAGGACCCCTTTCGTTGAGTGTGCCTGAAAAGTGGGTTTGTGACTTAAGCAAAATGAGTGTCAGAAACTTTGCCCAGCTGAGACAAAGGTCCCAGTCAATAGATTTACACAATTTGCAGGCTGTGCAGATGATTATGTATTGTAATAACAATGAGAAATGTATCACCTTGTCTGATAAATGGTTTGAACTCGAATGTGATGACAACAGCAGTGACAAAACTGACAGCAATGTTTGATACTTTGTCCAGTCAATCTATCCAATCAAACATCAATTTTGAGCAGGTGACAATGACTGACAGTAAGGGTGCATCACTTTTGTGTAATTTGAGAAGACAGGGAGGAGAGAGAGTGGAGTGGTGTAAGACGATAGGTGGAAGACCAGGCACAGGGTGTGGGAAAGTGGCGTGGCCATGATTTCAGTGAACTGTCTTTCACAGTGTTCATCTAGTAGGAACTGACAACAGCCAATAATCCAAGATTTTCATGAAACCCAGGGTTGACAGACAATGGACGGGAATCTTTGTTCGTTCGTTTATTTATTTATAGTCTGTTCATCTAAGATGATGATATTAGACGGGAATCTTGTGTTTCTATTTTTTCACACTTTTTGTCCTGGATCAGTTGACCAACTCCTTTGTAGAACAGACACACTCCCTTTCTCAGGAGGACTTCTTTGTTTTCCTTTCAGAGTTCATCCATGATTTAATTCATATTTCATATTTGATGTTGTTTATGATACTGCCGCCGTGTTATTCTTTTACTGTGAGCATTTTTCCGAGCACACCATAAGCTTCGGCCTGTTGCTGCTCTGTGTGTTCGCAATGTCTTTACTTGCTTTCGAGAATAAAATCATATTCAAACTAAATACATAGCAGACACTTTATCAACTCAGTTGCAACCAGGAAGAGGTAAGGGGCAATGCTCTTTGGTGTGAAAAAAAGTTTGACTACTAAGTTTTTGAGAACATGACTGACTTTTCATCTTGACAGAACCCTCATTTGTAATTGTTGGGACAGCTGTTCGCTTACATGTTTCAAGCATTGTGATTGTTATCATAAAAATATTTAACCTAATTTGTTCTACAGGTACCATCTGACAATAAGTATACCATTTCCAGATGTTGTTTTTTGTTGTTGTTTTTTAAGTTATTCTATGGAGGTGGAAATAGACTTTTTTGATGCGCAAAAACTATTAAAATCACTTTCAAATGCCTGAATAGTTATCTACAATCAGAATAAATGGGGGGGGAAAGCTCAGATTCAGAATCCACATTCATTTTCTGACACAAAAACGTTTACTTTGCTTCTGTAAATTGTATAGTTTTTGTACTTGAAATAATAATTGAACCTATCATAAACAGTTAGTAGAAGGTCTGCTCTTTCCACTGACACTAAATTTAATACTGTTAGTTACTGGCTAGGTCCTGCCAAAAAAAATGACAAAGTGTCAAAATCTGTGCATCGTTAGTGACTGTCCGCGTATGCTGCCCATGTCTGGATAGCACTGAACCAACCTTTGAGCTGTTCCATGGCAGTGTGACAGGTGGTGTTCAGATCCCCCTCCCTGACAGCAACCACTGGTCCCACACTGAAGTAGTCTGACGTCCCTCCACTGTACAATGGTACCTGACCTGGGGTACAGTGATGCCATCAAACATCACATCATCATCAGATAAATCTGCAGTAACATGAAAAATTGTAAAGGTGTAAAAATAAAGACTGTTGATAGCCATAGAATTTTAAGAAACTCTGTGCACACATGTGTGTGTATGTGTGTGTGTGTGTGTGTGTGTGCATCTGTGTGACTGCGTGTCTGTGCATGTATAAATATGTGGATGTAAATAATAATAAGAATAAGAATAATTATGATAATAAAGTGAATTTCTAGTGCCTCTTCTCTATGCTGGGCTTTAGGAGCTTTACAAAAAGGGGTGAAATATAATCATACACACACAAAAGTTGACAGAATATTCACTCATGGGGCAACGGCAGTGCTGATGAAAGAAAGCCTCACTTGCAGTGCTAAAGGCTAAAGGTCAAAGGCCCCATTGCCTTTTACAGCCATGGGGGCAGCAAATTCAAATTCACTGTGTCAAGGGCTCAGCAAAGGAAGGTGAGGCCCTTAAGTCAGGTACCATACCCATTCACACCTGGGTGCAGTGAGGAAAACTGGAGCAAAACGCCTTTCCCACAGTCACCACACCAAGCAAACATGGGGCCTCAAACCCGGTTCACTGGTGTCAACACTAAATCTGAAGTCCAATGTTCAATTCAGCCATGGCACCTTATTTTTAACATGCACAGTGCTGTTGTCAAAACCAACCACACACTGAGTGAGAAGTTATATCAAGGGTCCTCATAGATGTGAAGAATTGAAATTCCATAAATCTTACAGACCAGACTATAAACTTCTGATATCAAACAGTAAGCCAAACTGAATCAAACATTCATCTGCTACAGTTCTTGGACATCTTGTATCACTGTTCAATTTTCATCACTTTTTGTAAACTTGTTTTTAGATATACAAAGCTCTTTGTTGAATGGTACTGTCATGGCTTTCATTATAAAAAAAATATAAAAATCCAGACCCTGAAAGGCAAAAGGAAATTTTCTTCCTAAAATTACATTTAAATAACATACCACATATTTTCCAAGACCTTTCCATGACTCTGTAGGAACCCTGGAAGTATATGTACATGAGTGTGTTTGACTGAATGACACAGGAAACGAATGATGAGTGTGTGTGACTGAATGACACAGGAAATGAATGATGAGTGTGTGTGACTGAATGACACAGGAAATGAATGATGAGTGTGTGTGACTGAATGACACAGGAAACGAATGATGAGTGTGTGTGACTGAATGACACAGGAAATGAATGATGAGTGTGTGTGACTGAATGACACAGGAAACGAATGATGAGTGTGTGTGACTGAATGACACAGGAAATGAATGATGAGTGTGTGTGACTGAATGACACAGGAAACGAATGATGAGTGTGTGTGACTGAATGACACAGGAAATGAATGATGAGTGTGTGTGACTGAATGACACAGGAAACGAATGATGAGTGTGTGTGACTGAATGACACAGGAAACGAATGATGAGTGCCTAAAGGCAGTTGTCAGGAGGCTATACCCACACCACCTTATCAGCCTTGTCAGCAAACAACTCCCTGTTTGTAAAGCACTTACAGTTTGGTCTCTGACAGAAGGCGAGCGCTATGTAAATATCAGTAGTAACAGGAGTAACAAAGCATACCTGTGAGAGGAGGGACGGATGGCACGTGCAGTGCTGGCAGAGAAGCGCAGTCCTCACTGGCACATCTGACCTCCGACCTCAGGGTTGCCATCAGCGTCTGACTGGTCGTCAGTGGCAGAGCTCTAACCCTCTCCTCCACTGTCCGATCATCTCCCTGGAATGATGATGTCTCCTCACTCACTCAGAGAAATTTCTTCTTGCTGGGCAAGTCAATGGTCCAGTTTTCAAAGAAAACGTTTGAACACAGATGCACATGTACATGCGTGCATGCGTACACGGACACACAGAGACTTTTCTAATATGAAGTAATACTTTTGGAATTTTATTATTTGTGCTGATTTCAAACTACACATTCTCTCTCTCACTCTCATATTCACACACATGCACACTTTTCTAATAGTAATATTTTTGGAAACTTATTCTTTTCCTGATTTCAAATAGACATATATACACACACACACAGTCTCATACACACAAACTCAAATACTACGGACAATTTGAGAGAACAGGGAGTGATTCAGGAAGAATGTTTTGTGAAAAAGGTAGGTTTTTCTGCCTGACACTAATTATCTTTTACTTATTTGTTAATCGTAAACACAGCTCTTCTTCTGCTGCATTTGTGGGTTACAACTCTCTCAGTGACTCATGTGTGTGTACTGGTTTCACATGTTACATGATGTACGACCGTTTTTAACCAAGCCATACAGGCAGCTATACTCCATTTTTAGAGGTGTGCATGCTGAGTATGTTCTTGCTTCCATAATCCACCGAATGCTGACATGGATTACAGGACTTTTAATGTGCATATTTGATCTTCTTCAAGCGTATACACACAAAGGGGGTACAGGCACTGACAGGTCTCTGTCGACACTGACCTGGCAGACTGGAACAATCTCCACCCTGAACCAACCGCCTGCACTGAAACCAGGGACTGAACTCAGGGAACTCGGGTGAGAATCCAGCGCTCTAGCTGTTCACCAACTGTACCCGTCAAGCACAGTTATAGAAACTAAAGCCACACCCATTCAGACTGATGCCCTTATGATTCAAAAGTTAGACCTGCCACCTAAAGTTTGTACAAAGTTAGAATTTATTCATGCAAATTTTAACAGAGAATATGTGGTGAAAAAGTCAGAGAGTTGACTAAAAATATCTATAACGAGAAAAAAAGCAAAAATATGATTAGTCTCAGACAGTTCTTTGAAAATACATATCACGAGAAAAAAAAGAGCAAAAATGTATTTAGTCAACTGATTACATCTTTCCTTTATAAAAGTAATATTAACCAGCCAACTCTTCTCTATTTCTATAGCAGATTATAACAAAAATAAAAAAAGGAAAAAAAATTAAAAAAAACAACAGAAAACAAAAAGAAATGCAAAGACAACAAACTATATGAATACCAACACAGAAACACACACCTTTTCCCTTTATCTGAATGTCAAAATAAAACTACAACTTTCTCTCCTTTAACCATTCTTTCTTGCTTTTTTTTCTTTTGTTTTCGTTCTTTTCAGTTTCACTTTTCAATCAAAGCAATGCATTTGCCTTCTATGTAACTTTTATTCTTGTCATATTTTAAGAACTTACTTCTTTGATTACTTTGTTCAATGATTTTATTTCATTTTATGTTAATGTTTTACACAAACCTACATTTAGCTAAAGGCCTGACCAATGTGTTGGGTTTCTGAGCAGGTCAAGCATCTTTTTTTTTTTTTTTTTAAGTGCAGATTTGGTGTAGCATGTATGGATCATCTGCATGCTTCAATACCTCCTTGAATCAAACTGGAACAGAAACTCAAAGCACACAATTACCATATCACCAGCCACAGTGGCAAAGTGGTCGTCATCACAGACTGATGACTGGAAGGACGTGGGTTTCAGCCCCTCAGAGGCAGGTTTTTCAGCCAGTGGAAAGCACCTGCCCACAGCTGTGTGCTATGGGCTCAAAATCAAAAGACTGGGACCACACAAATGAAGGTCATCCACTTCACAGATGCGTCTTTAGGAGTGTTGCTCAAATTTCCTGACCAACACAGCAGATGTCTGTATCTCTCAGCCTGATTGACAATTGTGAATATCAAGTCTCAAGTGGTCCCAACTCTAATCAGACCCCCACAGTAGCATCTTCATCACCCCCATCATCATTCATCATCATCAAAATAATAACACAAAAACGTCCAAAATTCTGGAGCACAAAAAAAACACAACAACAAACACCCAACCTTGTCTTCTAGGTGGATTTTCCTGAAGCGCAGGTAACCCACTGGGGCAAAAGCATCCGCAGAATGGATTACAGTTTCAACATCATCTCTGCACACACATATGTTTTCACTGTGTAAAATCTCCCATCAATATTTTGTTGTGTTGTGTTGTATTGTGTTGTGTTGCATTGTTTTATGTTGTGCTGTTGTGTTATGTTGTGTTGAACTGTGTTCCGTAGTAATGTATCATTTTTTGTCACAACAGATAACATCATGTTCCAGACAGCAGACAGCAAGGTACTGAAGATGGAAAAGTGCTGTGTGATCTGCAGTAGTGTATTGTATCACCGTTTGCCATAACAGAATTCTCTATGTGAAATGCAGGCTCCTCCCTCTGGGCAGAGCATGTTGCCACAGCGTTGTACCACCCTTTTTAATTCACTGTCAGCAGGTGTGTTTGTTTTACTACCAAAGCCGAATGTTCTACATATTTTGCCAGAGATACGCCTTTTGTTGCCTTGGGTTCTTTTATGTATGCTAATTGCATGTTCCAGACATGATCCCTGTTTATCATCTTATCCACATGATTTGCACATGGACCACCACTCTCGACCTAGTAGAGCTACTATTAAAATCCTGGTCTGTACATGTGAATCAAACTCATGGACGGTCGCTTCCTTGTCAGGCACATTACATCCAGGTCACTGTTCCATTAACTTGCAATAGAAAATATCATCCTAGGAAAGAAAAGAAAAGAAAAGAAGGAACAATGACAACCACCAGCAAGTCCCTTCAAAATGAAACAAAACAAATAAAACAACACTTTAATGGTTAGAGATTTTCACTGAAGAAAGATGAAAGAAAAATGAGACTAGGCCATTGTTACAAATTTCTTGCAAGCAAACATGTGGAGGTGAAATTCTATTTTAATGTCCCACCACACACACTGGTGATTGTAGACACCAAGTAAAGTACTGATATTTCACATTTAAATGTAATCATTAGAAAAAATTAAATCAATAAAGAACTAGGAGGGGGGAGTTGTATGGTGAGGTGTTTGAGCATGCACGACTGTCTATGTCTCTGTGAGTGCTAAATCACTGTATGTATGTGTGTCTCCATGCTTGAATTTGAAAGTGTGATTTACAAGTGATTTACAACAATTTTTGCACATGCATACAGTATCTGCCTAATGCTCTCCACAACAGTTTTGCAGACATCATCATTGCTTTCCAACTGATAATTATGATGGCACATATGTTCAGATATTTTGTTTACTATGGCACATGCATACCGACATATTGTTTGTTTCTCTGTGTGATATGTGTGTGCATGTTTTCATACATGTGTGCATCAGACTTTGTGTCTAATCTTCCACTTTGTTTAAGTCTTTCCTGAAAACCCACTTCTTTAAACTAATGTAGAGCACCACTGTCCCACTGAACTGTTCTTGTAAATACTTTGTGTGAGTGTCTGTGTGTACATGCCTGAGTGTGCGATTTACTGGTTTTTGTAAAATACCTAGTGCCCTCTTTAGAGAATAGGTGCTATATAAATCCATATCATTACTGTGATTATCATTGAATAAAAGCATACTTACACAACAATCTTCTTGTAAAAGAGAGGGCAGTCTAAAGTGAAGGTTTCATACTCCCCTCCTTCTCCACACACGTTCAGCCCGTACTGCTGATGCTGAAAGAATGAAACAAACCAATCTATAGCCATTGTCAATGGACTCTTTCATACTTTAGTGTGATTCACATTCCAGTTTTAAGTCAAATTTTAAGACTTTGAAAATTATCCTATAATCAAGTGTGTTTGTTTTGGTGATGCTACTGTTAAGCAGATAATTTTTTTTTTACTATGAGTTGATAAAGCCTTACTTCCATGAAAGTGTGTTATCTGCAGTCACTGGAAACATTGATGTTTTTGACTCAGTTGTTTCTCTTGCTGAATTAATGACTTCCATATCATGAAGTCTTCCACTTCATTCAAGTCTTTCCTAAAAACCCACTTCTTTAAACTAATGTAGAGCACTAATGTAAAATAAATTTAACTGGACATCTATTAATTTCAAATATTCATCTTTGATTCCATCTTCTATCTATCCTGTTTTCCCCATCTCACCATTCTATATGTATATATATATATATACTACCCACACACACACATGCATACTGTTTATTTTGTTACTAGGTGTGGCTGAAAATCTGCCCCTTTTGTGTGTTGATGGGACTTACCATGTTCATCATGTGAGGGTAAATCTGTTTCAGTGAAAGGCCCAGGTGTTTCTCCGGCATCAGACCTGTTAATATATACATATAGAATATATAAAACAACCAACAACCATCTACCGAAAGATCTAGTCATCAGCCCCATCCACATGTAATATGCAGCTTCTGTTCAAACAGGGTGGGGAGGGGGGGTGGGGGGATGGGTGGGTGGGTGCGTGCGTGCGTGCGTTTGGCGTGTGTGTGCGCATGTGTGTGTGTGTACAAGAGAGACACAAAAACATGATCAGTCAAATAAAACAAGATTTAGAAAAAGAAATTATAACAAAACCAACCTACAGAAGATAAAACGCACTCACCTAAAGCTGCCACCTTGATAATAATGGCCTCCATTTGGCACTCCACCATTTCCATCAAAAGTTCATCCTGCTGACGGCGCCACAAATAGGCCAGTGGAGTCAGGGCAAGCCGAGTGCAGCTGCAAAATCAAAAGCTAACAGAAAATGGTTCATGCACTTGCAAATGTTCATTGAAGGCTACATGTAATGGTTTTAACATTCTACCTGTTGTTAAAGAGTGGTGTTTGTTCTGTATTGTCCAAGTGTTCTGTGTGGATTGTTCAGGATAAAAGAGGCTATGGCAGTCTTGAATTAAAGCTTATTTGTGTTTGCACATTTCTTCTGTCTTTGCTGCTGTGTGCATATGTCAGATAATTGGTATAAGGACAGGCCCGGCGCTTCCCTTTTTGAGGAAGTGTCTGGGTTTGTTCCAGTGTACCTTTTATTCTGTGCTAGTTTAATCGGTAGAGTAAGCAGCACTGACTTGAAGTTGTGTACCTTGTGAATGGAGAGAGTTACCACTCTTTACTATTTGTTAATCATTTCATCTCTCCTGGCCTCATTGTTTGTTAACTTCCAGATGAAAAACCACCGAGGCAACCATGTATTTGTTCTGTATTGTCCAAGTGTTCTGTGTGGATTGTTCAGGATTAAAGAGGCTATGCCAGTCTTGAATAAAGGAAATTTTCTATCTAAAATTACGTTTAAATAACATACTTACCGTGACCCAACTAGTGCAGACTCCGGCAGGGGTCTGACATTCCTGTCCTGTGCAAACTACTATCTGCCTATGTGGAGAAAATGAAAGCAACTACGGCCGATAACCTCCCAGAAGTAGGCTTGAATACAAGCTTATTTGTGTTTGCACATTTCTTCTGTCTTTGCTGCTGTATGCACATGTCAAATGATGGGTATAAGGAGAAGGCCTGGTGCTTCTCTTGTTGAGGAAGTGTCTGAGTTTGTTCCAATGTACCTTTTATTTACCTGTGTGCCAGATGAATCAGTAGTGTAGGCAGCACTGACTTGAAGTTGTGTACCATGTGAATGGAGAGAGTTACCACTCTTTACTATTAGTTATTTAGTGGGTTTATAAATGATAGTTGAGGTTTTCCATTGGAAAAGCATATGCAAGAAAGCACTTGTGACTATCAGT
>NC_134879.1:8249809-8357309 GCF_041734735.1 Babylonia areolata
GAGGTAGATATGGACAGCAATTCTGAAACAAACATGATGGGTGAACATGGAGGAGTAGCAGTCTAAAGAGATCCACAGTGTGGCTTTGGCCACATACTCTTGTTTCATTATCATCATGCAGCAAATTTTGCATCATTAAAATTGTTATTTGATAAGAAAATCTATGAAAATTTCCAGTACTGTAAGGCTATACATTCATATGATCATAAATGATGGTTCAAGCTGCTGAAATATAAAGAAAGAATTGTTCACCACCAAACTGTTTTACCATAATTCTAAGGGGTCTCAGACTGCCTTCAAGAGTCACAAAGTGTGATGCTGCACATTATGATCAAATATATACATTGTTACATACATAAAATCCAGACTGAAGCTCTGTTAACCTTTTTTTTTTTTCTTTTTTAGGTGTTTGTCCTACAGTTTTTCAGAATGTCCCATGGACCAGCTCAGTGAACATGGAGTGCATCCTTTCCATGTCAGGGATGCAAATTTATGTCATAACTTTGTCACATCCATGCACTAAGCTCTTTCAAGTCTGGCCTTGAAACATACCTCTTTTCAAAATAGCTCCTCTATACCCTCTTTCTGTCCATGGTTCCTCTAGCCTCTTATAGAAAATAAACATATCTACATGTATGATCTGTATGTGTTGTCTTTCATCCCTTTGTTTCAGAGTTATGACTCTCTCAGTTTCTAGTGCCTCAATTGTGACACAATGCCCTCTTATCTCTCTGAACTTCTCAATCCATACTTGCCTACAGAATATTTACATCTCTAGACACCTCCCAGTTAAATGTTCCCCGATACTTCCTTAAATCCTGTGGAAGGAGGTCATTCTCTGTCTTCAGTCCAGAAACATGGAACTCTCCACCCATTGCTTTATTTTCAAACAACTCATCTTTCTAGTTCTACCTTCAAAGCAAATCTGAAAACTTTCCTCATCATGAAATATCTGCCATAAATCACTAGTGCTGTTACTGTCTCAGTTTATGACAATAGAGAGTGTGTGTGATGAACAATTCAATAGAATGGAAATGGTGGACGAAGAGGTAGAGTGCAGTAGAGGGGAGTTCAATTATTCAATTTATTGTATAAATCCCTTGTATGTAAATTACAACCATGCTTCTTATACATATATAGATGAGTGCACTGGTAAAAATGTGGATACTGCTCATGTATACACAGTTAATTGTTATTGCTCTTATTTTAGTTGTTTACTAAGGTTTTAATGTATGTCTGAGGGAGTGTAGGATAGTATATATTTGTTGGTCTTGTAAACTGTGTTTTTATAGAATCAATGCAATGAATGTGTTTGTATTAATTATTTATATTATTCTTTTCTAAATCTCTCTCTCCCTATTTTATTGTATGTATTTACAAAGTACTTAGAATAGTTCTTCAGCTTGTATAAAAGCACTATAAAAATGAATTATCATCAGTAGCAGTGGTACGTAGTAGTAGTTTGATCTGATTCTGCATAAGATTTAAGGCTGCAAAAATACATTCAATAACAATAAGAATAATAAACTTAACAGTAGTAATGATAACAAGAGCAACAGCAACAATAATAATAATATCAATATCATTATTATCAATATCATCATTACCATTATTATCATCATAATTGTTATCATCATCATTGTTATAATCCAAATCCTGATCACTGACCTATATCATCATAACCATTCATCATTATTGTTATCATCATCATCATCATTGTTATTTATATCCAAATCCTGATCACTGACCTATATCATCATAACCATTTATCATTATTGTTATCATCATCATCATTGTTATTCATATCCAAATCCTGATCACTGACCTATATCATCATAACCATTCATCATTATTGTTATCATCATCATCATCATTGTTATTTATATCCAAATCCTGATGACTGACCTATATCATCATAACCATTTATCATTATTGTTATCATCATCATCATTGTTATTCATATCCAAATCCTGATCACTGACCTATATCATCATAACCATTCATCATTATTGTTATCATCATCATCATCATTGTTATTTATATCCAAATCCTGATCACTGACCTTTGTCCTGAGGTTGGAGATTGGCCAGAGCCACGATGTGATGACCCTCTGCCACACACTGCACCATGTTGAAGCAGCTGTCCTTGCCGCCACTGCAGGGGAAAATACTTTGCATCAAACTAGATTTAAACTGTTAATCTCTTGACTGCTAAAATTCTGTAGTATGTGGTGTTGCATATATTTGTTTATAGATAGTTGTGGACTATAGGTGGGGGGAGTATAGCAATCAATTTGAATGCTTCACCAGCTCATTCAAGCAGACCTTTCTTCTTATTAGTTATATATATGCACATATAATAAGAATAACTGGACATTTATCAGAGCTTCCTCACTGCACAAAGCACTTTACAATCCACACAGACAAACATACGAAACACACTCAGTCCTCAACTCACAATCATGCACAATAAACATATATAATAATATGCACATACAAATTTGAACTTACAATACAAACATACATACATGCATACATACATACATTTGACACACAAAAAATACAGCGTAACAAATATACCTACACAATTAACTAACAACTTTCAGTTTCATGTATGTAAGAGGTCTAGAGGAAATCTTGCTGGAAGAGGAAAGTATTGAAGTTAAATTTAAAGGAAGGCAGTGAGGGGCTGTGACGGACGTGGTGAGGCAAAGAGTTCCATATTTGAAGTACAGTAGATGACGAAAAGGCTTGACCACCATGCTGTTTTCAACAAATGCAGTTTTCAAGACAGCCTACAAAATTTTCAACTAATTTAGATCTTAGACAGATAACTTTAATGCACCATTGAAGACACCAAAATCATTCTACAAATAAAGAGGAAGAACTTCGGTTAAAGAATGGTGACTGACATACTGACTTGTAACTTGTAAGGTCTGTCTTATCTCAGTGAGGTAACCACCCTTTACTGACTAGCATACTTGTCAGTAGCAGTCATAGGAAATAACAAGGTACTGATTAATCATGATTCTCTCAGCAATAATATATGCCACTTTTTTTGACAGTAACACATGTTCTTTGTTGTCCATGATAAACGAAACGAAACAAATTTTATTTCATGAGGATAGTGGAATTTAAGGATGATTACTTCTTTTTTATTTTCATTTTCTTACATTCAGCCCTCTGGGCAAAAAACAACAACAAAAAAACAACAAAAAAAGATTAAAAAAAAAGAAAAAACAAAACACACACACACACACAAAGAAAAATTACATGAAAATGGTCACCGCTGGTAATATTTTATACACGCGAAGAAAGAGAGAGAGAGACAGAAAGAGAGAGAGAGAGAAAGAGAGAGAGGCAGACAGACAGGCAGACAGGCAGACAGACAGTCAGAGACAGACAGAGAGAGAGAGAGAGGGAGAGAGACAGAGACAGAGAGAGACAGAGAGAGAGAGAGAGTGCACACACACACACACACACACACAAGACACCGACTCGAATGACAAAACATAATACCAGCAAATAAAACAATAACCACTCTGTTGTTGAATTGAGATGTTTTCATATGCATATAACTGGCTCACCTAATCAAAGCTACAGTCTTCATTGTAACTCCGTCCTCTTTAAGTTGAACGATTAACAACAATACTATCTTGTTTGCGTTGCTTCCACGTGAAGTTTACACCGGAAGGAAGCGGATGTAGCTTTATACATGCGCATAACCTTACATCCACGTCTGATTGTTTTGGTTTTCCGTATTGTCTGTTCGACGTAAGAATACATTTTACTGGTGGGTTATTGTTCTTAATACCCGAAATTGTTATGTTCTTGTATTTAATAATAATAGGGCTCCCGTATTCCACATTTTATCTGTTAATGCCATCTTCTGCAGAAAAATAACAGCTCTTCCCCCCACCCCCTCTCAACTTCACTTGTGAAACTGGTGTTCAAAGACGCGTTGAGTGCAGTCATAAAAAACAATAAACAAACAAACAAACAAACAAAACCAAAAAATATTCGTCGTGCAAAATATTTGAAATAGAAGGGAGGAGTGAGGTCGATTTAGAAAAGCTAGTGGTCCTCCATCAGCAGTCTCGGTCTTCCGACTTCTCTGTCCGACTGTGATTGAGGCGGGGCCTATGGTGGTCTTACTGAAGTTACTCTGTTGAAATTCTAACGTGCGCTAAATCCCTTTTTCTTCTTCTTTTTTTCTCTCTTTCAGTTACACCATCAACATCGACTTGTCGATGCCTCTGTTACGGTTGACTTGATGTATGCTAGGAATATTCGTGATAGGGCCGGCGCTGGGCATCGATCCTGGATCGATATGCAACGAACTGCTCGGCATCGGTCCCGCAAAATCATCGGATATGAAGTTGAATTCTCGATCATTGAAAGTCAATACGGACCTTTCTTGATTCTTGAGCTTGTCCTGCATGAACTTTTCACCAATGGCTAATAGAACCACATACTACAGAAAAGTCCAACCTGAAATCAGACTCTTGATCCACAGATTGGTCACGTGACCCTCAGCACATCTTCCTGACTTGCCATATCTCCCACCAAAATTACCAGCAAACTCCCACTACTTTTTTTGTTGACCAATAAACTCAATCCCACCAAAATCATCGTATGTAGGTATAACAATTATCGATGTCATTAATGACATTGTCATCAGGAAATCCACAAAACACCAAGCTTCGTATCCATCGGGGATCGACGCCCAGCTACTTCGTTTCCATAACCCACCAAACACAGTCATGGATTACAGAATCTTTAACGTGCATATTTGATTTTCTGCATGCACACTCAAAGGAGTTTCAGGCATTAGCAGGTCTGTGCTTATTATGTTGACCTGGGAGATTGGAAAAATCTCCACCCATTACCTACCAGGCGCTGTTACCAAGATTCAAACTCCAGACTTACAGATTGAAAGTCCAGTGCTTTAACCACTGGGCTATACTGTTAATAGATGAGTTGTATTAGCACCCAGAACACCATTCAAGATCAAATGGGGTGTTAAAAAAAAAAAAATTACAAGGTCATGATCCCATGTGTGACTGAAAAGTCAAATCCAGACTCACCAGCATCTTGATCATGTAATATGTACTATTGTACTGTCAACAGCTGCATTCTCTATTGGACTGTCTCAGTGTCTGTCAGTATTGTCTGATTGTGTCAGTAGTACCTATCAAGGTCAAGATGAATCTATTTGACATTATATATCTGACTTAGGACAACATTTGTTGTTGCTTTTCAGACAGGAGCACCAAACAAAACAGATCCAAGATGTCTTGGCTCTCAGCCGTGACAGGGAAAGCAGAGGACTTCCTCAACCGTCTGGACAAATCAGCTGCAGAGGCGTTCCACATTGAGGAGGAGACCAAAAGCAAGAGGGTGGATCCATCCTCCTCTGTGACATCAGATCACCTGAGCTACCAGTCATCATCACACAGAACTTACAAACCTGTTTCTCCCTCAGCCAGTTTCCCTGTGAGCTTGAACAACACTAGTAGTAGGTTTGTTCAACCCACAACCACATCCACCCCAAAACCCAACTTGAAATCAGCTGTTACTTCTTCTTCAACTGTTACTGTTAGTACTGCAAGGACTGCCGGAGATGTGGCACCAGCTGTGACTAAGCAAAGCAATATGAAGCAGCCAGAGTCTGATGAAGCCCTGTTTGACTTTCTTAACAGTAAGGACCCCATGGAAGGGAACAGAAAGAGAGTGACCCCTGTAAATGTGAAACAGCAGTCAAGACAGAGTGACAGTGAGTCATCTTCAAGTTCAAGGCGTAATAGTATGAAAGGTGTGGCACCACCTTTTTTGGGACAGAGTGAGTGTGCCAGTGCGTGGGGCAGTGGAGGGTGGAGCATGGGGGATGACAACACAGAAGCTGTACAGACTGTATCAGCTGCTGAATCAGCTGGTGAGTGATGTTTTTTTTAAGTTTTATCAAGTGTTTTAACATGCACACAAATGTGTAATGCATTTAAACATGCTCATATATGTATGCTTACACAAGTAACAGGAGGTGCCAAGGCAGAGTCAACCATTTGACGTCTGATCCTGTGTTCACCAGTGATCAAGGTTGGAGGCCTTTTACTTTTAACCTATCATATGCACACATATCCTGAACTTTTGTCTCTGCTTCAGGAGCCTTTCTTTTAACATTGAAGATGGGAAACATCGTTCAGTGTTAACACGCCATGAACGTCAACATCCGATCGCGCACGAGCAAAGATGTTGCTCCGTGAAGCGAGCTGCAGTGGATGACACTTTACATTTCAGTTGACTGTGTTCAAGCTTGCTTTCTTGGTGTGTCTTTTAATTTTCTTTCGCCTCTATCAATTTTTGAGTGCCAACTGGGCACTCTCAACAGAAAATTTACGTGCCCCAGCCAACTTTTCGTAGCATTTGCACTCAGGCACCCACTAAATTCAAACTCTGCACACACACACACACACACACACACACACACACACACACACACACAAATAACACTAAAAATGAAAAAAACAAGTACATGTAAACAAAAGCTGACAACCTCCCCCCCCCCACACACACACACACTCACTCACACACACTCTTACACACACACACACACACACACACACACTCACACATTAGCACGCGCACGCTAAAAACAAAAACAAAAAAACACTATATGGACAAATTATACCAAACATACAGGTCTGCTTTTGTAAGTTATTGGTTCAGTAATTAAATGGCACACACAAGCTGTTCTAGAGATCTTCCTTACTCTCTCAGTCTCTGTACTGGTATTTCAGAGGGGCACATGATATCAATAGACATGTTTTTTTGTTTTTGTTGTTGTTGTTGATGATGAATTTAACAATTAACTGATAAAGGAGAAATAAAAATGTTAGCAGCATTAAGTCAATCAGCATAACAACAAGCTCTGTCTCAGTTTCTGGCATGTGTTTAAAGAACAAACATGAGTTTCAGTTTCAGTAGCTCAAGGAGGCGTCACTGCGTTCAGACAAATCCATATACGCTACACCACATCTGCCAAGCAGATGCCTGACCAGCAGCGTAACCCAACATGCTTAGTCAGGCCTTGAGAAAAAAAAAAGGGTGAATAAATAATAGATAAATACATAAAAAAAAAAAATTACTACTACCACTACTAATAATATGTATAAGGCGCAAAAACGTGAATAAGTCAACTATAAGCGTACATAAATAAATAAATAATAATTATAATAAAAAAAGGTAATAATAATAAATAAATAAATAAATAAATAAATAAGACGATGATGATAAATAACAAACATGAAACATTAAAGACTGATTACTCCTTACCAATTTGAGTTAACTACATTGTAATCTTGACTCAAATGATTTTACTGACCTTTGTCAAAATTGTTGCAAGAGAAGGCAATGCAACAGAAGGCAATGAATATTTTCCTAGACCCTTGAGTGTGCCAGGAAGGAAATTTATGTCCCCTTCCAGTTCCAGTGTGCAAAAAAGTGCCCCATGGAAATTTCCATCCTTGTCATTTTAGGAATTTTTTGAAAGCAAGATCATTTGATTGATGCAAAAGTCAAACTGTCATAATTGGATAGTGTGTTTACTTTCATATAAGAAAAGTGTAGGATAAAGTTATATAAACTTTTGTTTAGTAGTTTGAGTGCTAGAATTAAAAAATATATATCCTCTGACCAAAACATTCCTTGGCAAATAGTTGTCACTGAGCATAAAATGGGCTTGGCACTGAAAGTGAAAGTATTAAACTTAAAAGTGTTCGTTATTTTTTGTCACAATAGATTCCTCAGTTAGACAGTAGGAAATTTTGGCTGTGGTCCTCAGGTAGAGCATGTCTGATGTCACCAACAGTGCAGCATCCACCCACCTTTTTTTTTTTCTTCTTCTTCTGATTTTTTCTGTCTGCTTGAGGATTTGTTTCACTATCTAAGTGGATTTTTTTACAGGTTTGTGCCAACCTCTTTTGTAGCATTCTTTTAAGTGCATTTTTAGTGCATGTAGCAATATGACCTTAGTTTTTATTACCTCATCCAAAAAATGAGTACCCAGTCCACCACTCAAATCTCACTACTCTTAGTTCACAAGAGGTCCCAATGACTGATGAGCAACCAGTTTATGTGAATTATGTCTGTGTTCAGAGGTAGAACCGATGGAAAACAACCAGCGTGGCAGTCCAACCTACTCCCATGAATCTGCTGACCCAGATGCCTTGGCGGATGCCATGAAGGAAAGTCCTGCAGGCAGTATCAGCAGTGGTGGGGAGACGGAGCACCACCACCATCACCATGACAACCACAATGACAGGGAGGCTGGCCTATCAGTCTCAGCCCTGGAGCTAGAGAATGGGCTGCTGAAGAACGAGGTGGCGTCTCTCAACCAGGAGATCAGTTCACTCATCGATCATGCCAAAAAATCTCAGTCTGGCGAGTGTGAACATCTTCATTTGATTTTATTGGGGTTTTTATTTTATTTTTTAGGTGGGGGGGGGGGGGGGGGTCTCTGTGTGTGTGTGTGTGTTTGTTTTATTTTGTTTGAATTTTCTCTTCAGAATCATCACCACCATAACACTTCTTCTTCTTCTTCTTCTTCTTCTTCTTCTTCTTCCACTAGACGACCAACATCAGTATGTCGATGAAAACTGTCGTGTTGTTGAAGGCTGCTGTTGGTCTAGCCTTCAAGACACTACTTACCAGTAGGGTGGGGGAGGGGGGGCATGGGGGGGGGGGAGAGAAAAATGGTAGGGGTGGGTGGACTTCCTAACAGTAACAGTTGCAGTCTACATACCACATCTGTATATATGGCAGAATAACTACTTGCGATGCATTTGGCTAAATTTGCAATGCCAGTTGAGTTATGTTTCTGTTGTTTTTTTCTTGTCACTTTTCTTAATTTCATACTTTTTTTCGTTTAAGGTGGAGCTGGGGTTGGAGACAGGGATGCACATTCATATGCTTTTTAAGAAATATTCTCTGTTCATGTGTGAGGAACTGTTTATCTGTTAACTAGATTTCTCCAGGTCTGTTGTTTGTATGCCAAAGCCTGGAACTGTACAAATGGTTTTCCCATCCATTTTGCAATGTTGTCAGTCCATCATTTTTGGTCTTCCCCTCCATTTCCCTCTGAGGCCATTGGATCTTTTTACATGGTCATATCAGTGTAGATTTTTTTTATTTTATTTTTTATTTATTTATTTTTTTACTTAACTGATGTCAGCATGTCTAGATGCGGTCCAAAGTGTTGCGTGATTGTTTGGCACATTTGTTGAGTTGTTCATTGGTAATATGATCAGTCAGTGTCTCTGATTTTTTGTAACATTGCACTGGACAACAATCAGAAGCACCACAAACAGCCCCCCACATATATCCTCTCCCTTCCCAAGGACCTTCAGACCAGAAGCATGATAGAACTTTTCATCCAGTTTTCATTAAACATGGCACTGCAGTTTGATTTGACCAGAACATAAATGTGTTTTAAATTCAGAGGTCAGAGGTCAAGTTCACATCAAAAGGTGTATCTTTTTTTTTTTTTTCACATGTTTTTCTTTTCACTGTTGTTTGTTTTCATGATTCCTCAATTGGATGAAGTAGTCATCACACATCTTGAGTCTTGAACACAGAAAGATTTGTCTCTCTTGTTTCATGATTCCTTTGTTGGATTAAGTTTGTTGGATTAAGTTATCATACTTAAAAGTCTTGAAGGCCTTGTCTCAATTGTTCTTTGATTAACAGAGCTGGTGAAGACAAAGGAGAAGCTGTCGGAACACATGAACAGTACGTCCCTTCACAGCCAGCTGGTGCATGAGCTGCAGGCGCGGGAGGTGGACCTGCAGGAGGCTGTTCATGCCAAGGACTCGCAGCTGGCCATCCTGCGACTGCAACTGGAGGAGGCAGACCGTGGTGCCTCCAGTCGGCAGCGAGAGGTGGAGAGTTTGCAGACTGAGCATGACAGGTGGGTAGGGGAGAGGGGGGTGGGGGAGGTGGAGGGGGGAGGCTGGTGGTATGGGGGAAACAAATCTGCGGCTGTGTTGGTTTGGACGAGGAGGAACTTAGGAACATTCTGGCTGTGTTGCTTTTCATGAGGAGGTTCACAAGGGAGACGTTCAGAGATATGCACGCACACTCACATGCAGCACATGTACGTTCACACACATGCGTATGCACAGGTGCTTGTACATAGGTACACACATGTGCATACATATGCTCGCACACAAATGCTCACACATGCACAAAATCAAATGCATGCACATGCACAGATGCACACACACATTATGCACAATAACACACATCCATATACACACACATGAAAATAATCACACACACACACACACACACACTCTCTCTCTCTCTCTCTCTCTCTCTCTCTCTCATTCATCTTTTACTCACTTGTGTAAACAAAGTGAGTCCATGTCTTAACCTCGTGTTCGTTCTACAGATGTATGCACTGAGAACAAAGAAAAGGAGCGGTTATAACAGTGAGGGGATATATATTGCTCAGCAGTACTTGTGCCCATTACAGAGAGTGCACACTGAATTTCTCTCCAAAAACGATAAACAAACTGTTTACTGCAAGAGAACTGAATGCAAGAGTTGATAAACACTGAAGCTTTGCATAAAATGGCCATTTTAGCTTCAGATCTGGACTTATAGATAAACTTGTTTGGAAGCAATGGCATACCTGTGTATACACACAGTTGCAGCTTGATGAGTGGTGCCTGTGATGTGTTGTCAGGTTTTTACAAGAGCAGAGCAGCAGCAGGGGTGCTCAGAGCCAGGCCATGGACTCACTGCACCAGAAACTGACAGACATGGAGTCTCTGCTTGTGAGGGAACAGCACACCCATGCTGTGTATCAGGTACTGGGGTCCTCAGCTGTCTTCCTGTTTTCATGTCCTGTGTGGTCTGGATGGTCCCCCTATCCCCTCAAATCATGCCAGTCATGTTTACAGTACCTTTATATCTTGGATTTTGGTTTCAGCTGGCTCTAGCCTAAAGGCACTGAAATGAAGTAAATATCTCCTGACAGTTACTGGAAATAGATGAAGTTGGTTGTTGATTAGAATTACTGTTTTTTGCAGATTAGCTCATTAAATTCAAGAGTAAATGACAGAGGTCTCAGTGCAGAATTTAATTCTAAAGAATTAGGTGAACTGAAACTGAAGCTGTGATTGTAAAATATCAAAAGATAAGTATCTTCTTTTTTTTGGCATCTGGCAGAAAGAGGCCTTAGAGCGACAGAGTCGTATGGAACAGGAACAGAAATCTTTGGCTGAAGCACTGACTGCTGCTGAGAGAAGGATCTCTGAAGAGAAAGGTGAGTCTTGTGCCCTTGATGTTGGAGGGAAATGATCTGGACTCTCCTTATTTGTGTGATTGTATGTGTGTTTATTGTCAGTGCAGTTTTGTGTGGTGTGCCTGTGTCTGTATCTGTGTCTGTGCAGACAAATTTCCCAGATAATTTTTACTTGTTCTGGGGACAATTACTGAATTGGACACAAAAAGAAAAAAAACCCCAAAAATTGTTGTCCCAAATTACTACTTGCAGTCGCTAAGTAAGTAAAGAGATGATTATTGAAATAATGAAAATAACTAACAATAGTGCAACAAGAAGTTAGCAGACACAATCCAGTATAAAAGTAGTTGTAGTAGGTGTTTGTTTGTGTGTCTGTTTGTGAGCGTGCATTTTCATGCTTGGGTCGGTGCATGCTTGTGTGAGGGTGCACACGATAGGTTTCACTGAGCTTGGCCCATTTTTTCATGTTTTTTATTTCATCTTTTACCTTCTACTTATCATTCTCTGCAATATATTTTCATGTACGTAACTGTAAGTATTGACATTTTTGTATTTACTCATGTATTCATTTTTTTTATTATTATTGTTTTATGTCATTTATTTAAAATTAAAAAAAATCATAGTTTTTATTATCATTGTTACTGTTATGATTTTTTTCTTTGAAATTTGTTTTTATTCTATAAGAAAATATTTGTTTAAATTTTTAGAATTTTTCTTTTCATGATTCCCCCCACCCCCCTCCCTCCTCTTTTACCCTCAAGGCCTGATTTTGCATGTTGGGTTTTACTGCTGGTCAGGTATCTGCTTAGCAGATGTGGTGTAGTATATATTTATTGTCGAGAAACTGAACTGAACTCAGTGGATGTGTCTGTGTGTGTGCACATGTGCATGTGTAGATCTGTGAGTGTGCATGTCTGTGTGTGTGCATGCGCGTGAGTGCATGTGTCTGTAATTGGTTGTGTTCCACTATATACTTGACTGAATCACTTTCCTCCCTGACTGAGCAGCCAAGGCGGCGGAGGCCAGCGGACAGCTGAGGACAGTGAAGACAGTCCTGGAGTCCACCAGGCAGGAGATGGCAGAGTACAAGGAAAAAGCCTCACGGATACTGCAGGTGACTGGATGGGGACACACTCTCCTCTTAACATCTCTTCACTCCTACCTAACTTTCCTGATGCTGTTCAGTATGTAGGGTTTAGATTTGGAGTCGGTCATTGGTCATTGAGGCATATCAATTTGAATTGAGTCATTGATGTGGCAGCCAGTCATTCACTTATTGATTTTTTCAGCAAATCGATGAGACAAAACAGCCTTTTGGCCTTTTGTAGGGTTCTCTTAAAAGATAATCATGACTGCAGTTGCAAACTCAAGGGGAAAAAAATCATAGCTGTGGTTGGTGCACAATGGTCCACCATGAAGGCGGACTTACCAAGAACACTTACTGCCCACTCTGTTTTATTGCAGTTTGTCTCCTGACATCTGTCTGAACAATATTTTGCAAATCAGAACAGGCTATGTATGGCACATCTGTGATGTGTGTGTATGTGTGTGTGTGTGTGTGTGTGTGTGTGTGTGTGTATTTGCAGCAGGGAAAGGGATTTTAGGAATGGGTGCATGTGTTACCCTCTGTGTGTGTGTGTGTGTGTGTATGTGTGTGCATGCAGTGCTTTTGTGAGTATGTGTTTGTGTACATGTTTTTGTGATTTCTAGCTGTTTCAGAGTAATTTTCCCTGATGCAGAATAGTGCGTAAATGCACATGTTCATGCATGTACATTTAAACAGAAAATATTTTCTTTGCAACAGTCAACAACACAGAATCAACAAGAATAACCTGTTACAGCCATGGATCACCTTATGGGGTGGGTGGGAAGTTGAATTGTGTGCGAATGCACATAAGTGAAAAAGATTGGAGAGGAAACCCTCACCACAAAAAAACAAAACAAACAAAAACGAACAGTATCGCCACCGCCAGAACAGTGTTCACAAACACTCTGTAAGTGCAAATTTTCTGTTAGTCATGATGGCGGTCATGACTGTCATTATCATGTTGAATTAAAAAAAGAAAAAAAAGAAGAATTTTGTGTTTCTGAAAAGTCTAGACAATTTCATTTTATTCCTGATTTTTATATAATGTATTCCTGATACTAGTGATATTAAGATTTTGCGGTAAGCATTTATGTGTTCAGTGACTTGAGTATCAAACAGATTCTTTAGGCTTGATATCTAAGAAATGAAAGCTGGCTTCTCTTAGTTTCAGTCCTGATCACATCTGAAATAGATGAAGCATGCTAAGCTTTCCAAAGTGATTGATATGGTCTTTAGTGGCTTAGTCAGTAAAGATAAAAGAAAAACAAACAAATAAATTTGCACTGTTGGAAAACTAGACATTCCAATGAGGTTGTTGGAAATTGCTAGATTGTGAGTTGTAAAACATATAAGATTGATGCTATGTTATCCATGAAAAGGAATGTATTGCTGTATGATTTTTTTTTTTTTTTTTTTTTTGCTTATTCTTTTTCTCACTGCTTTTTCTTTCTTTTTTTTTTCAAAGAAATACCACCCAATCAAACGCATATGAATATGTAAATGACGAATATGAGCATAGTTATTTGTTGAACTTGAAACTGCACTGCGATTTTTTTGAAAGAAAAAGAAAATCTTTATATAGGGTAAAAAAATGTCGCAAAAGATGTAAAAAAAAAAACAAAAAAAAAAAAAAAAACCTGCTCTGTGCTTTATTGAGATGTGTGGCCAAATTAGTTGGGCATTGGTCTTTGATTCAGTTTTCACCAGTGATCAGTCCGAGGTCATAGTTTGGCATGGTGTTGTGTCCTTGGGAAAAGGCCTTTCACTGCTGATTGTCTTCACTCCACCCTAGTGTGATTGGGAACCTGACTTTAGTTGAGGAAGAGAAGATTGGGTCCTGCCTTCCCGTGCCTAGTCTTCTAAACACAGCAGACATGAATTCACTGTTAAAGTATGTGGGACCTTTAACCTTCAATCAAATGTCCATGATTTACTGCATTAGTACAGACTGTGAGGTAATCAGGGCTGAGTGAACAAGATTCTTTGCTATGGCTGTTGCAGTCAAAGGAACGACTGATCACTAGCCTGAGAGATGGGTCGGAAGCGTCGGGCAGTGTGGAGGGCGTGTCCAGCCTGGAATTTGAGTCCTTGCAGCAGGAGCGTGACATGCTGCGAGAGGAGCTGCAGAAGAGCAAGCTGACTGTTGACAGCATGCGCACAGAGCTGCAGGTGAGGGCAGGTGAGGGGGTGGTGCTGTAATGGTTGGGGATGTGTCGGGTCGCACACTCTCACACTGAAATACAGATACATACACACACATATACACATCAGTGCATACACATGGATGTGTATGCACATGCATGCACACAATTATGCACATGTACAAAATTATACACACACACATGCACACGTACACGCGCACATTTAAGTACACAAACACACACACAGACACGCATGCACACACACACACACACACACACACACACACAGAGGTCAGGGTTTCTGCGTATAATAGTATGTATAATATTACACCTAGACACAAAGAATTAAGGGCATCTTGGTGTGACTTCAACCTACACTCACACACATGTTCACAAGCTGTGTGTGGTGGCTGTGACAGGATCTTAACCTAAAATTACAGCAGGTGGGGATGACACAGGACAACAACACACACACACGCACACACACACACACACACAGACATACACACACGGGCGCAACAGCCGAATGGTTAAGGCGTTGGACTTTCGTTCTGAAGGTCCCGGGTTCAAATCTTGGTGACTGCGCCTGTTGGGTAAAGGGTGGAGATTTTTACTATCTCCCAGGTCGACATGTGCAGACCTGCTGGTGCTTGAACCCCCTTCGTGTGTATACGCACGCAGAAGATCAAATATGCACGTTAAAGATCCTGTAATCCAAGTCAGCTTTCAGTGGGTTATGGAAACAAGAATATACCCAGTATGCACACGCCTGAAAACAGAGTATGACTGCCTACATGGCAGGGTAAAAAAACAAAAACAAAACAAAAAGAAAACGGTCATACACATAAAATGTTACATGTATGTCTGAGTGTGTATGATGCGTGCCTGTAATCTGATTGAATGATACAGGAAACCAATGATGAGCGTCCAGTGGCAGCTGTCAGTCGGCTCTACCCAGGAAGGTAGCCTGTTGTGCAAATGACCCCGTGTTTATAAATCGCTTAGAGCTTGGTCTCCGACTGAGGATAGGCACTATATAAGTATCCATATCAATCAATCAAAAAAAAAAAACCACACACACAACCACACACACATTCAAATTGCATGCAGTGTTCTTAGCCACTGGATTCATATTCTGGATGCACATGATGATAGCCATATCCATGATGAACCAACCAGATACAATTGAAAACCCCTGGATACTATTTGTAAAAAGTATTCTTCACATTGTAGGGTTTGGTCATGTTTGGATTGATCAGTCTACATTTAGTAACAGCAGACTTAAATTTACTCAATGTCAACAACTACAAAATAGATATATCCAATTTAGGAAACAGAGAAAATCTGAATACAACAGATTAGACTTCTATGAAAAATTAAAAGAAACGAGTATCAAACTGAGAATTATCTAACTGATAAAATCAATCCTGTTCACAAACAAGCTCTTTGTAAACTCTGAATAAGTGCACATGATTTGAATATTGAACAAGGAAGATGTGCAAATATTCCAAGTGAAGTGAGGTTATGTAATATGTGTGAAGTTTTTGAAGATAAATTCTGTTTGTCAGATTCTTGTATTTTGTTTCATAATTTGCTAAACCATCTAATTATGACAGTACAGCAGTTTAGTCATCTATCAGATGTGATCATAAGAAAGATACAAGACAATTTCCTAAAACCAAGCGACTTATTCAGATGCGATGACTTCCAAAAAACACTCGCCAAATATGTATTATTGCATGCGTCTTAGATGACCATTCCTTTCTTTGTTCCTTTTGTACTGTTGTTGTGTCTATTAATCCTTAATTCACTCGGGACGACAAGTTTTCTCCCTTGCTTTTCCCCACAGGGTTTGGAAAAAAATTACAAAAAATACAAAATACTGTGTAAGAAAATGAAACTTTCAGAACTGATTTATTACGTGTTGAGCTATTACATATATAAAAAAAAAATCAAATTTTTCATCTTATTTTTACAGTTTTGCCATATGTAGAAAATACTGCCAATTTTTCACCCCGAATCACCATACCCATGCTTGCTTTCTGCATTAAATTCGCTTTCTTCTTCATCATCATCCACCTCTTCAATGTCGGACCCTTCAGTTTGTAGCATTTCAAGTACTTTGGCAACACTAAAACATTGTCGTCACTGCCTTGTTCGCTTCACAACATTCTGAGAAGAGCCTGCTTTGCTAACAGGCTGGCACGCGAGCAGACGACCGGTCAGTGACTTTGTCAGCGTGTGTGTGAGATGGGCCACACATCCCAGGCTGACCAATCATATTGTTTGATTGTGGAGTGACCCAGAATAGCGCACTCTGCTTGGCTAATCACAAAAATCACGTGTACAGTGTATGATGGAATTTTACTTTCGGAGAATGCTATTCCATTCCTTCGTCCGAATCCGAATATGTTTTGTGCAGGAATGCGTGAGCATTCCTTCATCCAAAGAGAGTTAAGGATTTCATGACAATAAATAAATGAAGTCGAGTTGAGTACAGTCATCCACGTTGACGCCCTGTGGCAGGACCTGGACATACAGCTGCAGCAGGAAGTGGGGATTGCACAGGACAGCATCAGGACCCTGGAGGACCAGCTAGCCCAGGAGAAACGGCACCGCCACGACGTGGAACAAGAACTGCTGCAACAGAAACAGGTGCTCTGTGGGGGCTTGTTCCCTCACTGCGTGTGTGGCTGTGTAGGGTTGTGTGGGTGTGGGTATTTGTGGGGGGTTTTTAGGGGTGTGTGTGTGTCTGATCCAGTTTCCATTAGTAATTTTTGATTATTTAGTTAATTATTATTTAGTTAATTATTTTGTTGATTTAGTGATTATGATATGTGTCATCTTTGAGGGGTTTGTGTTGATTTGGTTTGTGGGCCACATGTGCTTGTGCGCTATATTTTTTCACTGATATATGTATTCAATGTAGTGTGTACATGCCATGCATGCTCACATGCACGCAGCTGCAAAGCACACCATACTCCACAGTCACTGACATTTGACACAAATGCAGTGCATACACACATACACTTTCAGTTTTCAAAAATACCATCATACATGTGATTGCCAGGACTTTCAGATGAGGGAGTTTCTGTGCTCACAGTTTGTTGATTATGTGTGTGTGTGAATGCCAGGACTTGCAGTACACTCTGGATGATCTTCACAGACAGAAAGTCAACTTCCAGACCCGCCTCAGTGACCGAGAGAAAGAGATAGAGAAACTGCGCAGTCAGGTGAGTGAGAAACGTCTCTGAAATCTATTTTAATTACACATACTTAACCATGACCCAACTAGTGCAGACTCCGGCAGGGGTCTGACATTCCTGTCCTGTACAAACTACTATTCGCCTACGCGGAGAAAACGAAACTACGGCCGATAACCTCCCGGAAGTAGGTAACCTCCCCTTTGTCCCGCTGGCTAGCGCCCTCTTTTTCCGGCAGCCATTATGACTCCTGTTCCTGTGCTCTTCATACGGCTAAGTTTTTTTCGTATTTTCTGTCTGTCTGTCGATTCTCTGGCGTTCTTGTTTTTTGTCAAATTTTGCCTTCAGCCAGGTCACATAATTATATGGTTCGATTGGGAGATCGGGCTAAAATTAAGGCGCGATCGCTATCGATCTGCGGACACTCTGGGCCCTCTATTTCTGGCCCTCTCAACAACGCCAACCCGCCGCCTCCTCCACTTCCTTCACTCCCTCCGGTCGACTCCAGAACTCCACCACCTCCTGCACCTTCTCCGGCGACTTCTAGGGGCACATTACCCCATACTCAGGTCAGTGGTGCCATTGATGCTATTCATTTCAATTCACGAACGAACTTGACGCGATCCGCGTTTCTCGGCCCTGGGCCCTATGTGTGATGCGTCCATGGCGGCAGCCGTGACATTGGCTCACGCGCCCCAAACGCGGCATGCCTCTTCCGTCTCGGATCCTATGGCGACCAAGGCGCTTAGGGATGCCCTCCCCAGGTGTAAGGAGGAAGGTGGACCACTAGGGGACACGCTCGCCCATGCGCGTGCACCCTCCCCTTGTCCCAATTTTCCGATCCAAGGGAGACTCCTACTTTGGCACCCTTGCCAGTGACCGCCACAGTTACTTCCCTTTACCGGCACGGCTCCTCGCCAACAGTGCGGGTGCATGCACAGGCCCTTCAAGCTTTGCGGTGATGACCCCATCTGCCACACCGCCGGTTGCTGATGTTTCCCATTCACTAATGGCGTCTCAGCAAGCTGCTCAACCAAACAACCAGCAACCCATAATTTGCTGCAGCAATTATGCACTGGTGCCACACCTAGTGCCTGCTCCACCCCTTGCCCACACAGCAGATGCATGCACGGCCCATTGAACTTCGGCAGTGCTGCTTTTTTCTGCCCCACTGCATATCTCCACTGTTACCCAGACTAATATCGGCAATTCCACGTTGGAGTGCCTCTTGATAACTGATCCTGCCACTCAGCAGTGCTCGGACTGATCTTGTCTATCTCTTTATCCGTCAACACACAACAGTTGAACGTCGGTCCTCTCGCAGGAACTATTCGCAAGATTGGACCGCCGTTCACCTACAGGGGGATGCACATCCCATGGCAAGCCGACAGACTTGCTACCCCCTCACCCACGACGCCCATAACACTGGCTTACGGTGCCGTCATGCCACATGTCCGGACCGTCTTGCATCCGATGGCGACCGATTCGGGTAGGGATGCCCACGGCACTAAGGGACATTATAATTATTCCTCTTGCGGCTGTATTCATCTGTATCGGTTATGGTGGCATCGAACCACGGACTCTCACACGCATCATGACACTCCTTCCTCTACAGCGAGGAAACGTCACACCAGGGGATATGTGCTCTAAAGACGCCATCCTTTTCGCCGAATATCAGCGCCAAGGGAGACAACTCTGTATTTGTAACCGACACAGCATGTCACTCCTGCCCCCTGTGATGTCCACCAACGATGTTTCTTCGGTTTCTCATTGGGTCCTGATGCCCATTCATGGACTTTACACAACTTTGCACAGCAACTGCACCTTTCTTGCTGTTTCTCAGGCTATTGGCGACTGAACTTTTGGGTTCTTCATCCCCCCACACAGGAACACAGCCCTCTGCAGGCAACCAGTCCTATTACCATTCTCTTATAAATAAATCACAATATTTCCCCTTCTATTCTTTTTGATTTATTATCAAAATCAACAACCACAAAAAAAAAAAAAAAAATATATATATATATATATATGCACACACACACACACACACACACACACACACACATATATATATATATGAGATATCTTGCTACATTTATACACATTTCTGTTTACACTTATAGATGTATACTTATCCCTCGGTATACATGTGTGTGCGCTTACGGGATAGGTTCATACGACTTTCATATTAACATGTACAATTATATTTCCCTCTCTATTCATTGACATCTATTCATTGAGATTCCCTGCATAACAATATAGGCACACTTGCATTTGCGCCCTTCTGTTCACAATGCCCAGAACTCTCTGCGTCTACGTACTGGCACTTTATTCATATGTGTATGTACATCTCATATATAGGTGCATACACAGATTCCTTTCCATTACTGATTATGCACACTTACCATTTACCTGGGTATATCTGTGCACACTACACGTATGCTTATACAGCCACTTATTTCTTGTGTCTCGATCTCTTGTCATTGGCATATTTCTGACATCATCACTTGAGTTGATGGAAGTTTATAATCCCTTTGCACATGTATGTATTCATTTTCATAAATTCATCCCTACCTTGCTTTCGGAGGATGACTGCACTCACAGACAAAACTGCCTCATTCACGCCTGAATGTATGCTCCTTCACATTTTAGTAGTGGCTGGTCCTTAGGGACCCACACACACTCCCTTCCCACCCACAGGGCTAAGGATGCCCTCTCTTGGTGCAGGGAGGGACAAGGCAACTCAACTCATTTGCCTACAGCAATCAACCATAGGGCTGGAGATGCCCTAACTTGGTACAAGGAGGGATAAGGCGGTCCAACTTAGAGGTGCCACTCCGGACACACATGCCCTTCATTCCTTCCCAGTTTGTAAGGCATCCCTTCTTCCCCCCTTGCCTACAACAGCCCTTGGTTTGCACCACTATGGTTGTGACAACAGCTCCACATGGGCCCTACATCTTAGCCAGCCCTCCCATGAAGGGGTGTCTATCTTTGCCTTCCAAGTTTCAGCGGACCCAAAAACTGCCCTCTGGGCAGGAGACAAAAGCCCATCTCTTCCACTCCTCTCTAGTAGGAGAATGCCTGGGTCATAATTGTTTTCCTCTACACTTGGGAGAAAGGCATATTGACAAGGACAGATGCATCTCACAAAGCACAACGAACCGTCCATTAGCCACAGGGGCGTACCTTTCTGCCCACTCATATCAGCACGGCAGATGCCGCATTCAAGCACATCACTTTGCCCCATCACCTTGCTTGAACAGAGATCCAGCATCAACGTCTCAAACAGTTGGTGTTTGAAAGCACTTTCTGCACTTGGTCTTCCCTGCCTGATCCTTTCAGCCTCAACACACAACCACTGCTGTGGTTACAGATGGGCATTCCTTCTCAAGCACTGTCTTTCCAATGAGACACTTCCAGGGGTTTCTAGCCTAGGCAGTTATCCCATCATGGAGCCCCAGCCTTCAGTCAAGGGCCTGTCAGAGGATGACTTTGTTGTCACTTTGGAAGCAAGCACCATGTCTTTCAGACACACGGTTGCACCACAAGACCCGTCAACTCCTTCCGGCTTCCTTACATTTCAACATAACCTGCATGGTGGACACCTTCATCCCTCAAGCACACAGCAGCTGTTTCCTGATTTACCCATGCTGACTGGTGTCCTCCTAGGACCAGTATATGATAATCAGTCATGTACGACAGTCACCATCAGAACAGCAGAGGAGGCAACTGCTGTCCAGACTATTCGGGCTGGAATTCGATTATACAATTTCTAGTAGAGAGTGTTTTGCCCAAGTTGCATCCCCAGTCCCTCGATCAAGAGGGCCTTAGGACTCACCATTGGGACGGATCCCAAAGGCTAGTTAGGCCCAAGGCTACAGCACTCAGTCACTGTGCAATTTGACTTCTAGTCTGAGAGACATAGTCCTTCATGAAAGACTAAGTTGCAAATGATTTCCCTGCACTCACTTTGCTGTTGGCCATACTGAAAACGTATGTCAGATCAGTGATTTGATGTAAATGGCCAGTACAACACATCTTGAGCCACTTACCTCCCTGCCCCCGCCCCGCTCCATCCCAGACTCAGTGCGCACCACACAGCCAGAGGCCTGTCATGGATCCGGTCCCCTTTCTCACTAAAGAACCTTCAGCAAAAATTTTCCCCATGGAAACCTCTTCCATTAGGAATTCCACCACAGAATGAGACTCAGTGACCTGCGGGCACATGAAGTGCACTTCCACACCACAGCCTGATCCAACCCAGCCATTGACTGCCGACAACTTTCTGCAGGTTGCTCCAACATGCCACACTCGGGTAGAGAAGCCACCAAGCCTTCCGTATGCCCCTTCGTGATGGTACCTACCTGGGCAATTACACAGCCCTGTCCCAGAGACACCAGGGACATCAAGTCTTTTGTTGCCAAATGTCTGCCATTCTATGCATAGGCAACATACCAGTGCTGTCATTTTTTGGCAACGACAAAAAAGAGGTGGGGGGAGTGCCCATCGCCTGTCAGCTTGCGTGGAGGAGCTCTACAGATCTGGCTGTCATGCCTAAGGCAAGCCCAACATGGTGGCCTACCTCTGTCTCATGCCACAGTTTCCTTCAAACACATATGTCACTTCCACTATCAGCCCACAACTGATGTGGAATCATCAGATCAAACTACATGTGTGCCTCCTTGCATTAACGCTCAACCGCGCTCAAATGAGACAACCCTATAAGGGTACGTGTTTCCTTCCCTTCCCTTGATTCAAAGGGCTC
Organism: Babylonia areolata; assembly: GCF_041734735.1. Taxonomy (NCBI): domain Eukaryota; kingdom Metazoa; phylum Mollusca; class Gastropoda; order Neogastropoda; family Buccinidae; genus Babylonia; species Babylonia areolata. The sequence continues at coordinate 8,272,313 of NC_134879.1, forward strand.
TAAGTAAAGTGTGGATTCAACACACCGACCCGATTTTCTTTGCGCTACATTTATCAGCACAGCTGTGGTCCACAGACCTCCCCCACAATACAGCTGCGGACCTCAGTCTTCTTACCGTGACCCAAATTTAAGACCCTCCCGTCCTCCCTGCTTCCTGTTCTCCCTGTTCGCGCGCTGGTGATGGCATAGTGCCGCTAGCCAGCGGGACAGAGGGGAGGTTACCTACTTCCGGGAGGTTATCGGCTGTAGTTTCGTTTTCTCCGCATAGGCGGATAGTAGTTTGCACAGGACAGGAATGTCAGACCCCTGCTGGAGTCTGCACTAGTTGGGTCACGGTAAGTATGTTATTTAAACATAATTTTAGATAGAAAATTTCCTGTAATATTCATTGTTGGTACTTATAGAGTACCTAGTCTCATTCAGAAACCAAGCTTAACACTGTGGCCGCTGCTGTCACCTTTGGGCACCCACTAGGGAGACCGCAGATTCACAACGAAAGGTGACCAATCAGGGTAAGTCATTCATAAACCTACCACTCTTATTTTGGGGAGGTTTGAAAGGCCATATTTTGTGCATGTGACAAGGGGAATCCCCTTCTATTGATTGACGCCATTTTTTCAGTACTTCTGCAAGTTTTTGAGTGACTTGATTATAGTTTTATCCGCAACTTCGATCTCTTCATTTTCCAAAATGGCTGCATCGACAAGCAGACAATGCTACTTCACACCTGAGCAAGTTATAGACTCTAAACTTGCTGGTGGTGAAAGGGTTAAAGCGCTTTACAAACATGGTGTCATTTGCACAACCGGTTGCCTACCTGGGTGGAGCCAACTGACAGCTGTCTTTGGGCACTCATCATTCATTTCTTGTGTCATTCAGTTTGTCTTGTATATCAGTTTCTCACTTCCTTGGCGATCATGTCATCACTAGGCTACCACTCCACGTAAGTCAGTGTCACCAGTATGGCATGTTGGGATTTCTTGTGTTTTACTGTCATGGCGAGTTGTGATCCTTCATGTCATTTATTATTTGGTCATTTTAAGTGATAACATTCCCTAGTCATTGTCAACAGTGTTGGTTGTGATCTGATGTGTGTTTGATACTTTCCTTTCTTTTTTTGTAATAAACTATGCATGTGAAACATGTGTGAATAATATATTATGCAATAATGATGATGTTTCAGTGAGAGAAACATAACCTTTAATGCAAGGGGAAAAACAAAACAAACTATGCATGTGTGATTGAACCCAGTGTTTTTTTCTGGCTTATTTCTCATCTTTTCTTTACTGTCTGCTTGTCAGACCATTCCCCCCTGGCTGCAGAACTGACTTGTTTGCTGATTACTAGACATGCATGCAGACACATGGTACAACCAAGAGTGAAAGAGTGAGAGTCACAAACACAATTGGAAGCAACATGCATGGAACACTTAAAAAAAAAAAAAAAAAAAAAAAATATATATATATATATATGTATATATAAAAAGCATACACAAAGAAGTGTAAACCAGTGTGTGTTTGAGTGTAGTTTAAATGTATTTGGGTTAATACAATACACTTCTTTGTGCAGGTCCTTGAACAGCACACAGTAGAGTTTGACAAGGATGTTCTGTGTGCAGTGAAGACATTAACATACATCCTTTCTGACCCCAGCTGACAGTCTGTTCAGTGTGCAGTGAAGACGTTAACAACACACATCCTTTCTGACCCCAGCTGATGGTCTGTTCTGTGTGCAGTGAAGACATTAACATACATCCTTTCTGACCCCAGCTGACAGTCTGTTCTGTGTGCAGTGAAGACATTAACATACATCCTTTCTGACCCCAGCTGATGGTCTGTTCTGTGTGCAGTGAAGACATTAACACACATCCTTTCTGACCCCAGCTGATGGTCTGTTCTGTGTATAGTGAAGACGTTAACAACACACATCCTTTCTGACCCCAGCTGATGGTCTGTTCTGTGTATAGTGAAGACATTAACATACATCCTTTCTGACCCCAGCTGATGGTCTGTTCTGTGTGCAGTGAAGACATTAACAACACACATCCTTTCTGACCCCAGCTGATGGTCTGTTCAGTGTGCAGTGAAGACATTAACATACATCCTTTCTGACCCCAGCTGATGGTCTGTTCTGTGTGCAGTGAAGACATTAACAACACACATCCTTTCTGACCCCAGCTGATGGTCTGTTCAGTGTGCAGTGAAGACATTAACATACATCCTTTCTGACCCCAGCTGATGGTCTGTTCAGTGTGCAGTGAAGACATTAACATACATCCTTTCTGACCCCAGCTGATGGTCTGTTCTGTGTGCAGTGAAGACATTAACATACATCCTTTCTGACCCCAGCTGATGGTCTGTTCTGTGTGCAGTGAAGACATTAACATACATCCTTTCTGACCCCAGCTGATGGTCTGTTCAGTGTGCAGTGAAGACATTAACATACATCCTTTCTGACCCCAGCTGATGGTCTGTTCTGTGTGCAGTGAAGACATTAACATACATCCTTTCTGACCCCAGCTGATGGTCTGTTCTGTGTGCAGTGAAGACATTAACATACATCCTTTCTGACCCCAGCTGATGGTCTGTTCTGTGTGCAGTGAAGACATTAACATACATCCTTTCTGACCCCAGCTGATGGTCTGTTCAGTGTGCAGTGAAGACGTTAACAACACACATCCTTTCTGTTCCCCAGCTGACAGCCAAGAGCCTAAGCAGCAGCTCAGAAAATGAACTGGAGTCACGGGTGAGGTCCCTGACGGAAAGCCTGATCCAGAAACAGACCACACTGGAGGCGCTCAGCACGGAGAACACCTCCCTGACCCTGCAGCTGGAGAGACTGGGGGTCAGTGACCCTAACACCCACCTCTCTCTGAAACACACACACACACACACACACACACACACACACTAAAAGGCACACACACTTACACACATACACATACATCCCCATCCTGGCATACCTAGAGAGTCAGAGTTGCACCACTCTGTAACACAATTTCCAAGTTTATGCACAACCATTTAGAACCGCAGGCTGATTATTCTCTCTCTCTCCCTCTCTGTCTCTTTCCTTTTTTTTTCTTTCTTTTTATTGACATGCAAAGTTTGAACCATTTTATTTTTGCATTTTTCCCAATATTCCTTTTTTTGGGCTACATTTAATCTGCTTGATATCATGCTGTATATGTAAATATTTGGTACAGACAGTGCAGCATCAATACAGGTCACTGCCATTCATGTTGTGTTCTTTTCTGTGAAAATGTGTTTAAGAAAAACAAGCATACATTTTTCATTTTACAAGAAAATGGTCAATGAGAGCATCTTCAAACTTGTCATATCACAAAATGGTATTAAGAGAACATGAAAAATATTACCATTTGACTGTTTCCTTTTTTCTGATTTGAATTAAATTTTAAATAGCATGACCATATTAAAATTGCAGAGTTACCTCCCTTGCTGTAGGTTTTCAGAGAAAAAGTATAGATAGTTGCATGCAGAAGAGGGTTAACCAGTTGAGTGCCTATAAGATGTCGGCTGACGTCCTACAAAAAGTGTTACCATAGTGCCTGTAAGACATCCACTGATGTCCTGCATATGTTCCAATTTTTCCTTCAGTGGAGTTTGGTTCAATTCACATAAACAGACTGAATGGTTAGTTTGATATGTCTGGATTATAAAAATACTATTTAACTGCACATACTTTACTATGACCTACTTGTGCAGACTCTGTCAGGGGTCTGATTCCTGGTCTGTGCAAACTTCTATCGCCTTTGCAGAGAAAACAAAAGTAGCTGCAGCCGATAACCTCCCCCTTTGTATCCCAGACTTGCGCCCTCCTTTTCCAGCAGCCATATTAACTCCTGCTCCAGTGCTGTTCATACAGCTTAGTTTTTTTGCATTTTCTGCCTCTCTATCAATTCTTTGGCGATCTTGTCTTGTATTTGATGATGCATTCTAGCAGGTCACACAATTTCCTAGCTCGATTGGATGATCGAGTTAAGTGAACATACATCAGGTAGAAGGACCCTTTCTATTCAATAATGATTTACTAACTGTATGTGATATGAGCGTGGAAAAGAGAGTTGCCTCATATTTTAAACAAGGCATTAAACACTGTCCAATAAAGGAGGTGGTCACAGTCAGCGGATTTACACAATTCTGAAAGCTGTGCTTGTAATCATGGACATCTGTAGCGATAGAGAAGAATCTCTCTTGTCTGATGATTGGTTTGAACACAAAGGTGATTAACTCTTTCGTTCCTATTTTTCTATGAACCATTACTCCCACATGTTCCGAGATCCTTACCATTCGCATATTCCCTTCATTCCTGGATTTAGAGAAGAGAAAGAAAGTATGAAGCAGGGTACTTATTTTGGAGGCTTATGGCAACGCGGCTCATTACAGTACACTAAGATGGTCATATACTGTTGTGTTCAGAATTGATGTGAGAAGTTGTCTGAGACCCTGTTGACACTATAGGGTGACATCTCTGGTGACACTCAGGTGTAAAACAGGTGACTTTGGGGTCAAACACAATGCGTACAACTACGTACTACATGCAGGACAGTGTTTTGCTTGAAGAGTATGCACATCATGCAGGTACTCACCGAGTAGTGCTTCATATGTATCTCAGTGCCACACTGCTAGTCATATCCACGAAAAACTGTCACAGTTGTCACTACTATTGTCCTTATCACATGAATGATTTGAACTTTGTCTCAAAGAGAATATATGCCTTTCACTACACTAGCAGTCACTGAGCCAGACTCAGATCATTATCTACACAATTCTTGAACAAAAACTATTCAGAAACGATACTGTCTCCAAATATGCATGTCCATGTCACAATCATCACGTAATATGCCACACAAAGGTGACACGTGTGTGATATACCTTGAAGCAGTCATGCCAGTTACTGCACAAGTATACACCACAATTTTCACACTTCTTACTTTTTTAACTTTTCAACACCCGCTATCTGTGCTTCTGTAGCAACAGCTAATTGCACTCTCTCCTTGTCATTCATTTGAAACAGATCGAAATCATTATCTGTTAGAGCGTTGTACAACTCATCATCAGAAAACTGGTCACAATCTGAACTTTCTACACATTCCGTTTTTCTGTGTCCATGTGTCTTCACAGCACGTCGGCAAGAATGTAGCGGCGCCCACTTTCCCACGGCCTAGGGAGGGGGAAGGGGGTGTCTGGCATCCATTCCACTCATAAACACTGTCCCGCTAGTGACCCGGCCAAGGATAGATGACGCGCACTGATGATGTGAATCGCGGGAAGTTCAAAGTGCTTACCGCGAGAACCTATTTTCATGGCTGCAGGAAGGAAAGGGGGAATTCTCTGCTGCACGGTTTTCCGGCCTCCAGGAATGAAGGGTAAAAATCCTGTAAACCGGAAAACCGTGCTGCAGGGATGAAAGAGTTAACAGCAACAGTGATGAAACTGACAGCCCATTAGATGGTAATTAGTCCATCTATCCAATCAGACAGTGTTTTTGAACAAGTGGCTATGACTGACAGGATATGTGCAGCGAGCATTGGAAGAAGGGGAGGAGAGGGAGAGGAGTGATGTAAGATGATAGGTTGAATGCCAGCCAAAGGGTATGAAGTGGGCGTGGCAGTTGGACTGGCACACGCTTACATTTCAGTTTAGATGGCAGGAAATCGACAACCACCAATGCTCCACGATTTTCACAAATCACGGGGTTGAACCTGCACTGGACATGAAACACGTGCTTTTTGTTTTTAACACTTTTTTTCACTGAATCAGATGGTTGGCCTGTGTGAAGAGGTGGCAAGCCAGATGCACAGCAGACACTTTAATCTGCCCACTTGCAACTTGAAGGGAGTGAATGTCATCAAAGAACTTCACCCTCTCACTTGCGAAAGCTCTTGGCTAACAACCTAATTGGGGAACAAAGCCCAGATGCAGAATCTACACTCATTTTCCTTCACAAAAACGTTTGCATTCTTTCTGTATCTCCTATAGTTTTTGTACTGGATTTATATATATATATATATATATATATTTTTTTTTTTTTTTTTTTTTTTTTTTTTTTATAATATATATATGTACCCCGGAATCCTTAAAATTCTCTGGCAAGGGGAGAGCACTTTTTTTTTCTACAAAATTCTCTGGTATTCAACTGGTTAATAGAAAAGTTATTTGAACTAATATCCATTCCTAGTTTTACTTTAAACTTTATAAAAAAAAACAACCCAAAAAACAACTCATATTCATCCTGAAGTTGACAGTAATTTATGATCAAATCAGTAAAATCCATTGTGAAGTTGACAGTTGAGTTAAGAGTGCATTAAGATCCACTGTTGACAGGAATGTTTTGTGTTGCAGCAACAGTACCGGGAAGCGGAGAACTCCCTGATGCGCTCTGCTATTGCCTCCAACAGGACTGGGGGCCATGATGATGACAGTGGGTAGTGTTTTGTGCCCCCTCCCCACGCCCCACAAACTCCTCTCCTCCCATTGTGAATATGCCATTGTCATCATTGTCATATTTCTTAAACCTTAAGCTTACAACATACTTTCCTCTACTGTTTCCTCCACAGACAGATTATTTTCTATGATTGGCTTTGAGTCTGACTCTACCTGCATACAACATCCTGTAACTTCCATTTGAACAACAGCATTTCGTGTGTGGTTAGGATAAACACTGGAGATCAGAAATAGTTTGCATGCTTCATTGTTCAGTTTGTGAGTAGTAAATAATGAAATAAATAAAATAATCAGAAAAACAAGCAAAAAACTGTGTCATTGTTCACTTGTTAGTTTGAGCAGTGTAGGTGCAAGTGTATATTTTTTTTCTACCTTATCTTTCTTCAGAACCATGGCATTTCAATCAACGGATCATACAATGATCATTTTGTAAATCTGGTCAAAAGAAGAAGACACAGAAAAGCTTTAATTTCAGCCTGATCAGCATCATGCCACATGCAAACACTGTTGGTGTTTTTTCTTTAACCTGCACTGCACATTTTACTATCTATTTGTTTCTGTGACAAGCACATCAACCACATAGGTGGAAAAACAGCAACAACAACAAAAAAATGTTGCTTCTGACTAACTTTCAGAAATGTTGGCTGCATCCATCATATCCAAAGACCCAAGAAATCAGTCCTGAAAATATCCACTCAGCATGCCATTTTTGCCAACATTATCAAACTGACTGACACCCCCACATTCACATCACCATCATCAGCCATTTGTTGAAGTTAGGTGTGCCATCTTGACTCGTATCCAAAATGCACACCAACAAACTTTGTAAAACTTGGGAAAACTATAAACCCTACCATGAGAAAAATCAAGGCAGAAGCCTTGTTCTGAAACCGGATTCATGACTAACAGGGGGGTCAAAGCTGTCAGAAGTTGAATAACACCTTACGCTGGGTGAATACAGTCACAGCTGGCTTCAGGAGATCAGTAATGCTTGGCAGCTTTAGTGTACAGTGTAAATTGATCTGAGGCTAAGTTGCTTTCTGTCGTAAACCAAATCTTGAAACAGTTCCCTCGTCTTCACCCCTTCAACCTGTCCCCCCATATCAGATTTCTTTTCTAGTGCTGCCTTTGTTCTTAGCTGTTAACTTTTCTTTCTGTGGTCTCTTTCTTTCTTATATCTGTCCTGATCGTTCATTCACCCTTTTATTTCTGGAAAGCCAAGATTTTGTTGTTGTTGTTGTTTTTTGTGGACTTGATAATCAGGTCTTACAGTGTAACTGTTGTATTCGTTTTTTATATGTGAGGTGTCCGTCGGCAATTTTTTGTTTTGTAAGCCAGCCATTATATATGATACTGTATGTTCATGTTCAGGTGAGCTTTATTAATACTTTGATGAAAAAATTGATGAAATGGTTATTGTCAGAGGCATGTCGATGAAATAGTTATTATCAGAGGCATGTCCTTGGTTCATATTTGTGAATCTGACTGAATGTGTGCCTAATTTTCTTTTCCGTTTTTTTGTTTTGTTGTTTTTGGGTTTTTTTATGTGATTTTTTTTATGGGGTCAGCGTTTACAGTATTAAAGCCCTGACAGGACCCTGTCTGGTCTGCTGAGCTATAGATAGCAAAAGATTATTTATAGAAAATAAAAAAAAAGATAAATGTTCGATTCCCTGTTTTCTTCAGACTGCTTTTGTGTGCTTAGACTGATTGGTTTTGCTTTCCTTATGGAGCTGTGTATCTCATTTATTTATGTTGCCCCATCGCAAACCAATGGAATATTCTAGGACAGCAGTTAGTCATAAACGCTGAACACTTTCAGGTGAATTTTCGGCTCTCATTGTGAAGTGATAAGAAACAAATCAATGTTCAAAGTGGAAATGTACATGTGTATTGGAGTGGTGGCCATGTGATAAAACATCTGCTTATGAAGCAAGAGAATCTGAGAGTGCGGGATCAAAACATACCAGAATTTTCTCCCCCTCCACTAGACCTTGAGTGGTGGTCTGGATGCTAGTCATTTGATTGAGACATTAAACCAAGGTCATATATATAGCAGTCACTTAGTACAAGTAAAAGAACACACAGCAACAAGAGAGTTGTCCCAGAGAAAATTCTGTAGCAAAAAACACCTACACATTTCTGCCTGCGGACATCAAACCTACATCCGTGCAGATCTGTGTTTGTCGCCCGTGGACGTAGGTTTGTCGTTCGTCTGGTCTTCTTTCAGTTTTGGTAGCAGTTAAAGGGAAGATACTCAAATTCAAACCAAACCGGAAGAATTCATTCAAAGGGAAATTCAAGTTTCACATGGGTGACTTTGGAGCCAAATAAGATGAGTTTTCAATGAAAACTGACTTTGGACTAGGCCGTCAACGAAATCATGATGGACTCTGACAGTGAGGAGGAGAATGATGAATTGGAAAATGAGGTCGAGGAGGAAGATAGCGATAATTTTGTTGAACCGAGTGCAGAGGAAGGTGAAGAAGTGGTGAATGATTCAGACAGTGCACGTTTTCTTTACATCTGTTGTGATATATTGTGCAGAAAAGCATGTTTTATGCGTGTTTTTCTGTTTTCTTTTATTTTAGCAATAATTTGTAATGACTAATTATAGATTTCCCACCTTTAAAGGCTTCAGTACTAAACTACAATTATTTTTTTTTTATTAACAATGCCTAATTTGAACAAAATCCACTGATGTTTAAAGATTTTATGAGCATTTTTCTGACCATGCCCTTTCGCATCAGCATAAAGGCAAAAAGTACTGGGCAAGGGCAGGCAATTCAACAAAAAAGGCTTGGGCAGAATAGTGTTAAATAGAAAAACCACTACACTTTCAGACAGAAAAAAAAAGAAAGGTATGGTGCTATACTGTGAGGTTTTTTTTACAAGATCTGTTGTGACGAAAAGATAATACAATGTTGGTACCTCTTGTGTGTGCAGTGCGTCACCGATTGCCAACATTAGTGAATGAAGGAGTCACAGACACTGAGGTGACCAGGAGAGTCAAACACTATGTCAACTCCATCGACAGGTTCAGGTAAGGGGTGGGATGGGAATGGGGGTGCTTTTCTTTTTCTCTTCAGGAGATGAAAGGATGTAAGGGGCTAGGGAACATGGTTGCTGTGTAATGATTCATTTTTGATATTGGTAATCTGTGTGCTTTTCTGAATGTGTGTGTGTGTTTGAGAAGGGTGTGTTATGTATTTCAGCAGTCACTGGATATATGTCATAATTTTCTGTTGAACTAATAGGATACAAGACAGCTGTAGCTGTGGGTTTTAAATGCATGCACCAAATTTTATGCCTATAGTGGTAGATCTAAATTCTCAAGTAAGTTCTACATCAGGAAATCATTATATATAAGGCGTATCATTAGCAACCTGTTATCTTCAACATGTTTGTAATAAATATGAGGAAATAAATGAATGATGGAAAGCAATGAAGAGAAATGTCCAGAACTGGTCTTTGTGTTGTATAGGAACCAACAATCATCATTCATGTTCAGAGACAGGATGCAATCACCCTGTAAGGCACTGCAGTCACACTGGAAAGAGAGAGCGAAAGAGAGAAAGGGTTATTGTGGTGGCATGCCTTGTCATCAGTCATTCTATGTGTTGGATGTGTGGATGAAAATATTTGTGTGAATTCAAGTCATGCAAATCAACAAAACATTAGCCAGACATTGGCACAAGAGGATCTTAAATGAGAAACTGTATCTTCCTGTATCATCCTGTATTCCCCTGAGAGTTCAAGGAGTCACCATGGTAGAATCAGTTGGGTGTTGCACTTGTGATCATCAGCGATCAGTGTTTGAGGCCCCATTTCAGCAGGGTGTTGTGTCCTTGGAAAAGGTACTTTCTTCATTCCATCCAGGTGTGACTGGGTACCTGACGGCAGGTTGGGGAAGGGGAAAAGGATGGAAGGAGAGGATTGTGTCCTGCCTTCTCATGCTGAGCACTAGACACAGTGAATGTGAATTTACAACCCTGGTGGCTGTAAAAGGCTATCAGACCTTTAACCCTTAGTCTTTTTCTTTGTTTTTTAATTCTCCTGAGTGTATTTGTGTGAGAATTCACTGTCAGACTGAGAATTGAACTGCTGTGCTGTATACGTAAATTTTGCTTGCACATGGATATCACAGGCAAAGTCACCAGTTTATTGGTGATGATTGATGGGTTGATTTGTATGGATACTTACATAGCACCAGTCCTCAGTCAGAGACCAAGTTCTAAGCGCTTTTCAAACACTGAGTCATCTGCACAACAGACTGCCGGCCAGGTTAGAGCTTTGGGCTGTGTTGCAGATGCTCATTATTTGTTTCTTGTATCACACTTTCACAGGCTTCAGTCATACATGCACATGTGCATGCATACACACACAACACATGCACATACGTACACACGTGTATATGAGAGATGATTTTACTTTGAAATTTTGCTAAGGGCAACTCTCTAGCTGCCATGAATTCTTTTGCATGCATTAAGTGCGTCCAGACACCACTTTAGGTCTGGTGGCAGGGAATACAATTCTGGCAAGTGTTGGATGTTGCTGGTGTTGTTGTGTTGCAGCATCAGACTTGGTGTGTTTTTGCGGAGGTACCCTGCTGCCCGCATCTTCATTCTGCTCTACATGGTTAGTATCAATATCAGCATATATATATATGTATATTTTAGTGGTTTCACATCACCTTCCTCAGCAAAAATTTAATTTGGAAAGTCTTAGGCTGGATGGGTTTTGAGTTAATGGCTGCATTAATGTTGCATGGCCACAAATAACTGTCCTAAATTGGAGGGGGTTCCAGGCCTGTCACCCAAGTGAAGTTTGGCCTTATCTACTGGCAGGGTTATGTTTGTTTAGTGTCAGAGAAGTTTGCATGCAAGTTTCTTCAGCTTTGTGCATTACCTGCCTGTTTTTACTCTGTTGATGTGAAGCAAAAAGTATGTAGAGGTGGGATAATTCTCAACATACCAGTCTTTTTACAAGATTGTAGTCATTTTCTGATTTTTTTTACATTTTCTTTTTTTTTTTTTCTCTTTCCATATTAGAGAAAGGTAGTAGTCATTTTCTGATATTGTTTTTTTCTTTTCATATTAGAGAAAGATACTGTTCTTTGCTTTCGGTTTTCATTTTCATCTGTTTTCACTGATTTGTTTTTCACACTTATGAAATGACATTAATTTCATCAAGTTGGGTTTTTTGTGTGTTTTTTTTGTGTGTTTTTGTTTTTTTTTCTTTCTTTGCTGTTTCCTCATGCTTCTCATGTGGAACAAAGATGGAAAACAGGAGATGGAAGTGGGGGAGGAGGTCTTCCACTTCCATTTCATTCTTCTGTTTTCTATGTTGTTGTTTTTTGTTATTGGTTTTTTTATCAGTGTGTGTGTGTGCATATGTGTGTGTGTGTGTGTGTGGGGGGGGGGGGGGTTGTTTGTGAGGGCATGGTGAAAGAAGTTTGTAGCTTATCTTTTTACTCTCAGTAAAATATTTCAGTTTGAATTCGTCTTCTTTTGACCTTGATATACTTCTCTCCTCACCTTTAGTTTTCTTTGTTTTTTTCCATTGGTACATTCAGGTCTCATACTTTCAACTAAGATTGATATTTAATGTAAAATATACTTATTATTATTTTGTTTAAATTCTTATTATTATTATCATTATCATAAAGTTGATGTCTTTGCACTTACAAGTGATGCTGGCTGTATTCGCGAACATGGCATGTGGGTTTTTGGCTCACAGCACCACCTCATACAAACCATGATGTTTCAGTAGATCTGTATAAATTATTTTTTGACAGCATAGGAATATAATTTGAATCAACTCATGCTCTTAGAATTATCTTTTTGCAGTTAATCATTTGTTAATAAGAAAGAAAATAACCCTAAAATAGGAAATAACAGAAAGGTGTGAAGAAGATGGGAAGTTTGAATCTTGGACTTGAGAATGTGCCGCTGATCATACGAGCCTCTTTAGGTACATGGAATTGTTTGGTTTACAGCACATGACTTTCAGTTCGACTCTTCATTTCAGGCGGTGAGCAAAAATATGATTTGGATATATAGACAGATAAATATAAAAGATAAAGTAATAGGCAGACATACACAAAGAACTGTTGCACCACCCCGTCCCCACCCCGCATGTTTTCATTCTTCTTGTAGTTTTTAGATCAGAAGGAATCACATGTGAGGCATTTCCATTTTGAAGTGATGTGGCTTTGCCTCGTTTTTGTGTGTGTTTTTTTCCAGTTGCTGCTGCACTTATGGGTGATGGTGGTACTGGCCACATACCAGCAGGAGATGCACAGCTGAGAGTGAGCTGTGGTATGGTCAGTCACACTGCTACACTGCTGGCTGCATGTGGGGTCTGACAGTGACACTTTCCACTGTGGGACAGCCTGTCATTGGTATACCTTTGGGTTCCTCTTGCTGCAACCGTTGGGGGAGGCTTAAAAGTTTATGGGGTAGAAAACAAAATCTGCACACAAAAAAATCCACAGGCTAGAGTGTTGTTTATATGAAAAAAAGATTTTAAAAAGAGAAGTGTAAAAACTAGTCAATGTAAAAGGACTAAAAATGTTTAGCTGAAGCAAGCATGTGTGTGAAGCTGGTACAAGTGGAAGCGGAAGCCTGGTACAAAGAAGGGTGAGAAGAGCTGGCTGACTGAATTGTATTACATTTTGTCAAAACACATTTCTCTGTGTGAAATTCAGGCTGCTCCCCCGAGAGAGAGAGAAATTTGGACAGACAGTGCCTGGGAAATAGGGTTCTGAATACAGCTGATTTATTATGAAGGTGTTTGGCAGGAATATTTCTGTTTGAGGAATAGTGCCCAGACCACCACTCAGGGTCTAGTGGAGGGGAAGAAAATACTGGTGAGTATGGCATTCACACTGTTCTTAAGTGGTTCATAACTTTTTGTGAACCCTGTAGTGTGGAAAATGATGAACTGTGATGCTGTTTATATGCCATCTCCTTCACACAGAGAGAGACAGCCATACAAAAAGTACCTGGGAAATAGAATTCCTGATACAGATGATTTATTATTAATGTGTTTGGCAGGAGTATGCCCGAGTGAGGAGTAGTGTCCAGACCACCACTCAGGGTCTAACAGGGGAGAAAATAGTGGTGAGCATGGGATTCAAACCTGTGCTCTCAGATTCTCTAATCTCCTTAGGGGATAGATTACCACCAGGCCACCACTCCACCAGTGCTGACGACAATGGAACACCAGTGAAGGATGATACTGAACAACACAAATAGTGTTGGTGACCTGCAAATGCACACGTCACCAAAAGTTAAGGACTGCTTCATGAAAGCAGGCATGTTTTCTTAAAATGTCGTAAATAATCAAGTAATGATTTAAAATATCCAGAGTGCATTTGGTCCACCACTGGCTTCTAACTGAATATACAAATGGCTGAATCAGGCACATGTTCGCCAGGAATAGTTTGAAAAATCAAAGTTTTTGCAAAAAAATTGACCTATTCATTGGTTTGTAAACAATAGCTGCGAGTTTTCAATGTAAAGAAAAAATGACAAGAAAGCACCTGTCTTGTTATGAGTGGTGCTCATTACATTGGCTACATACACAGTCATTTTCCAGAAACCTATCGTCACTTCACTATGTTCCCCGAGGAGAAAACAATGCAAGTTCTTAAACAATCTTTAACTTTTTGTGAACCATGTAGTTGGGAAAGGCTGAGGAAATGTATGGACTTGTGATAACCTTTCAAACTAGAATCACTTTTTTTTTCTTTCTTTTTTATATTAGTTTTTGTAAACAGTCATCTCCTTCAGCTCTGGCTCTTTTTGCTTTGCACATGTCTGCAAATCTTTGCAATTATATTAATTGTAAGGATGAAAAGCATAGTCTGTGCACAAGTGTGTGTGTGATCTCCAGCCCTTTGGGTTTAAATGCAAGTGACCTAAAAATAATTATGAATTTGATGGAAAAGAGTAAAAATATTAAGGACCTAAAAACTGATGGTTAAAAAAAAGTGTTGTACACACAAATTAATAAACCAAACCTGCTTTTGTAAATAGTGAGAGGTACGTCACTTCAAAATGGAAATGCATACTGTGCAAGAAAGCTCCCCTGGTTAGGAGTGGTGCTCAGTTACATTACCTTGGCTGCATAAACCACTGTTTGCCAGAAATCCACATCATTTCACTATACCCCCAAGAAGAAAACTCTTAAGTTCCCAAGTGGTCCTTCATTTTTTGTGAGCCTTGTAGTTCTCTCACTTAGTCTCATGGAATCATCACCTTCATGATGCTTGATGTTTGAAACTACTGACATGCTGTACAGTGAGCTCAGATACCCGAGACAAAACCAGAGAACATACCAGTCGTAGTGGCGAAGTGATAGCATTGTGAAGCGACTAGTGGGGGAGGACACGTGTTCGATACACATCTCAGGTGACCCATGACCAGCTGCTACCCAGAGTTGAGTGTGCTGTGGACTCAAATGGGAAGACTGGGAGCACACAATCGAGGTTTATCTTCTTCACTTCACTTGGGAGTGTTGCTCAGATTTCCTGACCAACACTGTAGTTGTCTGTATCTCTCAGCCTGGTTGATGCCAGGATATGATATGAGAGTACAGCCTTGTGAGGTAATCCCAAACCTAAATAGATTTCTATAACAATATCATCGTCACCCCCATCATCATTCATCATTATCAAAGTATAGAAAGCAAAACATCCCAAATTCGGAGACCCTCCCAAAAAAACAGAACCTGATAAGATTCCACCATACAAGTTGTCAAATGATGTTTTCATACTGTCAGATATTTATGCTACCTGGAATGAATTGGTTATTATTTCCTTTGGCTATTGTTGCTTTGTTTTTTCACACAAGTCCGCAGATATTTCAGATTTGAAATACTTCAAATCATGGAAAGTGAATACTGGTGAAAATTATTTTGCCTGTTATGTGTATATATGTGTATTGTGTATGTGTTTCTATAATGCGTGTTTAGACACAACGGCATCACTGCCACAGCGGTATCTGACTTTGACACAGAGTGAATTCTGAACTTAAACTTCTTAGCATATGAAACAGCTATGCAATTTGGTCAGCTTCTACATGGAGGAAAAGAACAGAAAATGAAAGCAAGAAGTGAGCAAAGAAATTGGGCTTTGTGAAGACCAGTGATTATTTATGCAAAAAGCACTGTGATAATATCCTAGCTGATCATCAGTGTTTCTGTCACCAGAACTTGTGTTACTCATCTAAGGCCAGCATTCCAGTTGTTTGAAATATTGTAACACTGTCATGATTCTTTGGATCAGGTTTTTTGTTTTCTTGTTTTGGGGTGTGTTTTTTTAGGGGTTGGGGGAGGGGGGGGGGGTTGTTGTTGGGTTTGGGTTGGGGGTTGGGGTAGTTGTAGATTTGTGAGGAAGAGGGAAGGTGTTGATGATGCAGTTAATTGAAGTTTCATTTCCTCCTGCCCCTGTACCAAAACTGTTGTTTGAATCATTCAGACTGATCTGCTTCTCCAGCAGAGTGTATTCATTTCAAGGCTTTCATTGCCATGTGTATGGAACAAATGTATAGTTTTGATCACAATACATGATAAGCTGTATTTTATGTTGGTGCTTAATTAAAATGACTTATGTATGTTCTGTAGACTGTACCAAAGTGATGGGATAATATTTTAGGAAGGTCAGATGATGGGATAACATTGGAAGGTCAGATGATTCAGTGTCTGCACAGTCATATTCTTCAGGAGGCCTGTGAACCCCTTGACTGCTCTGTTGACATGCAACATACATCATAAAACACCAGGTGCCAATGCTGTGTTGACATACACTGTTCATCCAAACATCATGCTCTTTCCCTTTCGCTCAGCATTGCAGAAATGTCATCTGTATGGAAATAAAATGAAGGAAACTTAATTCCTTTATGGGTGGGTGCCAGTGAGTGAAAGGGGGAGGTACACTGTGACCTTTCTCTGTTTTCTCTTTCTGTCTCTGCATGTGTGTGTTGTGAACGAATAGCTGGGAACATGTAATGATCAGTTGTGTGAGTGTGTGTGCATGTTTTGTGTCCAAGTTGCATTATATAAAGTTCATTATTTCTCTGACTGTCAGTAGTGGAAATATAGCATGGTGATACATAGTTTCTATAATATCATACATAGTTTGGAAGATATGAGTTATGACTGAACATACTATTATCTTGGGAAGTTGTGACTGAAGTGAGATTACAAACGTGTACATTCCATTTTCTGGAACTTTTCTCAGCACAAAGCATAGCAAAATGTGTTTTCAGTAAAAGGGATTATTCAATATTTTTAGAATGATATAGGTGGCCAAAGAAATAGATAGCAGAAAGAGAATACTTCCAGAAGCTGAGGACTCGAGTACTAGACTAATTCTTGCAACCGTCTTCTTTTTTTCTTTCCTTTTCTTTTTTTTTTTTAAAAAAAACATGGTCTCGTTCATCCTGCAAGTGCCAGTCATAACCACAAACATGGCTCTGGACCAACACATTTATCATCTGTGATTTGTTGGGGAAGAGGAAAGTTACTTCTTGAACAGTTGTGCTCCTTTATTTACATGTATGAACTAAATGTCAGTACAACTTTGTATATTCTATAATGTACATAGGTGTGGAAGATTTTTTTCTCTCAAACTTAATTGTCATATCAGTGAGGGAGACAATAAAAGTTGTCAAAAAGTGATGTTTGTGTTCATGCATCACACACACACACACACACGCACGCACACACCAGCATACATAATTTATACAAGTACACATATGTGCATAAAATTGTGGGTACACATTTTTCATATTGATACGAGATGATGTCCAAAGAAATCAGTAAATTACATGTGCTATATTTCTATAACATGTAGCTGAAAATCACCACATTACAGCAACTAGATCTAAATTCATAATAAGAGAATTATAGTGTTATTTGTCAGCTTGTATGTATACTGCATCACATTTATTCAAGACTCAAAAATCACAGCAATCTTTTGGGACCAAGTGCATTCCATAGATAGGTATTGAAGTAACAAACTGCTCTTATTATCAAGGAATTGTTCTGGTTCCCTTATGACAAAGTGCATCACCGGAAGCGTGTGAAATTCCCAATGAGGACTTATCTTTTGTTGCCTATAACTCAGCCGACCACTCAAGGCCATAATTATCAGGGCTGAAAAACTGTAAATATTGTTCCCAAAGAACCTGAAAAAATAAACAAAAATAAACAATCAAAGGAAAGTACCTGGAAAAGAAAATTATGCACAAATATAGTGCATCATATAATGACATAAACAGAGAATATGCCCCTGACCTTGACCATTGTCAATTTTTTTTGCCAGAGGATAAAAAAATGTAACCCGAACATAAGCATACAAAGTAAACAAATTTGTATTTACAAAACGTACAAAACTCGATAACGCCAACAGCACCTCACAATTTCCAGGTTCAAAAAAGGAAAGAACAAAGTCAAAGTGCCCAACTGACCCCTGGAGGGTTCTGCAGCCATCTTGGATCTTGCACGTGTGCATCTTTCATCCAAAAGCAAGCAGTTCCAAAGGAGATCGACACAGACAAAAGAAGCAAACGTGCGACCTCGACACTGTGTCTTTTCAGTCCATGTGTTTGTGAACACGAGAGGCCTCAAAATTATTCTTGCACATGAGGAAAAAGACAGTGGAGGGTTCATTTGTCAAACCTGTCACCAAGTAAGATACTTTATGTGTTTTGTGGTCACAGATGAAACACAAAGAATGATGATTACTGATTTGCGTTTGATGTGCCTCTTAAGTCATGTAAGCATGGAACTCTCCATGAGTCTATTTATCAAGTCTAGGAAAACCAAAAAGACAAAAATAGCTTTCAAGAAATAAAAACAGGGACCAAGAACGCAGAAAAAAAGAAAGGAAAAGCCAACAAATAAAAGGGGGAAAAGTGAGGAAGTCAGTGCAACATTCTGTTCTGCGATATGAAAGACAACTGGACTACTGGGAAATGACATTTTGGGAACAAATTTGAAATACCAGATACACGCCATTTTCCCCAAAATCATGTTTATTCTTACATTCCACCACCCACTGGAGCAGACTCCAGCAGGGGTGCGATTCCTGTCCTGTGCAAAATAATACTCCACTCAGGTGGAGAAAGTAAAAGCAGCTGTGGCTAGTGACCTCATATAGTTTATTAACTACCATTAAGCCATTTTCAACTTGGGTTCATGGCTATGTTCTTGAAAAGGTTACTACTAGCCACAGGGAGGTCTTTTAGTTACTCACTGACTGCAGTTTTGGCTGTTATCAATAACTGCAAGAGTGTGGGGCCGAAATAATGCTATACAAGAGAAAACTCGACTTCGACTCATTTTACAAAATCCAAAACCATCACAAAATGCTGATTTCAATAGTCAAAGGTGTTCAAGAATTTAAGAAAAAAACACAATCTATACACTTATTTCTATAATAAAGGGTTTAAAAGAATTAATAATATCTTTTCTTTCTTTTTTTTTTTTTTTTTTTTTTTTTTTTTGTATCTTGCATTTTGTTTGACACAGAGAACACAAAAGTAGGAAAAAGTAAACCAGGTTTGCTCCAAGTGATCCTATTTGCGACCAGAAGAAAACAGCATCACCAGTCTAACAGTCATTGTTCCAGTGACGACAGACAGACCAAGAAAGGAAACTTGGTTCAATCACTCAGTCATGAAAAAAAAAAAAAAAGCAAACAGCACCACTGATGTGATGGTAGGATGGGGTTATTTTGTTTTACAATATCTTTTTACATTTTTTTTTAGCCTTCTACATTTATCTGCTGGTAAAATACATTGAAAACACTGCTTCTACGTCTGCTTCTATTTTTAAATCGTAAAGAATCTACCAAACTGCACATATAAAACTAGGAAAAGGACAAATGCCGATCATTTGTATGTACATAAACATTGTCATCAATGTGAAAGTCATGAAATTGCACATTATTAACAGCAGCAAACAGGCATCAGATAGCCCATATGCACTTTGGCTACGAGTATTATATAGTTACCTGTTAATCTTTTGCCTACTGTCGATTCCAATTTTATTCTTTTATCCAAGCAGCATATCTAAAGTTCACACACACACACACACACACACACAAATAAAAGTGGTAATCTACATTTCTTTTGTCAAAAAAGTTTCTGACATTTATATAACCACATGCATTTTAAGCCAACAAGAGATGAAATCACAGACTGAAAAAAAAAAAAATATATATATATATGTATATATTCACATCTACTCTGTTTTAACATGGACAGCTGATTAAAATAATGTAGGAAATTGAAACTGTTTATCTGCGTGTGTTTCGCCGACAAAATCACATCTGTGATTTGCTGATTCACATACATACAGTACACTCACAAACCAGTTTCATCTCAGGTGAATGACAACACTACACCATAGACAAGCCAACCCCTGCATTTGCAATAACCCGCTGTATTTGTTTTTAAGACCATCTTTTCCCTCATCAAGTTCTTGTGCATGTGTAATAACTAAGATTCTGTGAAAAGTCTGAAAGAAAATTCATCAAATTTATCCAGCTCCTGTATTCAGTAACATTTATACCCTTTAAATAATCCACTTATGATTTATATCCACCAACAAGCTTTAACCATTGATATAACTGGCCTGCAGTAGCATGCATCCTATTCCAACTGAACCGAGATGATACATGCTCAACACCAACACAGTTGCCGTCCTGCCAGAGCACAAAGCAGACAGAAAGATCCCCTGTCAGAAACAAAAAGTGGAGATCAACGGTGAAAGAGTGCCGAGTCAAATGTGCAGACTGAGGGATCAGGATGAGGTTCAATAAGTGGCCTGCTTTGGCCATCATCACAGACCTGGGAGAGCGCATGCTTCACTTCTTTTTTTTTCTTTCTTTTTTTTTTTTTACATGTTTTTTAAAAATTGCTCATAATGGAAAGCAGCTACTGGAAGATAACTTTTAAAATGCTGCAGTGGTAATTTCATCGATGACATGTTCCAGCTGATGCCATTCTGTTCCTGTTCTTATGAAAAATGAATTTTTAATTTGTTCTGTTTTGCTGGATGGAACTGTGTAAACAAAATAGCCTTTGCTGTTCTTCACTGTTCTTTTTTCCACTGTGTTCTCTGAGTCATAATCTCTTATGTTGTGGATTTTCTGCTGGTCTTATTTAGTGTCCAGAAGTTTTCTGGTGGAAAGGCTGGAATTCGTGATTACAATCCTATACAGGTAGAAAGGCAGGTAATGCACCCTTCATCCAGGGGTGGTTGTCTTTTGTCCTGCAACATGCAAGTCGCACGGTGTGAGTCCCTGGATCTCAAACTGGACCTCAGAACTCCAGATGGCAGAAGCATGGCACTGAAGACTTAACAGTGCCATGTGACCTGCAGTTGTGTATTGTATTGTATTGTATGGCAATGTATTTGTCCAGTTTCTCTGTGTGAATTTCAGGCTCCTCTCCCTGTGGAGAGTACATCACCACAGTGGCACATCCGTATTTTTCTGGGTTTTTTTTCCTGCTAGTGTTATACTAGCCTAGCAAAGTAGATTTTTCTACTTGATTTTGTCAGGGACAACCCTTTTGTTGCCATTTCACCAATATACAGTGCATGCACGAGTTCCTGAACAAGAGAAATTAGATGGAAAGGAATGATTAGTTTAAAACAAGAAACCTGTATGTCAGTGGAAATGGTTTGGTGCTTTATTGAGGTTTTCATGATGGTTTTCACAAATTACATGAAAGGGAATGATTAATCTAAAACAAGTAACCTGAATCCCAGTGGAAATGGCACAGTGCTTCGCTGAAATTGAGGATTTTCATGATGGTTTTCACAAATTTGATAAAAGGGAATGATTAATCTAAAACGAGTAACCTGTGTATCAATGGAAGTGGCATGGTGCTTTATTGATAGAGATTTTTCAGGACAGTGTTCACCCATTTCCTGCTCCCACATGCAAAGGAGAGTGATAAAATGCTAATGGCATGTTTTCTTGGTCCACACTGTTACGGTTGGAATGACTTTACTGAGAGAGGAATGATGAAGTCAGAGCCTGAACTCTGGACAATTATCAGAAACATGACTTTTTTTTTCTTTATTTTCTTTTTCTTCTGTGGCACACATGGGTGCAGAGTAACAGCTTATTTGTTGTTACTTGAATTGGTTAACAAGAATGACTTTAGTTTTTAACTACAAGGATGCATTTAGTCAGATTATAAATGTTTTGTCGTCTGTCAATTTGCAGTGACTAGATCCCACCATTATGGTCATTAGAATGTGTATAAAATGAATAAAACAAAGAAATCTTCCTTCGTTTATCATGTACATTTTTATCAAATGTAAGTTGTTGACAAAAGAAAAATGATGAAGTCAAGAGGCTCAAACAATATAAATCACTGTTCTATACAAATAAAACACAGAGTAAGTCAAAAAAGAATCAGTGTTTTTGCGTAAAAATGTGGATGTCACATTTTCTTCACCCAAGAAGATCAGCACAAATCTGGTTCTGCGTTCAGTTGTTTCTTCACTTTCAGAAGCATGGCCGTTATGTTTTTGTCCAGTCGAGAGATGCTGTCAAATTCCCTCAACATCTCGGTGAATCCATCCACATTCTCTTCCTCGCAAGCCTTCAGTAAATTCTGCAACAGAATCAAAATTAAATAATGTAACCCTTCTTTATTATCACTGCAGTTCAAAATAACACACTCATTAATCTGAAGACAGCTTTCCACATATTCTTTAATATATTCTGATTACTTTTGCAAGGAGGATGAAATGAATGCATCTCTCCAACAATTAATAAAATGTTCAATTACCCACTGGCCAGAAAAAAAGTGAATGGCTGTGGCTGATTCTGTAGTTCAGTAATAAAAGTAAACGCCAACAACACCACAATATTATCATGACAGCAACAATTAGTGATATTTCCACATTTTCCCTTTCCAACATTTGGTTGCCTGAACAGTGTACATAATCATTCTGCATGCTTTAATGCTTTACTGAAATGAACTGAAGCCAAAACAAAAACCTTTCACAATTATTTTGCCCTGAAGAAATGTGTATTACAATGACAGAAACACTGAGCAGGGCAGGGTAGTGGAAGGAGTAGCACACGCGTACACACACACACACACACACACACACCGTCTTGCAGCTTGTCAACATGTTATCCTCATCTCAGCACTAACACAAAAGACGCCATTTGTAAAAAGAATAGACAGAGAATTATCAATCCATATTCAGACTGCCAGTGAGATTCACAAAAACACACTTTCAATTATACATCATAAAAAGAAGAAAAACAAGTTGAAGTGCTTTTTTAAAATGGAAATATGTTTATCTATCCCTGTTTTTATTTATCCGCTTTTCTTTTATATTTAGTATGTACAATATCTTAAATGTTTTTGTTTTTTTATGAAACAATAACACACACTTGCAAACATACTACTTAACCTCTTGACTGCGCTGTTGACGTACCGTGTACATCATGAAATGTCACTCACCAATGCCGTATTGACGTGCGCCAAACGTCATGTTACAACGTTCTATGTTTTGAGTCCCACACTGCAGAAAATACGGTCTGCAAACCATTAAGTTAGCTCCCCTGAGAGCTCTTTATCTCCTGACTTCCATTAGCTAAAAATATTCATCTCATTGTCCTATTTATGGCAAAAGTTTTGCAAGTTTGTACGAAGCTCAAGTTGTGTTCGCAAAGCCATGGCTGAATGCAGACAAACCCCAACACTTGCACGAGTATTGGAAGAAATCCTTCATGATGCAAATAGTAGAGATGAAGATTGCGGACTGAATGAGACAGAACTGCCTGAAGTTGATGCTGAAGACGCTGATTTTGACATGCAGGGGGGTGGAAGGTGGGGTTGCTTGACGAAAATGAAAACAGACAAGCCCAGCTGACTCAAGATGCAGGTGGGTGTTTATGAGGTTTGTCAGTTTATTACTTGCTTTCTGTTTGTTGTAACAATGAATATAACTGCATTGTGTGTGTTTTGAATGTGTTAGCTGTGGTAAGTAGCTTCGTCAGTCACTGATCAGTGTGTGTGTGAGAGAGTCAAGTCACGTGTGTACTGTGTGTGACCAACGCTGTGAGGGGGCGTGGTTTGCTGGATGGCTCATTGTTGATGACAGCGTGTGTCGCTTGCAGAGAGCTTTCTGTGAATTCATTCCCGAGTGTGTATTGGTTTGTTGTGTGTGTGTGTGTGTGAGTGGAGGAGGGGCGGGGGGGGGAGTAGAAGGAGATGTTTACAAAACTGAAATCGGAGAATGATATACAGAATTGTATGCCTAAATTACTTTGTAAATACAACACTTGTAGAAGTGTGTGTTGTCATTTTGTTTTGTATGGGAAAGAGAGAATGAAGGGGTGTGGCATACCATGAACCAGTTTCAGTGTGCGTGTGTTGGGGGTGGGGGGGAGTGAGGGGGGGTAGGTGTGTGTGTTTGTATTTCAGCTTCTGAAAACAATCAAAAATATTTATATGTAAAAAAAAAAAAAAAACCCCAAAAAACCCCAACAAACTTCGTCTTTTATGCAATGTGTTTCAGGTATGCAGCATGGTGATGATCATGACGTTCATCCTGGACCATCTGGAGTTGACAACTTGCCACAAACCTGCAGTTGAAGACCAGCAGCAGCAAGACCAAAGAGCAGTAAATAAGCCTCCAGCAATTCTGGATTACAACAAAAACATGGGTGCCGTGGATCATCATGACCACAGCTATGATGCCACAAGGAAAACCCTGAAGTGGTACAAATATCTGTGTGTACATTTTCTAAAAATTGCCAAGCTGAATGCACACATCCTCTACAAAAAAGCAGGCAACAGCAGTACACTCCTGGACTTCCAGAAGGATGTAATTAGTGCCATGATTTTTGGTGACCAAGACCCAGACACTGCTAAAGATGACCAAGCTGTTCGTCTGTGTGGACGACACTTCACTGATGTCATCCCACCTACCCCACAGAAGGCCCAGCTACAAAAGAGGTGCAGAGTCTGCTGGAAGAAAGGGCAAAGAAAGGATGTGAGGTTCTACTGCCCAGACTGCCCCAGCAAACCAGCACTGTGTCTTGAAGACCGTTTCCGCAAGTACCACACACAGCATTTTTACTGGCAATAGATGATGGGTGAATACACCCTTTTCATTCTTTGTGTGGACTGTGCTGGATACTTATGGACCTGAACACTGTTGCACAGCCTTTGACAGTGTGTGTGATTGATCACACAAGTTACAAGAAAGACTGGTTTTATAACCTGGTTGATGATGTAGCACATATATGATGGAATGACAGTACCATTTTTTTTATTGCAATTTATGGAATTTTTGTGTCAGATTGACTCATTATCTGAACATGTGAGTATTAAAAACAAAATCTTGGTTCATTTTCCTTTCATTTGATATATACTTTTATGGACTTATCTTAAGTACTTTTGAAATATAAGCAAATTAAAATCATAGGCGCGTTTTTCTTGTTTTTCTGAAAATGTTCTCAGCATAGGCTATAGCAAAACGTAGTAGCAGTGAAGGGGTTAATAGGTCACTTAAAAACCCATACATAAAACATTCACTGTACAAAGAAACATGCAAGGTCCAATGTCCATGTTTCTAAAGCATACAGATATTCGTGAATTTGTGGGGAAAAAAATCCTATGAAGAAAACAACTGTGAACATTCAAGAACTCCCAGATGATAGTCTCACCTTGACCAGTTTGCATTCTCTGGATTCTGAGAATGCTGGGAACATTTCTTCATACTTTTGCACAGACAACTGAGCATTGACGAGGTCGACACACATGTGACAAACACAGGCGCGGAAAAAGTGATCCTTGGCACTGTACTTCAGCAGACTGTTGTCCATGGCAAACATCCCCAACTGGAAGGGAAGGAAACAATAAAAATCATTATTATTATTCTTTACAGGTTACAGGTCCCTTGGCCATTAAAATATTCCATTCTATTCTATTCACATATCAACATACACACATGAACACACATCCTGATGAGGATTTGTTCATCATCATGGACATACAGTTCCAGGGTTTGTTCAGAATCACGTAAGTCTGGACAAGTTTTTGAGAATAGCAGACATTTCAGGGGCTGGAAAAGTCTTGCAATCTTGATAAACAAGATATGTTCTGTATCTGTTATTATTAAGCATCGGGTTAAAAAAAAAAAAAAAAAAAAAAAGGCAGAGAGTAGATCTGAACCTAGAATGTTCAGATGGGAAGAAATTGTCTTTGTCTGTGCACTAATGCAGATCTATCAATGACATTCAAAAATTAACATTTTAGCATGCTTTTTTTAACGTGAAAACGATTGTGGTATCAAAGTGATAATATTGTTTAAATCATGTTATTTGGGTATATCTCAGGCATTTAAGAATTCTTTAAAGTCCGCGGTGAAGGAGACGTTGCCATCGCCTCAAGCCCACTGCAACACTTTGCCGTTTTTTCTGGATCTTGATAGATGTAGGACAAATTTAGTTATACTCGCTGGGAAAGTACAACATGGTCAATTCAATTTCTCTTTCATGTTTATTCTAGTTAATTGAGTATCCACTTAAAAATATTCAAATGCAGTAAACATGTCGATGATGTAGTCTGTGTCATTATATGTGTTGTGTCCAGAATTTATACTGCTGTTCTTTTAATTTTTTCTGGATCTAGATAGATGTAGGACAAATTTAGTTATACTCGCTGGGAAAGTACAACACGGTCAATTCAATTTCTCTTTTATGTTTATTCTAGTTAATTGAGTATCCACTTAAAAATATTCAAATGCAGTCAACATGTCGATGATGTAGTCTGTGTCACTATATGTGTTGTGTCCAGAATTTGTACTGCTGTTCTTTTAATTGCGAGCAAGAAAAAAAAAAGATCTGCACAGACCAGCTAGACAAGGCTGACTGAAACTCATTGAAATAGTCGATTCAATTTTTCTTTTCTCTTCATTCTAGTTAACTCACTGGAGATGAGCTGGAGCTTCAGCGCCGGTGCTCCTCCCACACAGAACGACATGCTAAAGTGTAAGATACGACGAATCTCTGAATTTTTTTCCATACACTCAGCAGTGTTCAAATGAAGGGAAACTAATCAGGCTGTCTTGAGGGACCAGTCTAGGAAAAATTGAGTTATTTCCCCTTGACCATTAACTACATGAAAGGCTTTTTTCCTACATCTTTCTTGACCCGGTCAGGGGTCGCGATGCTTACACAACAAACATGGCAGTGGAGCGGACGTACTCCCTGTGTGAGGCTGTCAAAATTGTGACAGAAGAAGGGTCAGGCATTGAACGTGACCTCCTAGACACTGGTGACGAATTCTCTGATGATTTTTCTGATGATAATGATATTCAGTTAGTACCAGATGATGATTTTGAAAGTGACGACGAAACTTTGCTGACTGACCCCTATGATGCTGAGACAGAAATCGACAGTGACATGTGACAGTCATACTGCAAGACAAGATGACTTGATGACTGTAGATATTGACGATGAGGAACAAGAGTACTTGTATGAGTGGGTGAAAGACCTGACAAACTTCCCACTGGCTGCACCTTTCACTGGGACCCCAGGACTCTCCAGACACGCCCACTCCTGTTGAGGTGTTTACAATTTGATACTTTGCTAATTTATTTCTTGTGTAAATAATGTTGATTTTACAAATTTTAATGAATAATTTGTATAGATTAATGTAAACTTATCATTTTCTGTGCGTGCACTTATTAAATTGTTTGTCTGTGCAATGGGTGTGTCAGTGTACTATGTGTGGGCGTGTCTGTGCATGTGTGTTATTTATACTGTCACTACTGAATTATTATGCTGTGTAATATTATTGATGTTTATTTTGCATTTGTTTTGGGAGGGGGGGGGGGGGGGGGGGGGTTGCCTTTTTTTTTCTTTTTTTTCTCCAATACATGCAAAAGCTTTTCTTCTTTTTTTCTTCTTTTTTTTCTTATGACAGCATTGTCTGTTACAGAAATTCAAAACACTTTACACGCATGAGGAGGAGATCTGCCAGACACAGGAGCAGACATGGGGAGACTGAGGCCAGGCAGTCACTGGCCTACATTCCACCACCAAGGAGCAGCAGACCAGGAAAACACACAGAGGGTGCAAGGTATGTTACACCAAACACAAAACACAAGGAGCGTCACGTCAAGAGGTGAAAAAAGCCACAACAATCATGTGCAAACAGTGTAAAGTGCCCCTCTGTGCTGTTCCATGCTTTGAGGTGTTCCACACAGTCAAGGACTACAGCAAATAATAATCTAGCTGCAGCAGAAATGTGTAAATAGGGTTGTTGTTTTTTTCTTTTTTTCAAGTGATGGATTTGTATGGTTTTGCGTTTTCTGTCTTTCCAGTGTTGTGATCTTCTTCTTTTTTTTCTTTTTTTTTTTAATAGTTTGTTGTGCAACATTTGACTTCAAACTGATTCATGAGAATCAGGGAACCTTACTGTGTGAGAAAATCATCTTATGCTGCCTTGTGGATTAGCTGATGGATATGACATGCCTGGTGAATACAGTATACCTATTTTTCTTTTTTGTTTTTCAGTATTTAGTGACATAATTTAAAATATTAAAAAAATAAATATTTAGCAGCATTTAATGAGAAAACTGTTTTTAAATGTTAAAAGAAGAGATTGTAAACTTTCTTGTGATATATAATTTGTATGTCTTCGTCTCTGTGTGAAAGTGTGTTGAATTTTTCAAATATGTCCATATTTGCCCGTCACAGCAAAACTACATGAACTATTTAACTACATCTCCATAGAGTTAATTCAGTGTCCACAACAGAATATTTATATACAGTAAACACGTCAATAGTGTAATTAGTGTCACTGTATATGTTCTGTCCAGAATTTGTATTTCTTTCATTTTAGTTGTGAACAAGAAAAACGAGGTCATGCCGTCTTCTTACCAAGCACAGCCTACGTTCCTGCAAATGGGATGCTGTAATATGGTGTTTTCGGAATCCAGAAATAGCCTCAACAAATAAATAGTTACTGATAGGGAAACACAGCTTAATTCAGGAGACTTACAACCTATCATTGGTATGACTGTGAAGATTTTTTCCTTCTATTTTTAAGCCAAATTTGGTATTGACAAAGTATTTCCAGAGAAAATGGCAATGTTAAAGTTTATCACAGACACAGTCATACAGACATACACACACACACACACAGACAACCAAACACCGGATTATAGCATACTCACTTTGTTTACACAAGTGAGTCAAAAAGGAAAAAAAAAAAGATACATGAACAAACAAGATGTGATGAAAACTGAACACTGATACTATGATATCCACCGATCTCTTTTGTCAGAGGTGTAGCAGAAGCATCTGGGGGGAGAAATGCATAAGCAAGAAAACATTCAAACCAACCTGTTCATAGATGTCAATGGCTTTCTCATAGTTCTCCAGCTGAGCCGAGTATTCTGCTACCTTTGTCAAACACTTGTTAGCTGAACTGTGCAACAAACAACGGAGCAGATATTTTACAAGCTAGACTTCCCAAAAAGTTATAGACCACTTCATTAAAAGTAAATAAATAAATAATAAAATAACTACAGACTTCCCAAACAATTAAAGACCATTTCATTAAAAAAACAAAACAAAAAACAACATTCCCAACAGTTAAAGATCATTCATAATTTTTTTTTTTTAAATATGGACTTCCCAACAATTAAAGACCACTTCATAAAAGGAGTCATGTTTTCATAAAATGTGTAAAAATCTAGATTATTTAAAACATGCATGCTACATATGGTTAAGAAATACAGAGATGATTGAAATCATGGAGCATCATTATGTACCCGTAATGATGAAACATTTTAACTTATTATGTATCAAGTGTGTGTCATTGTGCACTTATCTTACTTTTTTTTCTTTATAATTATTCAAATATAAGAAATCTGCTTCCAACAGCCTCCCATTCCTCTTCTCTCCATCTTCACCTTAAGTCCACACTTAGTCTTTCTCTGCCTGTCTCAAAATACTAAAATAAACAGTGTGACACTGAATGTACTGGAAGTTCTTCCACATCAAACTAAGTGCTCCAGCGTTCTACCCCTCAAGTGCACCAGGATGGAAATTTCCATCCCCTTCTGGTGTGCAAAAAAGTGCTCCAGGACAGAAATTTTCTTCTGTGTCATTGTAGAATTTTTCCTATAAAAAAATCATCAATTTCATGTTATATTGCCATCAATAGATAGTGTTCATTTTCCTTTCAGGAACATACAGATTATATATACATATACCTTCTTTTAGTAGTTTGTATGCTATATTTTTTTTATAAATAATTACCCATCATGACCAAACCATCCCTTGACAAATAGTTGTCACTGAACATAAAACGGGCTTGGCACTAAAAGGGCTGACAGTATGAGACAGTATCACATATTCTTCCACATCAAATCAAAGTGCTCCAGCCTTTAACAGTATGAGACAGTATCACATATTCTTCCACATCAAATCAAAGTGCTCCAGCCTTTAAAAGTATGAGACAGTATCACATATTCTTCCACATCAAATCAAAGTGCTCCAGCCTTTAACAGTATGAGACAGTATCACATTCTTCCACATCAAATCAAAGTGCTCCAGCCTTTAACAGTATCACATATTCTTCCACATCAAATCAAAGTGCTCCAGCCTTTAACAGTATGAGACAGTATCACATTCTTCCACATCAAATCAAAGTGCTCCAGCCTTTAACAGTATGAGACAGTATCACATATTCTTCCACATCAAATCAAAGTGCTCCAGCCTTTAACAGTATGAGACAGTATCAAAAATTCTTCTGTGTCATTCCAAAGTGCTCCATCAATTAACAGAATTATCTGTTCCCAAAATTATGTTAAATCTAACAAACTTACCAGCCGCCATGGCGAAGTGGTTAGCGTCATGGACTGACAGCTGGGAGGACGTGGGTTCGAATCCCAGCGGAGGTGGGTTTTTCGGCCCGTGGCCGGCTCCTACCCAGAGTTGAGTGTGCTGTGGGCTTAAATGGGGAGACTGGGACCACACAGTCGAGTGTCATCCACTTCAAGGATGCGTCTTTGGGTGTGTTGCTCTAATTACCAGACCAACACTGCAAGTGTCTGTATCTCTCGGGCCTGGTTAACGCGGGGATATCATTATGACAGGAAGCGTAGGGTACAGCCTTGTCACGCAGTCCCAAACCAAAATGGACTTCCACAGCAACATCGTCATCATCATCATCATCCTCCTTCTCCTTCATCGTCACCAATATAAACAAAATAGTCTCAAAGTCTGTGACCTTTCATGCCCTGCTCTCATGGTGACCTCAGTTTCGATACCCCTCCACTTCCGTGCTTGGGGGGAGTCCTGTCAATGTCGTCGGTGTCGGCGGATTCATGGGGGGCTGTTGTTTGAGGGACGTGGTGGCGGTCTCCACTCTGGGAGAGACGCTCACTCAGTCTGGCTCTGCGACTAAGCCATGATTGTCATTAGTAGGGGGCTTAGTAGGTGGTGTCCTAAGTACGTTAAAACAGAACAGGCACCACTGAACACCACCGAAGTGACTCAGCAGCAGTGCAGGGTCTCCTCTGGTGTGTGGCCTCCAGGCGACCTAACATCGATGGTTCCCTGTGGACTGCCGACGCTGGGACTGCGACGGACGAACCCGGGTGTGGCCGTGTATGGGGGAATCTAAATGAGCGGCGTGGGTGTAATGCCACTGAAAGGGCGCAGATGATGGGGCAGCAAAAAAAAAAAAAAAAAAAAAAATCTAACAAACTCGACTTGACCCACTGGTGCAGACCGGCAGGAGTTCGATTCCTGTCCTGTGCAAACCAAAAGTAAATGACCTCCCTTAGTATATTACCACCCTTTCACATGCCTGTGCTCTAATCCTCTTCTTCTTCGCCCTGAATTCAGACTGACAAGTTAAATTTAAGGTGGCATCACAATCTGCCTTCATGGTGGAGGCAGACAGCACCCTGCACAGTGCTCACCTGTTTGACTCCTCCCCTTTGTAGTAATCTGCTGCCTGCTCGTAATTGGCCACTGCCTGCAACATGCACTGTACAGTTCTAGTGTTCGTATAACAACACATTCATGGAAGTCTGGAAAAGTCTCTGAAAAATGACAGAACCATTTCAAAGGCTGGTTAAGTCTTAGAATCTACATTTTGGCCTTTAGGATTTGGTAAAAGTCTTGGAATTTTTTTTTCTGGTTGCCCTTGACCAGTACCATTCAATACAGAGCTATAATGCATTAAAAGAAAAAGAAAAAAAAAAGCTAACCAAGATCCACTTATGGTAAAAGGAATAGCAGAGTATCATATAAAAAATTTTTATAAACTCTGTCATTTCATGGGTAGCCCTGTTTTCTTCAATGCCAAGAAATACAGCTGAAATGTTTTCACAGCCTTGAACACGCAACACGTCATCTGAACTTTTACACTGTACTCTGTACTTCTCCCTGCCTGTCTTTCTCTCTCCTTCTCCCTTTCTCTTTCATGCAAACACACAAGCACACACACATGCGTGCACACACACTTATGCACACATACACACACATATATATGCACACATACACACACATACACATGCGTACATGCACACACATGCACATACACACACACACACACAAACACACAGTTTAAGTTTCAAGGCAGCATTAAAGCATGCAGACTAATCCATAAATATACACTACACCACATTATCATTATTATCGTTATTATGAGCATTTACGCCAAATAAGCCCTAGGCATTTACAAACAGAACACGGATGTAAATATCAAAAAGGAAACATTGAACACAAGATACCAAACATTATTAAAAATTCTTATCCGCCCCCCCCCCCCCCCACCCCCCACAACAACACACACAAGCGCACACACACACACAAGTCACAGCACACAAGTCATAAATAGTACACAATCAAAAATACAACCAACTTCTGAAACTATAAAAACTCACTCACTCACTCACTAATACTGTAGTAATAGTCATTCTAGTTCATACTGGAAAGGGATGAGCTATTGAAAATTATTCAGGAGAAGAAAAGGTGTGTCTTCAGACTGGATTTGAAAGATAGCAGCGAAGATAAATAATAATAAATAATAATAATAATGGTATTTATATAGCGCTGGATCTTGTGCAGAGACAAATCAAAGCGCTTTCGCACCAGTCATTCACACGCATGCATAACTCTAATACTGCAGAAACTAAAGACAAGGAAGGGCAGGCAAGGGAGGCTATTTTGGGAAGAGGTGGGTTTTAAGGCCAGACTTGAAAGAGCTGAGTGTGGAGACTTGACGAAGCGAAAAAGGAAGTTCATTCCAATCGCAAGGTCCAGAAACAGAGAAAGAACGGCGGCCAATAGTCAAGTGTTTGAATCTGGGTATGCGTAAACAGAGTGGATCCGAGGCCGATCGTAGTGAGCGAGATGGAGTGTAGAGGTGAAGGCAGCCGCAGAGATAGGAAGGGGCAGTTTTGTGAATGCATCTATAACATAGAGTGCTGATCTTGAACTTTATTCGGTGTGAGACAGGGAGCCAGTGGAGATGTTGCAAAAGAGGAGTGATGTGCTCAGATCTTTTCTTTCTGAGGACGAGTCGGGCAGCAGAGTTTTGTATGCGCTGAAGGGGCTGAATGGATGAAGCAGGCAGACCAGACAATAAAGAGTTACAGTAGTCAAGGCGAGAGAGAATGAGAGAAACGACAAGTCTAGATGTTGCGTCAGTGGATAGATATTTCCGGACGGCACTGATGCGTCGCAGTTGACAGTAGCAGGACTGACATGTCTGACTGATAAATTTTTGCATGGACAGTGTATTGTCAAGGACAACACCGAGGTTCCTGACAGACGTGGAAAGAGGGATGGATGTACTGCCAAGTTTGATTGTGTCAATTGTGATGGAAGACGAAGACGAAGACGAAGATGAGTAACGGAGAGACTGAGGAAGCTGATTCCAAAGAATGGGGGCTTGGATTGAAAAACTGTGTTGGCCACATGTTTTGGTTCAAGCAGGGGGCATCCTAAGCATGTGGGTGTCAGAAGAAGAACAGAGTTGGTGTGAGGGTATGTAAGGATGAATGAGATGAGAAAGATACCGTGGACCAGAAGCCTCAATGGACTTGAAACAAAGAGAGATGGCTTTGTAAATAATTCCACATCTGTTCTTTTTTCTTTCTTTCTTTTTTTTTTTAAGGAAGCAGATGCCTGACATTATGCATTAGCCCAATACACAGGTCAACCACTGAGAGCTTATCATAGGTACATATAGATTAGAATTATAACTTCAAAATCAAAATAAAATTACACACACACACACACGCACAAACACACACACACATGATACAAACACACACTCAACTAGATATAAAATCAATTCACCCATGTTCAATCAACAAGAAACAAAGGTTCACCTTTTCCATATCAGCAAGTTCTGACTCATAAATCTCTGCCACTGTGATATGGTGTTTGGCCGCCATTGTGAATCGACCCTGCAATGCAAAATGTACAAAGATTTAAAGAAGAAATGTAATGCTTTTGCCCCTTTTGGAGTGTGGAGGATACAATAACAATATGTACACACTGAATCACAGTTTCAACCCAACTACTGAAACAAGCATAAAAACGTACCAAATATAATTCCTGAATAAACTTACATAAAGAATAATAATTTGAAGATAAATAAATCAAAATGGAGTATATTGACATGTATGTTCCAGATGTAAAGCCATGTTACACATCCTTTTGAAATAAATCAAAATGCAGTATACTGACATGTATGTTCCAGATGTAAAGACATGTTACACACCCTTTTGAAATTTTGTGATTTTCTTTAGGCTGGGTTTTCTTCCCAGGACAAAATGAACTGCATAAACCGAACACTGATAATTTGTCTGATCAAAATTTGTGACTCTCAAACAAAATGAGATTCATTTCAACAGTTCCCATACTGCAGTCACTGCAATTTCTGATTTCTCTGCCTTCACCTTCCCTTCTTTCTATTTCAATCTGTAGTTTATGTTTTTGTACAGTCTAAACAATGACAGTATTTCTTAAAGTGACAATCAAGTGCACATCAAATAAAAATAAATACTGTTTGATGAAAACAAACACAGCAATGCATGTCTCTTTTCATGATAAACAACTGCACAATATTTAAAACTATACTATTTTACCTGATTCTAAAATGTAATTCTCAAATCACTCAACTGGAATGACCTTCTGCATCCATGGTGTCAGTTTTATAGTAAAGCAGTAAGAATGATATTTGGATTGCAGTTGATCAACAATTCCAATACATGTTAGCCATCAGCTTTTATCTGCCAAAAACTCAATAATGTATTATGCACTGTCATCATCTGTCTCCACCCCTCCTAACCCCCCCCCCCCCACCCCCCCACACACCTGCACACTCTGTCCATCTCTCTTACCATGTCAGTATAGATTTCAATGGCTTTTTGTATACAGTTGACAGCCTCTGGAAAGCAAAACGCATAAAAATATTGAGTGTTGAAAACTGACAATATACAGTACTATATAGTTACTATTACAAAGAAAATATAACAATCATAATTATTATAATAACATATAAGCACAACGATAAAACTACATTTCAACAAGAATAACAGATCAAAAAAGACACTTAGTTGAACATGATACTATGGACTGTTCCTCCACCACTGGTATCTCTTCAAACACGAACAAACTTCACAATCCTGATAAATCAGTAAGCAACTGTTAACAACAAGCAAGGCAAAGTCTTCAAGGCTCACATGTGATTCTGAACAATTAAATAAAAAAAAGGAAAAAGCATCATTTAACCTCTATCCCACCCTTACCTCCCCAAGTCCCACCCACCCCACCCCCTCTCCCCCCAAAAAGCAAGCCTTTAGACTGAGTGCAAATCAGGTCTTTTTCTAATGGCATAGTACTTTCATGTAATTTAAGAAGAGCGGGAGGAGATAGAGGAGTGGTGCAAGGCGACAGGTTGAAGGTCTGGCAGTGGGTGTGAAGGGGGCATGGCCCCCTCTGTCAGTGAACTGTCATTTCACAGTGTTCAGTTGCCTGGAATGACAGTCAATAATCCACAATTTCTATGAAACCCAAGGTTGACAGATGAGAGACAGGAATCATGTGTTTCTTACTTTTTCATGCTTTTTGTCACTGATCAGTTGACTGATTTCTTTGTACAGGAGGCAAACCAGATGCACAGCAGACACTTTATCTGATCAGTTACAACCAGTAGGAAGAGTAATACAATTAAAGGGCTCTCTCCTCTAAAGGGATGCTCTTAGGTGTATGAAAAGCTTGACTGCTCACTTTCTGAAAATAACGGACTTTCTATCCTGACTGTGCCCACTTCTGTCATTGCTGGGACAGTAATTCACTTGTATGATACAATAGTTGTGATTGTTAACATAAATTTATAAGCCCTTTTATTTTCTTCTACTGGTATAATGAGACAGAAAACATGCTTTTTCCAGCTTTTTTTTTGTTTTGTTTTTTTTGCTTATTTTCCCTTGGGGTTTTTTTTGGTGCTTATTTTCCCTGTGGAAGTGGAAATAGACTTTTGTTTTTAATGCATAAAAATCATTTTCACTTTTAAATACCTGAATAGTTATTCTACATTCAAAATAATTGGGAAAAGGCCTCAATTTAGAGTCCACATTAATTTTCCTTCACAAAAAAAGTTTACTTTTGTTCTCTATTCCCTGAATCCTCAAAATTCCCTGACAAGAGAAGAGCTCTGTTTTACAAAATTATCTGGCCCTGAACAAGTCATGTTTGAGAAAGCAGGATGACTTGTGCTACTTATTTGCCAGGCGATTTTGTGTTGCAGAGGGTAATATTTTTGACTCACTTGTGTAAACAGGTTTTAACTGTTGTCTGTGTGTGTGTGTGTCTGTGGTAAACTTTAACATTGACATTTTCTCTGCAAATACTTTGTCAGTTGACACCAAATTAGACATAAAAATAGGAAAAATTCAGTTCTTTCCAGTCATCTTGTTTAAAACAATATTGCACCTCTGGGATGGGCACAATTTTTTTTTTTTAAAGAAGACAAATTATATGCAAACTGCATTTACTGTTATATTTATATTTTTTTAATTCTCTAAACTTGGCACTTTGATCTGATATTCTGACATAACAACAAGAGCAGTCATTTTTATAATTTTTTTGTTCAAGCAAGAACTTCTTTTGCTAAGCATGGAAATTATATTTATTTTGCATGTCTTTGGTGCAGATAGTAAAAAAAGGGAACTTACTCTGTAATTAATGCTAGGGGACTTACTTGCTTTGAACTGATATTTCTCATCTTAAACATTACACTTTGAAATTATGCTCAATACATAAAAAGCTTGTGTGTTTTACTCTCAGTGTACAGGGCTTTCACTATGTTCATTCGCCGAAGTGGTATTTTTTGAAAAATACTAAAATCAATAGGACGAGTGGACTTTATAGATCTATTGGCTGAGCCCTGAAGGTCATGGGTAAAAATCAATTATGTACACATAATTATACATATTCAAAGCGCATGCTCATATTCTTCGCGAACGACGCCATTTTGTTTCAAGTTGTTGACCTGCCCAATCAATCCTATATTCAATCGACAATACACAATAACATGTGATGGAAAGTTGGACAAGGAGACCGTTAAATATTTATTCAAAGAAAGATTTGTGAACGCCTCATCACTTACTGGATTATGCCCCAAACTGCCATAAAAATATCCACAGAATCAGTCGGAATTCACAGTTAAAAACTGTAAACCATGCGAGTTAATATCCCTGAACTGAGTGAAATGTAAAAATTTCCAGTCTTGACTTTTCTCAAAATGAAGTCCTTTTCACTTCATACGATGTTTATAAGTACTTGTACTTGGCTCTACATGTTATTCGTTTAACAAAATACTAAATTTTCATATCAACTTTAAAACTATAAAACTAGAATGAACATAAATGAGAAAATGAATCGACCGTGTCGTACTACATTCCCGTCGGGTGTAACTAAACTTGTACATCTATCTAGATCTAGAGAAAACGGCTAAATGTTGCAGTGTGATTGCGGCAATAGCCACGTCTCCTTTACCACGGATTTTTTGAATGCCCGAGTTACACCAGAATGATATGATTTAAACAGCGTTCTCACTGAGAATACTGCAATCGATTTATCACCCTTTAAAAAAGTATGTTCAAATATTAAATTTTAGAATGTCAGTTAAGGAGCCACGATAGTGTAATGGGTAAGACAGTTTCTTCTCACCCGAACACGCGGGGTTCGAATCTGGTTAGTTCTTTTTTCTTTTCTTTTTTTAACCCGAAGCTTTATAATAACAAATACTGAACACATTTTAACGATTAGATTTAATTTTTTTTTTTAAGTGTATCACAAGTGAGTCTTGAAGGTCTTGCCTCTCTTGTTTTGAAACTGCAATAGTAGCATGTAAACTACTGCAATAAAGTATACATAACCCACACTTTTTGAAAAAGAACATGTAATGACTGTCAAATTCTGATATAAGTTCATTTGACACCATGACTGTATGTATCCATGTACTTCAATTGCAGCTCCTGCCTGTGTCACGCCCACTCACTTCATGCTCACTTTCAGACAGTATCAAAGAGGTTAACAGTGACCCAGTTGGCTCACAGTGCAGGGGGGAAAGGGGGTGAACACTGTTCATAATTTTGCCTGTAGAGGATAGGTATTTGATCAATGCAAGCGTGCTTTTCTAATACCAAGCCATACATGTAATTCATGACTCCCATGAAACTGTTCACCACCCTTCATCAATCTTTTCCTCCCTCCCAGCCCTAATAACTCAGTGGAGGGTTTGTATTTGAGGTCAACTCTAGGTCAACCACAGACTCCTCTGCTTTTTCTCCTTTGCTGGCTACATCCAGCTCTTCCAACAACCCCCACCCTCCCTCCTCTCTGCAAATCATCATTCTAACAACATTCAGTCACATCAATCAAATCATTCAACAAGGTTTTGCCACACCTAGCACTCAATTCATTATTATCAGTGACTTTTAAAGTTTCTGCAATATCCTTGATGACAAAATCTTTTCTTTTTTTTTTTTTTTTACAGTTGGAAAACACTACTGTTTCAAGCCACTATGGACAGGTAAGTTTGTTGTTCACCATTTTGAAATCATCGTGAGAGGGGTACTGACAATAACATCCAGATATTGTCATGCAGAGTGTGATTAGCTGTTGCTCCTTGTGGATAA
Organism: Babylonia areolata; assembly: GCF_041734735.1. Lineage (NCBI taxonomy): Eukaryota > Metazoa > Mollusca > Gastropoda > Neogastropoda > Buccinidae > Babylonia > Babylonia areolata. The sequence continues at coordinate 8,311,018 of NC_134879.1, forward strand.
CTGAAGAAGACATATCAAACTTTCTGACTAGTGGTTATTGGGACACATGAACTTTAAAATAAAACTGTAAAAAAACAACCCAGAAATGATGATCACACACACACACACACACACATATATATATATATATATGTCAATGGGCAAGAAGCGGAGCATTTCTTATTATGTATATACATCATGGGGCATTGAAGAGGTTAAGGAGAAGAAAAGAAAATATAATTATCTATTTTGCATAATAAATATATATATCTATATTTATGTCCTATTACACAGCAGAATTTTGCTGCTCCTTGCAGCTTGCATGCATCAATGTAATTCCCATACTAATATTAATATGTTTTGACTAAATGACTGCTGTTAGTCAACGAATCAATTTGTGAGATAAGGGTAAAAAATAAAAGTGCTAGACAATTTTGTGAACAAGAAATAAAAATGAAACAGTAAAATGATTATTGAAAGATTTATTGCTTCATTGTCCCCTTGCAAGAAGTGTTCTGGCATTATGAATTGAATGTGTGGAAAGAGATACATTTATTATTTTATAGAAAATATTTTAAAGCAAAATGTTTAGTGTTGATAAAGAATTCCCAGGGAAGACACACACATGCACACACATATACAAACACAAACATAATACATACACATACATGCACAAGACGACTGTAACAATATCATTACAAAGACACACTGTTCACAGTGAAATATCCTATAAAAAAAAAATTACCATTGGCGTCTCCTTTGCGATAGCAGTTTCCAGCATCTACATAGTGTGTGGCCCCCTCGTGTTTGCTGCCCAGTGATAACTGCAGTTCTGCAGCCTTGCAGAATGCCTCTCCTGCCACTGCAATATAGAATATAGAATGCTATAAGATTATTTTTAAGAATCAAGAGAATCAAGAATATTTAATCCTTTGACCCCTACTGGGGCATGGAGGATACAGAATAACATCGACTGAATTATACAACAAAATTAAAACTTGAACAGCAATTAAAACACTGAAACTGGTGATAAAAACAGATAAGCAATGACCATATCATTATGTGATCTTTCCAATTTTGATGAATTTCCCTACCTTCAAACACACTCTTCGAAACCTCTGAAGAAAGATAACTTATTTGGAACAGAACAGAGTCACTCCCCTTTATCTTATTTAAGACAGTTCACTGATGCTGTGCTTTTACAATTCACATTACATGCATTGCTTGAAATTAAGTCCTGTTCACTTCTCTCCCCCACCTCATGGTACACACAGAAAATAGTTGTTTTCTTTTTCTTGATTGCAGAGGGTTTGTTGTGTAATTTACTACTAATACTGTCCACTGTGCAAATAAACTGGATCCACTGCATACCACGGTGTTCCCACGTGTTTGGTGTTTGGACAAACAAACTCACGTCAGACAAATTGCATCCTTACAAAGCACCCTGCCATTTCACATACACACCATCAATTAAACAGTCTTTTTCATATCCCATTACAGATCTTTTTAAAAAAAAACAACAACCATGCAACACAACCACCTGTAAGTTACAGCTGAATGCGGACAAAACTGAAGCAATGATTGTTGGAACTAAACAAAAACTGTCTTCCATCACAACTGACACAATCAAACTAGGCAGTACATCCATCCCTCTTTCCAGTTCAGTCAGGAACCTCGGTGTTGTCCTTGACAACACACTGTCCATACAAAAATTTATCAGTCAGACATGTCAATCCTGCTACTGTCAATTGCAGTGCATCAGTTCCGTCCAGAAATATCTGTCCACTGATGCAACATATAGACTTGTCGTTTCTCTCATTCTCTCTCGTCTTGACTACTTTAACTCCCTATTGTCTGGTTTGCCTGCTTCATTCATTCAGTCCCTTCAGCGCATACAAAACTCTGCTGCCCGACTCGTCCTCGGAAAGAAAAGATCTGAGCACATCACTCCTCTTTTGCAACATCTCCACTGGCTCCCTGTCTCACACAGAATAAAGTACAAGATCAGCACTCTATGTTATAAATGTATTCACAACTCTGCCCCTTCCTATCTCTGTGGCTGCCTTCACCTCTACACTCAATCTCGCTCTCTACGATCGGCTTTGGATCCACTCTGTTTACCCATACCCAGATTCAAACACTCAACTGATGGCCGCCATTCTTTCTCTGTCTCTGGACCTTGAAATTGGAATGAACTTCCTCTTTCGCTCTGTCAGGTCTCCACACTCAGCTCTTTCAAGTCTGACCTTAAAACCCACCTCTTCCCAAAACAGCCTCCCCTCCCTGCCTCTTCCTTGTCTTCAGTTTTTTGTTTTTTTGTTTGTTTGTTTGTTTGTTTGTTTGTTTGTTTTTTGTTGTTTTTTTTTCCCTCCAGTTTTAGAGTTATGCATGCGTTTGAATGACTGGTGCAAAAGCACTTTGATTTGTCTCTGCACAAGATTCAGCACTATATAAATATAATCATTAATCAATTAAAAGGTAAAATATGTACATCATCAGAGATTATGTTAGATTTGACTGCAATTCCAATTCCACCTGAACAGCGGTTGGAAAGACAAGAACGGTTAAACAGCTAAATATAATATCCCAAATTCTCAAAACAACGTGACACAAAGAGTTATCAATGTCATCAGTCTTTGTTTCCAAGAACACAATGACATCGAACTGTTGTACATAATCTACGAACTCCCTGTACTGCAGACATGACCGAAATCCACACACATTCAGGGACAGAAATGTTAGTTCACCATGTTGTGTCTGTGGATACATTGAAGAGATACTACTAACAGAATTATATATATATATATATATCTAACAGATACAGATTGTGTGGGTGTGGGATGGACCAATGGGGTGCCAATGGTAGGATTGTTTCCAGACCCATTACGGCATCAGTTTTGAAAATGACCCATTGATTTGAGGTGAACAAGTCAAATGACCCATGGTGTCCTGAACCAAACTTGCTCACAGCTTCCATAAAAATATTTTTTAAGAAGTGAAAGATGGCCTTGCTCTAGGTTGGGGGGTAAAGTTCCCTTGGCAAATATGTGAGTGTGTGTGTGTGTGTGTGTGTGTGTGTGTGTGTGTGTGTGTGTGTTTGCACGCTCTAGGTTGGGGGGTAAAGTTCCCTTGGCGAATAAGTAAACACATGTACACATGCGTTGCTGTAAAGCGTTATTTACGTTCTTTGTATTTTTGATTTGTATTACATTTCACCAACATCAGTATTACTTCAGCCTGATACATTTCTTAATTTCATTTTCTTTTTAAAAATATATTGAAAGGGTAAAGCTGAATCTGTTTGTTTTTTTGGGGGGTGTTTTTTTTTTTTTTTGTGTGTGTTTTTTTGTTTTTTTTCTTCAATACTTATAGACTGTGACAGAGCGAGTTTTGAATGCCTGTGGCCAGAGGAAGAACGGGAATATATATATTTTTTTGTACATTTAGAATACCTGTATGAATGTGAAATGTTTTGCACGTGGTAAGTGTGGGTGAATCGTGAGCTGTGCATGTTCATGTGTGTGTATGTATATGTATGTGCTGTAACGTCAGTCTGAATGCATCAGAGCTCGGGTGATGTGTGTCTGTGTGCCTTGACTGTTCCGAACATCAGGAGGGAAAAAAATTAAGTTTTTATTTCATTGTTTATTCAATGATTGGTTGCTGGATTATTTTTATTCGAAATTCAACTTATGATTGAATAGTTTGAGAATTTAGTAGTTTTTGCTGTTGGTTTTGAAATGTTTGCTTTTTGATAAATTAATACTTTTTTGTGTAATTTATAAGACGTAGTGACTCATAAATGAATATTGTATTGCTAACTGGAAAATAGTATGAATGCATGAGTGGTGTGAAAGAATAGCAAATATAAGAAAATAAAATAAGGGGACAATAAATGAAGGGGGAACATTGAGGATTAGCTGGATGCTCGTTCAGTGTGTCGGAAGGAATAATCAGTTTAAATGGAGTGTGCCAAGAGCTGAAACATGGAAAAAGTGTTGCCAGGGCTCCATGTTGACTGGCCATGGAGTGGAGGGACCTTGTGGAACTGGAATGTTCACGGAGGAGGAGGTGCCCGAGTTTCCCACGAGTGAGTGGGGTGGACATCGACACTACTGTGAGTAAACTAACTGGCCGGCCTAGGACTGAGGCGATCCTGGGATTGGATCAAGTTGTGCACAGAGAGAACTGACTTGTGACAGTCAAGACATTTGTTCCTGTCTTAAAAAAAAACAAACATAATTAAAATAACTTGTTTCCAGGTGGAAGTGTGCATGAGTGAATGAAAAAAACATTTTTTTTTTTTTTTTTTTTTTTTTGGTCTTAATAATTATATTTGGCTCAGAGGAAAATTCCTTGTGTCTGTTTTTCTGTTTCTGTTTACTGAGAGAGTGAGAGACTGAAGACTGAACTTGCTAAATATTTCTTCCCTTATCTTGTCTGTCTCCTCACCCACTTAGTAACACTGGCGACCCCGACTTGTTTTCTTTGAGTAGGCTGTTAGTTATGCATGCATTAAGATAGGCCACTGCACCATTCACGAGTGAGTTCTCTGTTGGAAATCTTGTAATTTTCATCATTTGATAAATCATCTTGTTCGGAAATATTTCTTTATTATTGATAAGCTGTCTCTTTTGGCAATCTTTAACTTGTTTTTTGGACTTTTTCTCTTGTAAACTATTTAGAAAATCTTTTATATTTTCGTTTTGTGTGAATGTGTGGTTAATTTGACTAGAATTCATCTTCAGCTTCTACTTTTATAAGTTTTTACTATATGTGAAGGACTAGTGTTTGTGTAACCTAATCTTCCTGCTTCCATAGCATTAATTTTGTTTTCTATCTAGTTATCTGGTAGAATTTATTTTTTTTCTTGTTTGTGTTTACCCCTGAGCCATGCGTGTTTGGTTTGTTATCAATAGGGTACAAGCCACATTTGCTTTTCTTTCCATGCAATTTTTTTTCTTGCTGATGTGCTATTATTCAATTTAATTTTGTTTCTCTTCCATATCATAATCTGTCTTTTAAAAAAAGTTGAACTGTTGGAGTGCTCACTCAGGTCAGCTAATTTTCTTGTTCAATTGTAATTGTAGGAGAGAATAACTGTATTGTATTTTTCTTGATTGGCAGTCAAACGTGGTTGCTTCCCATAATTGTGGATAATTTATTAACCTCCTGATATTGATTAACTGGAGGCTTTTTGTTTCTTCTTACCACTGACTGGTTACCAAACTTGACTATTGTGTTAAGGTTGTTTGTTTGATACCTGTAATTCATCGGCGCAGGATTTTACTTGTGCTACTGTTGTTATTCCAATATTTCCAGTTACTGTTTAATTTTTCTTAACTTCTTTTCGTCATGTCCAAGTCAGATTTGGACCGTACTCACCTCAGTGACACAGGGACGATGGATCCAACCTTTCAATTCAATGAGGCAGGTGAAAAGCTAGGGCTCACTGGGGAGAAATTACAAAAAATTGTGACTGCTCATCTTGAAAAATTTGAAGAAAAAGTAAAGGCAGATAGAGAAAGAGAGGAAAGGCATGAGAACAGATTGTTAGTCAAGTTGGAGGCAGAAGAAAGAGACAAACAAAGACAATATGAATTGGATATGAAAAAACTCGAGCTCCAAACTTCTGCTTCTGCTTCTTCCTTGCCTGGCAATAGAGCCCAAGGTGGGATTCGACCCCAGTATCCTAAACTTCCTGTATTCAAGGAAGAGAAGGGTGATATTGACAGTTTTTTGAAACGCACATGAAGACTAACAAATGGCCCTCGTCTGAGTAGCTGATCTATTTGTCTGCTTATCTGGAGGGGACTGCTCTTTCTTTGTATCACTCTTTGTTTTCTTCAGGTACTATGACTTATGAGAGCCTACGGGAAGAACTTTTGCTGAAATTTCAGTGCTCAAAAGATGGCTTTCGGGAGAAGTTTCGTAGTGCTAAACCTGAAGCAGATGAATCTTTCCCAACGTTTACAACATGACTGACACATCTTCTAACTCGTTGGTTGGCTCTTGCTGATGTTCGTCAGACTTATGAAGATCTTTTTGACTTCATGTTGGCAGAACAGTTTTTGGCATGTGTTTTTCAGGATTTGGCGGCATTTCTCCGGGAACGGGACTGCAAAACTGTCAAAGACCTTACTCGCCAAGCTGAAAACTACCGTTTGGCACATCCTGGTAAGGTTCAAGTGCGTTTGTTCCTGATCGATCATGTGTCTATGATAATGGTATGGGGCAGTTTCCCAGACATGCACAAGGATTGAAGAACTTTGGGAGAGGAGGTCGAGGAAGTCCGAACTCTAGCAATGGAGGCATGTCTCAAACTTCTGTGCCAGATTTCGATAAATCTGAATGAGGATTTTGTTCGGGTGACAGGAGTAGAATTCCCCATGGAATTCACAGGTGTGGAATTACACGACCTTCTTAGTGTTGGCATTGTAGAGGATTTGGCCATTTGAGGAAATACTGCCCTACTCCCAAGTCAGCTAGTGCTGCTGTTACACAGGTTGACATTCGTTTTCATGTTTCAGGAAAGAACTGTGCAAAAGATCAACCAGTCACCGGCATTCTAGTCAGTGGTTGTATCGCCGTGTCTGAGAAGGAATACCCGTTGTTACAAGGCTTGGTCAATGGCAAGCATGTTTCAGTTCTAAGGGATTCAGGAGCTAATGTTGCAGGTGTCAGGAGGTCACTTGTCATGCCAGATCAGTTTCTGGGTAATCTCAGGCAGTGCGTACCTTCGGTGGTCGAGTGGAAGTTTATCCCTTGGCGGTTGTACAGGTGGATACTCCATTGCATTCAGGTCCCTTGGAGTGCTGTGTGCTGGAAGATCCAGTTGCAGACATTATTGTTGGTACCTGGACTTCTGTTTTCCAAAGTAAGGAATCAGACAACTGTACTGCTTCAGTTGGTCTGTTTCTTGGTGTTGTGGAAGACCGGGACATTCAACCTGTTCTTCACACACTGGATGTTTCCGGAACAAGTAATGTTTTGACTCATGCTCAGTCACAGAAAGCTGGAAAAAAGCTAGTACCTCTTGAATCAGTCATGCTGGAACACTTGTCTATTGACAAAGATAAACTTGCTCGGCTTCAGAAAGGAGATCAGTCTTTAGGTCATTTGTTTCAAATGGCACAGATGGGTGTGAAACATGGTTCCAATAAAATGCCCTATTACGTCATTCGAAATGGTATCTTGATGCGAAGGTACTTACATGGTGATGTGGACGAGATTTATCAGATTGTTGTGCCAAAGCCTTTGCGCAAAACTGTATTGTTGGCTGCGCATGACACACTGTTCACAGGTCATGGAGGAGTACGTAGAACTATCTGCAGGATTTATTCCTTTTTTTTTTTTTGGCCTGGTGTACACAAGGATGTCAAGGATTACTGTCGGTCATGTGACCTTTGCCAAAAGTTTGTGGCAAAAGGACGAGTCCCTTGCATTCCGCTCGAGAAGGTTGAAAGGATCACAGAGCCATTCAAACGAATAGCAGTTGACTTGGTTGGTCCCATCAGTCCACCTTCTGAAGATGGGCATCGCTATGTCCTTACCGTGATTGATGTCACATCCAGGTATCCAGAAGCAGTTCCTCTTAAGAACATTGATACCGTGTCAGTTGCAGAAGAGCTTTTAAAGATGTTCTCTTGCATGGGATTCCCTGATGAGATTCAGTCTGATAGGGGAACGCAGTTCACCTCTGCGATGATGGATGAGATCCTTCGGTTACTGTCCATCAAGGGTGTGCGTACTTCACCTTATCAGCCGCAGTCTAATGGCGTTGTGGAAAGGTTCCATGGAACTATGAAAACAATCCTTAAGAAGGTCATTCAGAGACAACCCAAACAGTGGCACAGGTACTTACCAGCTGTTCTTTTTGCATGCAGAGAGGTCCCTTGTGAATCGACCGGGTTCTCCCCGTTTGAACTTTTGTTTGGACACAGAGCTCGTGGTCCTATGGATTTGTTGGCATCTTCTTGGTCAAGCTCACCAAACGCCACTGAGGACAAGACCCTATATCAATATGTATTTGACCTCAAGAATTTCTTGGCTGATGCATGTGAGTTGGTCACTGAAAACTTGGAGGCTGCTGAACAGAAAGGTAAAAAGTACCATGACAGGAAAGCTGTTGACAGGAAGTTTGAAGTGGGTGACGAGGTGCTTGTTTTGCTTCCTTCCGATTCCAATAAACTACTCATGATGTGGAAAGGACCATTTCCTGTGGTTGAAGTCTTCAGGTCAGATTACAGAATCAACATGAACGGTAAGAAAAATGTGTTTCATGCAAACATGCTGAAAAGGTACATTCGCCGTCCTGACTCTGCAGATATCATCAAATCTGATGTTGCCACAGGGAGTTCTTCTCTGACTGTTCAGATGGTACAAATAGTGGAACTCAGCAGATTGAGTGGTCCAGTATCCTTGGCCCTATGTATGAACCAAAGGTGTTTGAAGCATCACAAGCCACAGCTCTTCTTCCAGTTGAGGAATCTGATCCTCTTCCACTCCCTACGGTGATTGGAGGCAACTCAAAGAGTATCGATGATGTTGTTTTTGACGACATACACTCAGAAGACTCAATTGAAGAGTGTCTTTTTGTCATGTTCTTCTATTCTGACGACTGATCCTGGTTCTTTTACCAGAAACTTAGAACATGAAATTAGACTCCAACAGACTGAACCTGTTTTCAGGAAGCAGTATCCACTTCCCTTTGCTTCCAAAGAGATTCTGGAGAAGGAAGTTAGGTCAATGTTAGAGATGGGTGTCATAGAACCTTCTTCATCTCCATACTGTGCTCCTGTGGTTTTGGTGAAGAAAAAGGATGGGTCTACACGGGTTTGCATTGATTTTCGCGCTCTTAACATGGTAACGCTCTTCGATGCTGAGCCCATTCCAGATATTAATAATAATAATAATAATGGATACTTATATAGCACACTATCCAGAAATCTGCTCTAGGTGCTTTACAAAAACGCTTTTGATAACATAAAACATTATATCTATGTTACATACACACACCAAAATGTGACCACACACACACACACACGTTCGCACGTACGCGCACACACACACGCACGCACGCACACACACACACACACTGCATTACATTTTAACATACATGTGTATCTAACAGCTACCCTAACAAATACGCACACATAGGCAGGCACAAACTTACATAAACACACGCACACACAATACACATTCATATACATGCATGTAGTTGTGGACCTGCCACAATTGAACTTATTGCTGAGGGAAAAGGTGAGTTTTGAGACGAGATTTAAAAGATGCGAGGGAATCAGAGTGACGGAGGTTATCAGGGAGCTTGTTCCACGTCTTTGGCGATTGAAAAGAAAACGATCTGTGTCCATAGGTATTGACGAATTGTTCGTTCGCCTGGCTTCAGCAGTATACTTCACAAAGATAGACTTTGCCAAAGGTTATTGGCAAATCAGAGTGAAGGCAGAGGATAAGCCCAAGACAGCATTTCAGACTCCTTTGGGGTTATTCCAATGGACCAGGATGCCATTTGGTTTGGTTTCAGCCCCAGCGACATTTGCCAGAATGATGCAAATGTTGAACTTGGGAAGATTCAGTGCCATGAATTTTTTTGATGATGTCCTGGTGGATAGCGTCAACTGGTCCAGTCACCTTGATCATGTCAGAGGTGTTTTACAGACTCTGGAGAGGTTTGGTCTCACCGTCCAACCTTCAAAGGTATGTGCCAGATTTCAAGAACTAGAGTTCTTGGGTCACACTGTCGGAAAGGGTTGCTTGAGGCCAGGGGAAAGTGCAGAAGATTTTGCAGGTTTCTACACCAACTACAAAGAAACAGGTTCGATCGTTGCTTGGTTTATTGGGATATTATCGAAGATATGTTCCCAACTTCGCCGAGTTGACTGTGCCCATTTCAAATCTGCTGAAAGGGAAACGTGGAAAACAACTCATTTGGACTTCACAGTGTGCGCAGGCTTTGAGTCAGATCCAGTCACTGCTGTCTTCTGCACCGGTTCTCAGCCTACCTGACTTGTCGAGAACTTTTGTGGTTCAAACAGATGCCAGTTCTGTTGGCATTGGTGGTGTCCGGTTACAGGAGTATGATGGTACTCTGCACCATTTCTTTCGTTAGCAGGAAACTATTGGATTGGGAAACCCGCGCCGATACAGTACCATTGAGCGAGAGTGTCTTGCAGTTGTGTGGACGTTGTCAAAGCTGTCTCGCTATCTCCTTGGTCGGCCATTCCATTTACAGGTCAATCATGCTCCACTTCACTACTTGATGTCAGGGTTCCATACAAATAGCCGTGTCATGCGCTGGGCATTGTCCTTGCAAGAATTTCGTTTTGATATTCAAAGAGTGCAGGGAGAAAGTAATGTGTGGGCAGATCTGCTTTCTCGTTCAGTGGCAGACCAGTCGATCCCCTGAAATAGTGTTGCTACCCTAGTTGTTCAGAATGGCTATGTGCGTAACACACTTTAGAGGGTTTATGGATATATACGAAACAGGTGCGTGACTGTCGCAGTCTGCCTCTTCGGTCGCAGTATACTGTTGAGCCAATGGAGCAGAGACAAAGTGTTCAGTGTGAAGGGTGAAAGCTGACCGACTTGTCCACTGGTTGCTGTCTCCATCGATGTTTGAGTGTGGGTGAGTTGTTGTCAACAAGCGTCGTCTGCTTCCACTTGCAAGATTATTTGATTTATTTTGCTGTGAGTTTGGCATTTTCTGTTTAAAACTCCTTGTATATTTCCTGAAAAAAAAAAGAATACTTCGTTTCTTTTTTTTTTTTCACCCTGGGAAGAGGGGAATATGACAGAGTGAGTTTCGAATGCCGGTGGCCAGAGGAAGAACGAGAATTTTTTGTGTGTGTACATTTAGAATACCTGTATGAATGTGAAAATGTTTTTAACATGGTAAGTGTGGGTGAATCGTGAGCTGTGCATGTTCATGTGTGTGTGTATGTATATGTATGTGCTGTAACGTCAGTCTGAATGCATCAGAGCTTGAGTGATGTGTGTCTGTGTGCCTTGACTGTTCCGAACATCTGGTGGGAAAAAAATTAAGTTTTTATTTCATTGTTTATTCAATGATTGGTTGCTGGATTATTTTTATTTGGAATTCAACTTATGATTGAATAGTTTGAGAATTTAGTAGTTTTTGCTGTTGGTTTTGAAATGTTTGCTTTTTGATAAATTAATACTTTTTTGTGTAATTTATAAGATGTAGTGACTCATAAATGAATATTGTATTGCTAATTGGAAAATAGTATGAATGCATGTGAAAGAATAGCAAATATAAGAAAATAAAATAAGGGGACAGTAAATGAAGGGGGAACATTGAGGATTAGCTGGATGCTCATTCAGTGTGTCGGAAGGAATAATCAGTTTAAATGGAGTGTGCCAAGAGCTGAAACATGGAAAAAGTGTTGCCAGGGCTCCATGTTGACCGGCCACAGAGTGGAGGGACCTTGTGGAACTGGAATGTTCACTGAGGAGGAGGAGCCCGAGTTTCCCTCGAGTGAGTGGGGTGGACATCGACACTACTGTGAGTAAACTAACTGGCCGGCCTAGGACTGAGGCGATCCTGGGATAGGATCAAGTTGTGCACAGAGAGAACTGACTTGTGACAGTCAAGACATTTGTTCCTGTCTTTAAAAAAAAACAACATAATTAACTTGTTTCCAGGTGGAAGTGTGCATGAGTGAATAAAAAACATTTTCTTTTTTTTTTGTCTTAATAATTATATTTGGCTCAGGGGAAAATTCCTTGTGTCTGTTTTTCTGTTTCTGTTTACTGAGAGAGTGAGAGACTGAAGACTGAACTTGCTAAATATTTCTTCCCTTGTCTGTCTCCTCACCCATTTAGTAACATAGACATTTTGCCAATTAAGATACATAGACTGATATAGTGATAATTTCCCTTCATATGCGGATCATTTTTTACTCCAAATAATATATCCATATTTGATAGTTTTAACTTGACATTAACTGAGTAATGAAATGTCTCTTCAATAAAACTCCTAAGGTTATATAACAAATGGGCATTCACATAAAAAGTGTTCGGAGTAATCTACTTTGTCACAACAGTAAGCACACTTGTTGTTTTCTTTAATTTTCATTTTATTTAGAATCATATTTGTTGGCTAGATATTATTTTTATTATGAAGAATTTCCCAATGTAAAACTCTTAATCTGGTTTCCTTTGTGACTTTCTTTGCTCTTCCCCAAGCTGGTCTATCTATTTCAAAATTAAATTTTCTATGCCAAACTTTTTGTCACTTCTAAGTTCTAATGTTCTATAGCCAGTTCATTGATAAAGAATGAAAATAGTTGGGGACAACCTTGTTTGACTATGTGGGCATTGAAACAAATCAGTGTACATACCTCTAATGTGCACACATGTGATGTATGCAAGCACCAAGTTGCATACACTCCTAGGAGCCGCATACAGTCTGCCATATACAGGGATCGCGCTAGACTTTTTCAAAACGCGTGCAGCTTACGCAAAGTCGGCAAAAAAACGCGTAAGTTAGAGTCAGAATTGCGTCAGACCTATGACACTAAATCAAAGGTTTACTCACCTATTTTCGCCGCTCACGTCGGCGCTGAAATTCACCGCAAGCCCTGACAATCATATTGAGTCGATTCCATGACTGAGATAGTGGAAAACAAAAAAATGCTAGGGCCTAGGCTAGCCGAGTAACGTTCAGCAGTTAAACAAGGCTTAACTTTCCCACTACAGGGTCACGCCCTGTAATGACGCCACTCTGTTCCAAAACTCGTCAGCTAAGCAGTGTTGTGTGCGCGCGTACTCTGTTAATTGGCTGTAGCTGTTAAGAGTCACGTAGGCATCTCGCAGTGCTCCGCATGCACAGACACTTTGTCTTGTACCGTCTGATTCAGTATCGCAAACCTAGCTGCCAAGTCAGTCCTAAAATTGCATTGATACGGCTTGGAGTAAAAGTTGTTTTGCGTGAGCGCTGTGAAAATGCGTCAGCGAAAATCAAAATGCTATATATATATATATGTATGTAAGCAATTTGTCCACAGTATGTTTGACAGCAAGTTTTTATTGACTGAATCAAAAGCTCTGTGGAAATCTTACAGCCTGCTATAAAATTTCTGAGAAGACATTTTGTATCATGACATACAATGTAAAGATATGATCCAAGGTACTGTATCCTAAAATCCTACCTGTTCTTCAATGATCTTTTCTTCTCTTTCTGCCAACTGTGTTCAGTATGATGTTGTGTCCTTGTGAAAGGCACTTTACTTGTATTTTCCTCACTCCATGCAGGTGTGAATGGGTACATAACTTCAGCAGGGAGAGGCAAAATTGGTGGAGAGGATTGGATCCCACATACATGTGCCAAGCCATAGACACAGTGGATATGAAATCACTGATCTGATGGCCTTAAAAGGTGGCGGAATTGCACTCATTTTGTTAACCTCAGTATCCTGAGTCAATTTCACACTGTTTTGCTGACCACTTTTTCAACTTTCTGACATGAAATAGAAGGCATCATGCTGACCCATTTTCAGGGCAGACTAACAACTGTTGTTCGGGGATGATTTTTTTCCCTGTTCAGACAAGTAAGCAAACAATTTAATATCCTCTGTGCCCCAGCTACCCATCCACACACACACACACACACACACACACAGAGTAAACTAGAAGCATAATACAACTTAAAGACAAAAGGGGGTAAAAACATAAGAGAAAGACAGAAAGTAAATGGATTTATAACAAAAACATACTGGACCATTTCTTTGCCATCTTGAATGCATTGGCTGCCCTCACAAACAGTTCAGCTGCATCCTCCTGTTTGCTGGACCCCCCTCTGCAATCAACCAAGGTAATGTTTCCTTTGATTATTGGTATACTTGAGAATGTTAGTCTACAATTTAGAATAAATAAATGATAAAATTCAAGGCCAACTTGGAGTTACTTTGTCAATGGTTTGATGTGTGCACTTTCAGTTCCAATGAGGAGTGATCCAGTGTTCAGTAATGACCAGGGTTCAATGCCCCATTCTGTTATGGTGTTGTGTCAAGGAAGGCACTTTCACTTTATTCTGATTTCTCCACTCCACCCAGATGTGAATAGACTGGTTTGGCTTTGGTCAGAGAAGGTTATGTTGAAAGGAGATCATCAGATGATTGGCCCATGCCCTTCCTATGCCCAAACCCAGACAAGGAGACATTGAAAGTATGAATTCACTGCCACTGATAACATAAAAGGCTACAGTAGTACTGACCTTTAACCTTTAACCTAATTTATTACACTTCCATGCAAATCCTGTTCATGTTATCTGTCACATGTTATTGTATACACACACACGATCGGGGTTGTTGTTTTTTATTTTTTATGTTTTTTTTTTTTTTATCTTGTCTCTTACTGAACAGTAAAACTCAAAAACGAATGCATAATTCCCAAATCTGATGTTCTCTTCACGTGAACTAAAACTAGCAGGGAGGTTTCTTCTGGATCCACCCACTCTATACCTAAATTATTAAGTCCGCAACACGGCATCAGCCCATGAACCGTCGACAGGTGCTGTACGTAAAAGATATGTCTTTTAATTAGTATTGTGAATAATTATGGGCTCTCACACGCTGGTATTGGGAAAAATCACACCGATGTTAAAATAACATGACTAATATTGTACAGTTCATATGAAGTGGTTGGCCGCATAGTATAATTAATAATGTAAACAAACATCGTCTCTCACCCAAACACGGACCCGAAGAAACCTTTAGACGTTTTCATTTTCTTTTCAGCCTCTTGTAAAAGCTGCATTCCCTTCTGTTCGCTATCTGCCATAATTCCTGTTCGTTGAAGACCGGTAGAATGAAACAGTCAAAGGATCTAAGCTGGAGAAATAACAAGATGTCTGTCTCAGATGCGTCGCATTACCCATTCACAGCTGACACGGGGTCATCCTTCAACTTCCGCCCCCGTCTCGCCACCTCACGCATTAAGGGAGGAAACTGAAAAAAATTACCGATAAAAATCGATTTTCCGCTTTACATGTTACCTCCCCTAGACTGATCACACAGTCTTCAACGAGATGAAAGGAATAAAAGGCACAATGTAATATATATATATATGTGTGTGTGTGTGTGTGTGTGTGTGTGTGTGTGTGTGTGTGTGTGTGTGTGTTAAATGCTAGACTGACTGATTATATCAATGTAAACAATATAGCCTACTTTCAGGAGCCCAAGCAGGATTTAGACAGTCCCATTCTACATTAGATCAAATGTTTGTTTGAAATCACTAATTGATATTTTCTCCATGAAAAAGAAGAAACTTTACTGTGCTTTTGTTGATTTCCAGCATCTGGAAAAAATCTACTATCTGTCCTATCCCCAAGAAAAAGAACCCAGCCGCACTAAATGATTACCGTCCTGTTGCCCTGACTTCAGTAGTGATGAAATGCTTTGAAAAAATTATTCTCCGACATCTTCTTTCTTTCACTGAACAGCAGCTTGACTCTCTTCAGTTTGCTTATAAAGCACACAGAAGTACTGACGATGCTATCCTAACTCTCCTTCATAATGCTTTCCTTCATTTGAATAACACGGGATCTTTCGTTCGTATCCTTTTTGTTGACTTCTCTTCTGCTTTTAACACAATACAACCTCATCTCCTTGCCCTCAAACTGCTAGGCATGGATGTTGATCCGAAGCTTACTCTTTGGATAGTAAGTTTTCTTCTCAATAGAACTCAGTCCGTCCGCTTTCATTCTGCCCACTCTTCTCTAAAATCTACTTCTACTGGTGCACCCCAAGGTACAGTGCTGTCCCCTGTTCTTTTTACACTGTACACAAATGACTGCAGAGGCACGGAGGAAACTCCTGTCATAAAATATTCTGATGATTCAGCAATTGAAGATCTGTCCAACTCTGATGCTATTTATTTCAGTGAAATTAAAAAGTTCTGTTCCTGGATCTCAACGTATTGAAAACAAAAGAAATGTTAATAGATTTTCGGAAAGACCCCTTGCCTGTAGCTGACCTTGTTATTGATGGTCAAACAGTGGAGAGGGTCAATGAATATAGATATTTAGGGACCATCTTAGACAATAAGCTGTCTTTTGACAGAAATGTTAATTCCATTCATAAGAAATGTCAATCTAGAATTTTTTGTTTACAGAAGCTTAGAAATGTTGGTATAAATTCAAATATTCTTCAAAGTTATTATCGATGTTGTATCGAGTCCGTGCTTACAGTTTCATTTATGTGCTGGTATGGAAGTTTGGGAGTGAGGAGTAAGCGTGTTTTGAACGATGTCATGAGTGTGTGCAGTAAAATTGTGGGAGTGAAACAAGCTAGTATGCAAGAGCTGTATGAAAGTCGAGTGGTTAAAAAAAGCAGGCAGATAGCAACTGACGACACCCATATTTTAGCAAAGTATTATGAGCTGTTGCCATCAGGACGACGCTACAGAACTTTTAAGTTGAAATCCAGAGCTCTGAAGACTTTTATTCCACGTTCAATCCACCTTTTAAATTCTTGAGAACTCTGTGTGTGTGTGTGTGTGTGTGTGTGTGTGTGTGTGTGTGTGTGTGTGTGTGTGTGTGTGTGTGTGTGTGTGTGTGCGTGCGCGCGCGCGCGCGCGCGCGCACTCTCATGTGAGACGTGTGAAAGTCCGTGCATGATAGGCTGTACCTTGTTCTAGTTGTGGTGTGTGTGTGTGTGTGTGTGTGTGTGTGTGTGTGTGTGTGTGTGTGTGTGTGTGTGTGTGTGTGTTTACTGAGCTTAAAACGTGACAATTGGTTATAATGAATGTGCAATATGTAGGAAGAATAATGTGCAATATGCAGGATGAATGTACAATGAAAATGTCTAATGCTAACGTCCATATTCTAAATATATTTCTGTTTAATAATTACGATGTAATAATTAATTGCAATGTTTTTAAAAGTGAATATGTGAAATGCTTTTATTTCAGAACATATGTTTATTACTCTTGTTTAATCAAGTTATCCGCGTGTGTGGGGTGGGTGAGGGGGGGGGGGGCGGTGCGGGTGTGTGCTGATTATCTGGTTGTGGTTTTCCACAATTCATCTTTATTCTAATCTTATCTGTCTATTATAATCAATGTGCAGTATAGTAGGCTATGTTTATAATTATATTCAAATAATGTTTCTTAATTCTTTCTGTTTTTACATTAAGAATACTAGTTATTACCTGCAGTGTGTGGATGTATGTATGAAACGATGTATCTGATATCTTTTACATTTGTATCTTCGTAATATTTGTAGGGGCTGTTGTTGCTTTTACAGTTATGGTCCCCATGTTGTTTACTTGTCTATGTTGTGATAATGCACCTGGCCAAATTTCTCCAGTTGGAGATAATAAAGTTATTCTTATCTTATGTTATGTTATGTTATCTTATCTTATCTTAAAAAAGCCTTTGATTCAGTTTGGAGAAGTGGGTTATGGCAAAAACTTGTTTATGAAGGCGTGAATGGTAAAATTTTGCGTGTCATAATGAACATGTATGATAGAATTAAGTCATGTGTGTTTTTAAATGGTGAAAAATCTTATTTCTTTAGCATTTGTAAGGGTGTACGACAAGGAGAAAATCTCTCGCCTTTGCTTTTTTCTCTGTATCTCAATGATTTAGAGTTGTATTTGACTGAGCATCAGAGTCCATCTGTTGATCTTTTATTGAATGTTAACACTTCAGAGTTAGATAATTACATGCGATTATTTGTACTGTTGTATGCAGATGACACAATTTTACTTTCAGAGACGAAAGAAGGATTACAACAGTCCCTCACTGTTTTTCACAAATATTGTTTAAAATGGAAACTAGTGGTCAATGTAAAGAAAACTAAAGTGATGATATTTAATTCTACAAACAAGCTAAAGCCTGTTGTTTTTTTTTAGTTTGGTGATGCATGTTTGGATGTTGTCGATTCTTTTAAATATCTTGGTATCGAATTTAGTAGAAACGGAACCTTTTACAAAGCTAAAAAAAAAAGGATTTATGAACAGGACCAAAAAGCTATGTTTTCGTTACTTCAGTCAGCCAGAAATCAAGATTCACCTTTACATATCATTCTGGACATGTACCAGTCTATGATTGTTCCTATTTTGTTGTATGGTGCAGAAATATGGGGTTGTGAAACTGTAGATATACTTGAAAAATTAGAATTGAAATTTTTGAAACGCTTGTTCAAACTGAACAGAAATACAATGACCCAAATTGTTTATGGAGAAACTGGTATTTATCCAATTAGTGTGTTAGTGAAAATGAGATTAGTTCGATTTTGGACCAGCTTAGTGATATCAAACACAGAAAAATATTCTGGGAAAATATATTGATATTACTTGACTTATATCGAAATGGTATTTATTCTTCAAAATGGATGAGTTGTATCAGACAAATTTTAATAGAAGCAGGGTATGACTGTGTTTGGGATGCTCAATTCTTCTTGGAGAGGGAATCTTTCTGCAAGAATGTCAACATTGTTTTGAGAGATAGTTTTCAAAATCTATGGAGACATGCTCTAGAGGCGAGTAGTAAATGTTTGTTTTATCGAAATTTCAAAAGTGGATTTGGTAGAGAAAAATATATAAGTCAAATGCCTGATAATTACGTTATCAGCTTCATCAGATTTCGAAGTAGTAATCATAAGCTGGAAATAGAAACAGGGAGACACAAAGGCATACCACGAGAGTTACAGCTTTGTAAGGTTTGTAACATGTCTGTGATTGGTGATGAGTTTCATTTTATAATGGAATGTCCCAATTACGATCAGCTACGAAATACTGAGATATGTTCATAAAAAATATTTGTCTCCAAAATCGGGTTTTAATTTTTGTAATATGCTCAAAGGAGGCAAAACAGTCATTTTAGCTGTAAGTAAGATGATTAGATTTGCAAATGTTGCCTGGCTATACTTTTGGAGTTAAAAGACATTTGTGGTTTCTCAACTTTTATGTGACATTGTTGTGTATTTGGAAATGTTTGTTCTGGGCACGAAAATATTATTTTGCAGTAATCCTCCATACTCCAAAAGGAGTGAAAGGATAATTAAAACTTGAAAACTTGAAACTTGCGTGTTAAAGGGGTAGGGGGAGAGAAGAAGGAAGGAAGGGGCAGGATAACAGGCAGAGGATAGGTGCACAATCCGCTCTCTTCGTACCACAGCAGGGTCTTTTAGTAAGGTGAAATGAGGTGTTTGTTTCTCTTACTTTAAACAGCACTTTTTTTCTTCTTTTTTTTTTTTCTCAAGGCCTGACTAAGCGCGTTGGGTTACGCTGCTGGTCAGGCATCTGCTTGGCAGATGTGGTGTAGCGTATATGGATTTGTCCGAACGCAGTGACGCCTCCTTGAGCTACTGAAACTGAAACTAAACAGCACTCTGCAGCACATCCTAACTTAGCAGTTAGCAGCACATCCCAACTCAGCAGTTAGCAGCACACAGCCCCCATGGGGTTGAGGCAGGGGAATGTATAAGAAGAGAATGGTCCGAGGAGATACCATCTTTAATTATTAGTACTTCATGATAACTTGCTCCCTCTGCACTCGGCCAAGGGAAGGGGGGGGGAGGAAGAGAGGGTATGGGGAGGGGTGTTGGTGGGGATTGATGCCATGGAAGGGGAAGGGAGGAGAGTAGGAAGGTAGGAAGGAGGGGTCCATCAGTAAGCAGTGTGTCCTGGGAAAATCCCATGCTTCCACTATAGGCGCCTGACACAATATATATATATATATATATATATATATATATTCAAGCAGGACAGTGATGACTGTGTTTGGTTTTCACAAACAATGTATAGTAATGATTTCTTTTGCCGAAATATCACGCAAAGTGAAAGATGTACGTTCGGTCAAAGAGAAAATCGCTTGAAATGTCAGTTCTATATATAGGAGCATCAAATTTAACTTTTGTTAAGAAAAATACATCTCACAACTTCCAGATACACACACACACACACACACACACACACACACACACACACACACACACACACACACACACACACACACACACGTCCTTTGATAATGTTTCGTTGCAGTAATCATAGACTGCAGATCAAACAGGCGGAAAAGAAGTCGAGAACAGAAAATAGATTTGCAAGGGATGAAAAATGGGAACTGATGGGGATCGATGAATTTCATTCTGTTTGAGAAAGTCCTAAAAATATTGTAATTCGAAATAAATCTATATCACGTAGGTATGAATATCAATCGCGTTCACTGATTTAGTCAATGTTCGGTTTATGCAATTTATTTCGTGCTGGAAAGAAAACACAACTTAAGTAAATTCATAAAACTTGTAAAGGGTGTGTAACTTTTACATGATCTGGAAACATAGGTATACTTGTCTTTATGTTCAAGTATGGTTTATTTTGTTGCAAATCATGTGTGTGTGTGTGTGTGTGTGTGTGTGTGTGTGTGTGTGTGTGTGTGTGTGTGTGTGTGTGTTGTTTGTTTCAGTGACTCAGTGTTGTTGGACTGAAGTTGTGATTCAAAGGAGGAACTTTGTTGACAGTTTAGGTAGAGGGGAAGAGAAGAAGGGGTAGACAAAGGGGAAAAAGGTCTGACAACATTGAAGAGTGGACAGGGCTGACATTTGCACATGATCGTCCAAAATGGAGAAGGCTAGTGTTCACATCGCAGTGCCCTGACGGTTCCCCATGGGGCTCAGCTAATGAACCAAGACAAAGGCAAGCAAAGCACACATATCGGTGACCGAAGACATTTTGTGAGTGTCAATGGAAACATTTGAGTATTATCGTTTAGAAGAGGAGGGGAGGGTGATGAATGATTAGTTGGGGGAAACCGCATATCTATGGGGGAGGGGGGATGAAATTTGAACCGAATATCTGCGAAGCGGCCCTAAGTCTGAGAGAGTCCACTGAGTGACGATGCGTTAGAGTTGAATGAAAGCACCCATAAAAGTCTCTTTCCAGTATTTTACTCATTGCCTTCTTGTATGACAATGGGCAATATACTTTTATACTACCTGCATGATTCTTTGCTCCCCTTTTTGCTGCTGTCTGCTTGGTCAAAAGAAATCCAGCTTAGGATGACATTCAATAACAATCAACATTTGCACCTTTTATGAACAGGGAGTGTAATGAATACCCAATTTCAAACAATGAATCTTCTCTCTGATTATTGTGATTCAATGTGTGCGTAAACTTATTGTATTCTCCGCACCCCTGAAGGGCAAAAGGATTTAATTTCTTTGAACCATTGAATCATTTGTATTTGTATTTGTATTTATCACAACAGATTTCTCTGTGTGAAATTCGGGCTGCTCTGTCCAGGAAGAGCGCGTCGCTGCACTACAGCGCAACCCCCTTTTTTCTTTTTTCTTTTTTTGTGTGTGTGTATTTTTTCCTGCGTGCAGTTTTATTTGTTTTTCCTATCGAAGTACATTTTTCTACAGAATTTTGCCAGGAACAAGCCTTTTGTTGCCGTAGGTTCTTTTATGTGCGCTAAGTGCATGCTGCACACGGGACCTCGGTTTATCGTTTCATCCGAATGACTAACGTCCAGACCACCACTCAAGGTCTAGTGGAGGGTGAGAAAATATCGGTGACTGAGCCGTGATTCGAACCAGCGCGTTCAGATTCTCTCGCTTCCTACGCGGACGCGTTACCTCCAGGCCATCACTCTGGGCACTCATTATCATAATGATGACACATGATGGGATGAAATTCATCTCCAGTCACTGACACGTTACAATTAGGGCACAATCTTTTATCTCACGGTATATTATGGTAACGTCAATTTCAGTCTGTAGCTTCAGTTGCGAATGCTACAACGAAATTTAATGAGGGCATAATCATAAACGTCTGATAAACAAGATATGTATTTCTCAGGTTTAAAATGGGTTTCTCTCCCCCCCCCCCCCCCCCCGCCTCCCTTATATATATATATATATATATATATATATATATATATATATATATATATATAAGCATCTACTACATACAATAAATTAATTCCTCCAGTTAGTAACAAAAATGTTCAGTAAAGAATCTCGAATATGGCTACATGTTCTGTTAATATTTGAACAAAATTCCCTGTCCCACACAGACAGATCCGCATCTTGCAAGGATTTCCTGAATCTTGCTAACCCATACAGATTGGATGTGACCATTTGTATGTAAATTTCTCAATATTTGCAATTTGGTGAACCCTGAATGACAGTTCTAAGACCGGAAAACTGGTGCATAAATTAAATCCCAAAACGAGTCATTCGGACATTAACTAGAACAGACAAAGGACATCTGTTTCGCCATAAACTAAGCAATTCAAAGTATTACGCTTTAAACGAAAAATATACTTTTAAATTTTCAGTTGAAATTAAAATTTTATCATTGAGAGTCAAGTTTTCGCAAACCCAAATTTCACAACCATACAATAAAACTTGCACAACCATTTTATTAAACAAATGTAATGTTACATGAATAGGTAATAAAGTCTTTTTTCTTTGTTGTTCGTATTAGGCCTACATGGCTTTAGTGGCCTTGTCATAATGCAGATTTCTTGCATTTTGCAAAGCTGCCCTTTTTAAAACATTTAAAACTATTAACAAATTAAAGAGCTTCTCCTCTATATCTGAAAATATATTTAAATCTGGTACGTCCAAATATGATGATTTTTGTTTTTGTTGGGTTTACTATAATTAATTTTCAATTTGCAACAATACGCATGTAATTTGTTTAAAGCATTCTACAAACCTTTATTCGTGTCTGAAAACAAAATTGTATCATCTGCATACAATAAAATGAAAAGTTTTACCTAACTGGTGAACATGTCTCCCTCATGCGAAAATTTAATATTCATATATTGACACGTCGGACTTCTGACACGTTGGACTATCGGACTGCACCTGTGGTTATCTATAATACATTCTTCTAAATCATTTCAAAACACTGAGAACAATACATGAGACATGTTATCACCTTGTCGAACACCAGTGAAGCTTTTAGAAAATTCTGAAAATTCAATACACATTCATGATCACACGCAATGTATTTCCATTCACGTTCTGCTTTAAAAGTTAAAGTCACATAGCACTTTTCGCATATTGAGTCGAAAGCTTTCATCTTGTCAATGAAACCGGCTTGACACCTCCCCCCTCCCACCCCGCCCCCCCTCCCCCCTCCCCCACGAGGAGAAGAAGTTCAAGAAATATATTTGTCAGCAAGATGGTAGGCAAAATGGCAGAGCGGAGACTTCAAAACTGACCTCGAGAATCCACGTGAAAGACAAATAAGGGCAGTTATTAAATACAACTGAACGAACGAACGAACGAAATTTTATTTTACGAGGGTAAAGGAGTAAGCACAAAGTAATTGTTTACATCCAGCCCTCTAGGCATAAGTAATAATTGGAAAAAAAGCAACAAAGCAACAAACAAAAAAAACAACAAAAAAAGCGAGAGTCAACTCACAACACCAACGTCAAAATTGCATAAGCATGTGCAAACATAAACATAGAACTTATGTACAATACAATATTGCGATGGATGAATAACAACGAGGACAATAGGGTAGGGGCGTGGTGGAGAGCGGAAGGAAGAATGGACAAGGGGAAGAGTAAAGAAGGCAGGGGAGGCTGACAACAGACAGATATAGTGACAGTGACAGTGGAGAGACATAGAGACTGACAGGGGAGGAGAGAGGCGTATATATATTGACAATCTATACATTTTGTTTGTTTGTTTATAATTGATATGTGTCACATAATCACATGTTTTTCAATAAATGTGCACGATATATGTTTTTAAAGTTAGGGATGCTTTTCACAGTGATTACATTGAGGCAGGATAATAATTCATTCCATAAACAGCCCCCTGAATAAGACAGACTAGATTTAAAAAGATCGATCCTTGGAAGTGGTACCATAACTTTATGAAGATGACGATGAGTGTTAGTTACAAACTTATTCTTCAGTGAGGGGGGAGCAAATCCAGACATGATTTTGAACATAAATAGACCTTTGTTAAATAGGAGTTTTGTTTTCAGTGGGAGGATATCGAGAGCTTTATAATCAGATACAGTCAATGATGAAGATTTTAAAAGAATCAATTTTACAGCTCTTCTATGCAGACTCAATAGAGGTTTTATAATACTGTCACTCGCCGAATCTCACACTGTCGAAGCATAGTTAATGTGTGATTCTATATAAGCACTGACAAATAGTTTTCGGCAGTGAAGATCCAAAAAGTGTTTAATTCTAGACAGTTGATAGATATATATTTTTTTTTTATACCTGTTTGCATAACAGAGAAATATGATGTGACCATGACAAATTATTATCGATAGTGATGCCAAGGATTTTATGGTGGTCAACTTCTTCAATCTTGTCACCTTTGATGAAAATAGGCGAACAGTTTATGGACATATTTTGACGTTTTTGTCTTGTGATTATTAGGAATTTTGTTTTTTTAGGATGGAGACACATGTGGTTTAGTTCGGACCATTCAATCAATTGGTCAATACTTTCCTGAAGAGAAAGAGATACGATATATAGGTTAGTATGACTAGTATGAATGGTGGTGTCATCAGCAAACATTTCACATGGTGTCTTGATAGATAAGGGTAGGTCATTAATATATGCAGAAAATAAGATAGGTCCCAAAACAGAACCTTGAGGTACACCATAGTTAATTGGTAATAACATTGATTTTGAACCATTTGTGGACACAAGTTGTTTTCTTTCAGAGAGAAAAGATGAGATAAGTTCTAATGTATTCAAAGACAAACCATAAATCTTTAGTTTTTTCAGGAGGAGAGAATGATCAATCACATCAAAAGCCTTCATAAAGTCGACAACAAGAGCTCCAGTAATTTCGTTATTATTAATGTTAGTAAGCCATTGAGAGTTTTAATATTTTTCCGTCTATGCCATCAAGACCTCTTGTACTAATTTGTTTTAAATGGATCAGAGCATTATAAACTTCATGTACACATATCAAAGGAATATCTAATGTGGATGAAATATTTTTTGATTGACAGAATTTTAACAGAGCATCTAAAGAGTTAAGGTTTGTCTGATTTTATAATTGAAGTAGCTATGTTACAGAAATGTGAGTTAAGTCTATCTGTGGATATGTCTGTGAGTGATGTAATTTGTGTGGCTCTATTCTTATTTTAGAACTGATTTATGGCTTTCCACAAAGACTTACTATCAGACTTAGAAGTGATCAGCTTTTGAAAATATTTCTTTTTCGCTAAACGTTTCAGGTTATTTACTGCATTTCTTTGCTTTTGAAAATCTTCTCGGGTTCCAGTTGATAAAAGAAAATCTCTGAAATCGATGGCGTCTTCTATGTCTCCCGTTATCCAAGGCTTTTTCAGACTGGTTTTTACACGTTTAGTTTTGAATGGGGCGTGTTTGTTGTGAATGTTGAGGAAATTATGATACCATATTTCAAACGCTTCATCTGGGTCAGTAAACTGATAAACGAGAGACATAGGAGAGTTCATCAGGTCCATCAAGAATGAATCTGGGTCAAATTTTGAATAACTTCTGTATGTGATAACTTTATGACAGTTTTTTGGTATCTTGATACCTTTTTTTGGACCATGTGATACAAACTGGAAAGTGGTCGCTACAGCCAAAGGTTGGAGAGCATATTTCAGAAATAGTCTTTGTGGAAGTTGTGTATATGTGGTCGATGAGTGTTTTTGAAGTGCGAGTGATTCGTGCTGAACCAAGACAAGAGAAAGAGCGCTGATCTTGGGATTTTGTTTTATGTGGAATTGTCAGCACTCTGGAATCAGCTGTCGAGCATAAAGTTCCAGAAGTGTGTGTGTGTGTGTGTGTGTGTGTGTGTGTGTGTGTGTGTTACGATCAGCACTAAAAACTCAATTCTAACTGGAGGAATGCATGACATAAGAAAATGGTCAGAAGCTATGGGCGTTCCAGACTGTTTCTGGTCTTCGCCAGTCAGCTGCCGGATCATCTGAGGTCCAGTGCGACAATGTCAGTGCCATTTGATAAAGCCGGTTAAAATGTTAAAGGTCCCATAGCCATTTAGGGTCATCGGGACAGTGAATACACACATATCCGCCGAGTCCTGGGCTTGGCAATAGGAATGCGGGGCCCAATCAGCTATTTTAACTGTCCCCAACCTGTCAGTACCCATTCACACCTGGGTGGAGAGAGGAAAATCGGCGTAAAACGCCTTTCCCAGGGGCACAACGCCATGCTGAATGGAGCCTGGAACCCTGATCACTGGTGAACACTGGATCACAAGTCCAACGCCAAACCCTTTCTGTCACGATGGCCCCTGGCCGCCAGGTGTTAACCGAATGGTGTAACCTAATACACCAAGAGAACGAACTGTTTTCACTAACCAACAGTGCACGAACAAGGATATCAGACTTTTATTTGATTTCGCGTGGGACAAAGCGGTGTGCTTGACAAAGCCTCACGTCACAGGAAAAATTAAACCCTTGCATTCGCCTGAAACATGATTGCGTCAGTTCCTTTCTGTTGACACAATCACGGGCAAGCAGGCGTTCTTCTTGTCAGGCGACATGCGTCATTAAGCAAGTTATTGCGACACGATTCGCTGAAAAAACTCGTTCATTCTCTCCGCACGAAAGACAAAAATGGCGATGACGATAGCGTTTCACTGCTGTTTACATCATTAGAATGTTACAAGCGGTAGATTCTCACACTGAAGAAGAGGTGGATGAAGATAATGCCGCATTTTGAACGACGGTGGCTATAGACTGGGCCATTCATTGATTCACACACCCAATGGACATGGATGGATGTGTGGGGTCAGTGCTCTACATAATCTGA
This sequence comes from Babylonia areolata, assembly GCF_041734735.1. NCBI lineage: Eukaryota > Metazoa > Mollusca > Gastropoda > Neogastropoda > Buccinidae > Babylonia > Babylonia areolata. The sequence goes on from NC_134879.1 coordinate 8,337,787, forward strand.
GCGTCCACTGCGCCCTGCACACTTTTGTTGTTGTTGTTGTTGTTGTTGTTTTCTTCCCTTGGGATTGACCGGTGTTGTAAGTACAGTGATCCTACGAGTAGCTTATTTTTACCACGGGCAGTCCGGCTATCGTGTTGCAACCATATTTACCCCAGCTAGATTTTTACGCTGGACAGTGTCACAGGCCTACAACTCGGGGTAGCGTTCTGAATGACAAACTGATGGTTAGTGTGGTGGCCTGGGTCAGATTGCTGTCTGCTGAAACAGCACTTGTCCTCTTTTTGTCGTCTCCTTTGAGACTTGAAAACAATTCTTTCTGTTATGTTACATGCCCGCTTTAGATGCTAGAAATGTTAAAGGTCCCATTTCCTTTTACGGCCATCAGGGCAATGAATTCATCATATCCACTGTGTCTGGGGCTCTTTTACGACCATCAGGGCAATGAATTCATATCCACTGTGTCTGGGGCTCTTTTACGACCATCAGGGCAATGAATTCATATCCACTGTGTCTGGGGCTCACAGCATGGGTTCCAGTACTCTTCTTCCGCCATCTTAACCTTCCCCATCGGAAATCAGGTTCCCGTTCACACCTGGGTGCAGTGTGGAAAATCGGAGTAAGGTGCCTTTCCCAAGGACACAGCACCACGCCGAAACGGGGCCTCGAACCCTGATCACTGGTGAACACTGAACCCTGATCACTGGTGAACACTGAATCCTGATCACTGGTGAACACTGAACCCTGATCACTGGTGAACACTGAATCCAGACACTGAGGCCAACGGCTAAACCGCCATTTTGACACCGCAGAAAATCTGACATCGTTTGTTTTTTTAACCAACCGTTTCAGTTACTTATTATTTTTGAATAATTTACTTTCGCAAAAGTTACCGTGCCTATTACATTGGAAATGAAATTATTATGTCAACAGAACGATTTTTTGTGCGTGCACATGTTTGTTGTGCATGACATGTCGTACTTGAATGCATGTGTATCTATGTTTGCATAATTTGTATTGTGTATCTATGTTTGCATAATTTGTATTGTAAACTCCCGAGCTCCCTCTGTGAGAGATGTAAGCGTCAGTGTGCTTTATCATTATTATTGTTGTTGTTGTCAGTAGTAGTAGTAGTAGTAGTAGTAGTAGTAGTTAAGTGAATGTAATTTCTTTTATCAGTCGCTGCTTAAGACATCACCTTTGTTGTCAAAATATCTTCAAAGATAATGAAAAGCCAGGGGGAAAGAGGGCAAAATACTCTTGGTGTAGAATTCAGATTATCAACGGAGTGAACTTCCCTTGGATAGTTGTTTAAAGCAGTTGCTTGGTCCTGAAAATCGGTTCCAAACAAATCTGCATACAATTTTGATTTTTTAAAATAGGGTGTGATCTTTTTGAAATAGTCGAATGCCAACATATAAACATGGCCGCGTCCTGGTATGGTGTTGTGTCCGTGGTCAAGGCACCATACTCTGATTTACCTCACTCCACGTCAGTGTTCGTGGGCACCGGACTTCGACTGGAGAAGGTAAAAACGTCGGAAGGAGAGATTCGGTCCCGCTTTCCTGGGCCGGGCCCAAGGCACACCAGATAGAATTTCATTACCCCGACGGCTGCAAAAGGCTATAGAACATTATACCAGGACACACACATACAGACGATCACCTTTCTCCCTTCCTTTGAGTACGAGAATACTAATGAGAGAACTGGTCGATCTGAACCTATCAAAATTAAAAGCCTGAACGAAAATATAAGTAAATGGTGCAATGCAGCCCAGCTTGTTTGAAGGATTTTTATTCACGAAAGTGACCGAATCATCCACTCCCACCTGTCTCTTCACCCCTTTCCACCTGTCCCCCAGCCACACAGGTACACCTCCACACCTCCCACTGCTTTCTTCCCACTTTCCTAATTGAACCAAGAGAGGAAAGGCACTCTACAGTGGCTCCCCACTGAAGCGAGATTAAATACAAAGTTGCGTGACTCTGCTATTCTGCTTTCCACTCCGCAGGACCTTCATATCTTTCTGACCTTATCAGTGTTTACACTCCCGCAAGAAATCTCCGCTCTTCCTCTGACTGTTACCTTTTGAACTTCCTCGTGTCAGTACAAGAACCTATGGTGAACGTTTTTCCTTCTTTGCTGCCCCTCATATCTCGAACAACCTTCCTCATCATATCCGTGCATCTGATTCTATCTTTGCTTTTCGATCATCACTAAAAACTCATCAGTTTCTTTTTAAAAACCTATCTATAAGCACTCTCAGCTTCCTTGTTCTCCAACACTACCCATGTCAGCTCACTTAGGATGTATGAAGAGTGGGAAAGGGAGAGAGTGTGTGTGGAGGGGGTGTGTGAGAAAGAGTGGTCATGAATGATTTATGTAACTTGTAATATTTTCTTTCATGTAAAGCGCCCTGGACTCTTACAGAGAAAGGGCACCATAAAAATGTACATTACCATTATTATTATTATCATTATTTTAATAGAAACTTAAATGTCCTCGAATGAGCCTGCAACTGAATACTATTTAGAACACTATATGATTAGGTGGAGTTTTTTTCGTGAAAAAATTGGGTCATCAACTTTGAGAGACATTCATCATTCCTGATGATCATTGGATTCTCTCATCTACAGACGTGTCAGTGCATCTAGAATGTGTGTCTGTCTGTGTATCTGTCTCTGTGTTTGTATGATTGTGCGTCAGTGATATACCTGTTGCTTTATTTTACGCCTTTTTTGTTTTAGTTTATGAAAGTACGCGTTCAAAATCAAAAGAAGAATCTGTGCATAACTTCAAAATGAATATAGATATAGAATCATAAGCGGGATTGTTTCTTATGATTCTGTGAAGACGAAGAATTAAAAGGGATTTGTTTTCAGAAAGAAAAAGGAGGACGTGAGTACTGCAAGGTCCCAGGCACGCAGCCAGCTTGCCCTCCTCACTGGTCGGACCTCCGTCAGCTGTCCCCGCTCCCTGGTAGGACCACCCAGACTGGTATGGGGTCTAAACCACGTGCAGGTGCAGCCCACTATAAGTACCCCCTGCATGTACCCTGTACAAGTACCCCCTACAAGTACCACTACAAGTACCCTCTACAAGTACCCTTACAAGTACCCCCTACAAGTACCCTTACAAGTACCCCTACAAGTACCACTACAAGTACCCTACAAGTACCCCTACAGGTACCCTCTACAAGTACCCTACAAGTACCCCTACAAGTACCCTCTACAAATAACCCCAACTAGTACCCCGACAAATACCCCCCACAAGTACCCCTACAAGTACCTCTACAAGTACCCACTGCAAGTTCCCCTATAAGTACCCATACATGTACCCGTACAGGTACCAGTACAAGTACCCCACTACAAGTACCCTTACAAGTACCCCTACTACAAGTACCCACTACAAGTAGCCCCACTACAAGTATCCGTACTACAAGTACACACACACACACGTGTACCCCTACAAGTACCTGCAATTCAAGTACCCCACTACAAGTTCCCAACTACAAATACCCCAACAACAAGTCCCCCAACAAGTTCTCCACTACAAATACCCCAACAACAGGTACCCCTACAAGTTCCCCACTACTACAAATACCCCAACCACATGTACCCCCTTCCACAGTTAGGTGCAACACTCTTCAAGTACCGGTCTTCCCGTGTGACCTTCCCGGACACCAAGACAAGACAAGACAAGACAAGACGTGTTTATTCCAGGACACCCTGTGGTGGGTACATGAAGAGGTGATACATTTCATGTAACCAACATGATTTGAAGTAGCATGTGAAACATGCTCGGCATTGTGCTCGCAATCAACTACAATGGTCATACCAACTGATCTTACCGCACCCCACTTCCTCTCTGTTACGATCACTTACCGGACGGGGTTCACGCAATTAAAAACCCTCGAGTGCCGTACAAGGTATTACGTACGTGCAGTGTGACGTCACTGATGACGTCATTAGAAAAACGGAAATAACTCTGGAAGGCTGAAAATTCACACAGTTTATCTAGGGTGGTATATCTCCAGATCATTTTCTCAGTTTTACGCTTATTGTTTTTGGATGCTATTTTATGACTGGTGACACCACTTTCTACTGTTTTTCCCCTGGCACTGAAGGGGTTTTGAATAAAACCAAGGGAGAAAAACAATAAAATAAACGTGCCCCCGTCTTTGACCACCTGCAAACAGGTGCCCGAAGGATTACCACCTTGCCATGTTGAGGGCGGGGAGGTGGAGGGGGGGACTGTGCCTCGGGGGCCCACAAAGCTGTCTAACTCCTCTCAGCGTATGGTTTGGTTTGGTTTGTGCTCAGTACAACGTTAGTTTAAAATCATAATTTTGAAAAGCGCCGGGCTGTTGTGTATTGTGTACCGTTCTGGCGATGAACGCAGATTTTAAACAGGAAGTTGCCAAATGAATTTTTTAATCGCAGATTTAGTTGCCAAATTTTCTTTAATCCTAGGGATGTCGGGTGCTTTTAAGGGAGAAATTTCCTCTTTTCTATCGCTCACTTTGTTTCTGGTCTTTCCCTTTTCTCTCTGCCACCTCTTCCGTTATTTTCTGCCTTGCTGGTCCATCCACCTTTCTGTTTTAGTGAAAGCCTTGTTGTGTTTTGTCTTTTTTTGACTCGATAATTGGGCAATCTTACTGGGTGTTTTTAGTTGTTGTTTTTGCGCCAAGGATGTGTGAGATGCCTGTTGGCAATATTTGTATGCCTTTTATTCTGTTAGCTTTGGATAACTGGTTTCGTTCAGATTACTGTTTTTTATCCTCTGTCGAAAATTTGACGAAATGGTCATATTTCAGTTGCGTGTATCAGCTTTATTTGGATGAGTATGAATGTGCTTGTGCGTGATTTTAGTTTCCGTGTTTGTTGTTGTTTGTTGGTTTGCTTTCGTTGTTGTTGTATCGGGTAGTTTTGTTGTTGTTGTTGTTTTCAGATTCTAGTGGATTGATATTGACAGTTGTTCAGCCCTGCTGTGGCCCTGTGTGGTCAGCTGAGCTGAAAGCAACAAAGGGAGACAAGAAGCGGATTGGTCAGGAGAGCTGTGAATGCTGTATGCAAGATGTGTGGAGTGTTGCCTTGTGGTAACGCGTCCGCATAGGAAGCGAGAATCTGAGCGCACTGGTTTGAATCCCACAGTCGCCAGTACTTTCTCACCCTCCACTAGATCTTGAGTGGTAATCTGGACGCTAGTCATTCGGATGAGACGATAAACCGAGGTAAGTTGTGCAGCATGCACACAGGCACGTAAAAGAACCCACGGCAAAAAAAAAGGAGGTTGTTCCTGGGAAAATTCTGTAGAAAAATCGACTTCGATAGGAAAACGAATAAAATTGCAGGCAGGAAAAAATACAAGAAAAAAATGTGGCGCTCTCAGTGTAGCTACGGGCTCTGCGTAGGGAGAGCAGCCTGAATTTCACACAGAAAGACTTGTGACAAAAGAGTAATGTAATAATGATAATGATAATTAGTCTTGTTTTCAGATAACTAACAGAACATTTTTTTAAAGAAACGTTAGAAGTGTCGAACATTGCAGAAAATTGTAGAAAAAGAAATTTGACGAAGAATGCGATAGAAAAATTAATGGATAAAGTTATGACTCGAAGTGTGTGTGTGTGTGTGTGTGTGTGTGTGTGTGTGTGTGTGTGTGCATGAAAGCCCGTTTTTTAACTTGCAATTGACAGTTCAAGGCTATTCAAGGTGTGTTGAGGAGAAAGAAAGAGCTCTGGTGCTGTTAATAAGCTTGCTCCCACCCATTAACCCCGTGACTGCTGACCTTGTGACATGAAACCAGTATGGCATGAATTTGACGTACAGTTACTGGTTTTTGTGAACTCATGAAGGGTGTAACTGATTCAACTGAACAAAAGTAATACAATCCCAGGAGGAAGAAACCAAGAAAAAACAGAAGTAAAGAAATGTGACTGTAAGATCAATCTGACCTCAGTTAGACAACAGCCCTCACTGACAAACACACTCGTCTACAGCAGTCAAGAGGTTAAGACGTCACCCTGCCCCAGTTGTTTAGTTAACCCTAAGGAAATCGTTCTACCTTTTCCAGTGGACAAAGAGTGACAGGACGAAGACTGGGTGTCATAACTGCCTTAATAAACAGGTCGTGTTGTGCACTGGTTTAACACACACACACACACACACACACACACACACACACACACACACACACACAGAGATTCCGGTTTTGCGTTTGGGTTTGAATGTAATTTCAGTCCTCGTGTTTGGGCTTTTGGTCACATTCAATCGGTGCGATGACTTCTTTCAAAACTTCACCAAAATTACAACAAAACACAAAATACAACAAAACAGGCGAAAAAAAACAACTCGATTCTAACTTGACTCTGAACTCCAATGTTTTACTGAGGGTAAAAGGGTAAGCTGCAGGCTTCTTTTCACCACACCATCACAAAAAGCAGCCAGTCAGAACAAACTGAAGCGGACAGAAAAAGGGGGACAGGAGGGGGGAGAAGGAGGGGAGAAATACCAAAGTTTTTTTGTTTTGTTTTTTAACGAAAAAAGAGAGTTGACAGTTGACGTTTTTATTACCTTCAGCAAAGTAAACCATGGGTGCTACTTATTTGGACTAGATGATAAACCGAGGTCCCGTGTGCAAAATGCACTTAGAACACGTAAAAGACCCCACGGCGACAAAAGGGTTGTCCCTGGGAAAATATAGGGAAAAATCCACTTTAGCAGCATAATAAACGCACTTGTAGACAGAAAGAAAAGAAGGAAAATATAGAATATGGGTAGCGCTACTGCGATAACGCGCTGCCCTCAGGAACAGCAACCCGAATTTCACACAAAGAAATATGTTGTGACAATACAATACAATACAATACAATGCAATACAATACAATACAATGCTACCGACACATCTGTGAGGCACAATATGTCAGTATGACTGCTGCATAACACTCGACAAGAGCTCCCTTCACAGTGATACTACCTGTGACATTGTCACAAGGGTTTTGAAAAAAGAAACCCACTCAAACAAATGAACACAACAATAATAACAATAGCGACAATGATAATAATGATAGTAGATATTACTCATATGGCGCAAACTCCCCATATTATGGGCTCAAACGCTGTACATGAAACAACACATATACAATAGTGCATAATAACATACCTCTGCACATGAAAAAACAACAACACATGTTTGTGCATCTATACACCAAGACAATATAACAATAACAACAATGACTATCTATAGTGTGACCTCCTTTGCACAGGCCCCCTGATCACTGACTAACATCAATGCGGGGAACATTGTTACAAAACCACACAGGACACTGTCAACAACACTTGCAAGCAGTACAAATGGAACACACACTCACACACACGAGAGAGAGAGAGAGAGTTTTTTCGAAACGAAACGAATTTTTATTTCACGAGGGTAGTGGAGTAAGCGCAGCTGCTTTTTTCCATCGAACCCTCAAGGGCCAAAGAGAGAGAGATAGGGGGAGGGGGGGGGGGGAGCCCAACAAGCCAGCACGTCAGTCCCAAGTGGGTGTGCCGGCCGTTCTTCAGCATGAACTACCTTCCCGCCCTCTGGAAATTTTGTGCCAGAAATTTCCTGTTTTCTAATGCTCTCTTTCTTTCTGTTTCTTTCTTCTTCTTTTTTCTCTCTTTCTTTCTTTTTTCTGTTTTTCTTTCACTATTCACTGATGTTTCTGCCTTCCCAATACATTTCCCCCTTTGTCTTCTTTGCAAGTCTTAACACTTTTTCTCTCTCTTTAATACGGAAGCATGCCTATGTTCCCCCAGGTTTAAGTTCCCCCAGGTCTATATTTTCTCAAGTCTATATCTATTCCCAAAAAACATTTTGGTAGGTCTGTGTTCCCCCAGGTCTATCTTCCCACTGGTTTATCTCCCCCCGGGTCTATCTTCTATCTTCCCACTGGTTTATCTCCCCCCAGGTCTATCTTCCCACTGGTCTATCTCCCCCCAGGTCTATCTTCCCACTGGTTTATCATCCCCCAGGTCTATCTTCCCACTGGTCTATCTCCCCCCACGTCTATCTTCCCCCAGGTCTATCTTCCCACTGGTCTATTTCCCCCCAGGTCTATCTTCCCCCAGGTCTATCTTCCCACTGGTCTATCTCCCCCCAGGTCTCTCTTTCTCCAGGTCTATCTTCCCACTGGTCTATCTTCCCACTGGTCTATCTCCCCCCAGGTCTATCTTCCCCCAGGTCTATCTTCCCACTGGTCTATCTCCCCCAGGTCTATCTCCCCCCAGGTCTATCTTCCCCCTGGTCTATCTTCCCCCAGGTCTATCTTCCCACTGGTCTATCTCCCCCAGGTCTATCTTCCCCCAGGTCTATCTTCCCACTGGTCTATCTTCCCCCAGGTCTATCTTCCCACTGGTCTATCTCCCCCCAGGTCTATCTTCCTCCAGGTCTATCTTCCCACTGGTCTATCTTCCCCCAGGTCTATCTTCCCACTGGTCTATCTCCCCCCAAGTCTATCTTCCCACTGGTCTATCTTCCCCCAGGTCTATCTTCCTCCAGGTCTATCTTCCCACCGGTTCATCTCCCCCCAGGTCTATCTTCCTCCAGGTCTATCTTCCCACTGGTTTATCTCCCCCCAGGTCTATCTTCCTCCAGGTCTATCTTCCCCCAGGTCTGTCTTCCTCCAGGTCTATCTTCCCCCTGGTCTCTCTTCCCTCCAGGTCTATCTTCCCCCAGGTTCTATCTTCCCATGGTTTATCTCCCCCCAGGTCTATCTTCCTCCAGGTCTATCTTCCCACAGGTCTGTCTTCCTCCCAGGTCTATCTTCCCCACTGGTCTCTTTCCTCCAGGTCTATCTTCCCCCAGGTCTATCTTACCACTGGTCTATCTCCCCCCAGGTCTATCTTCCTCCAGGTCTATCTTCCCCCAGGTCTGTCTTCCTCCAGGTCTATCTTCCCACTGGTCTCTCTTCCTCCAGGTCTATCTTCCCCCAGGTCTATCTTCCCACTGGTTTATCTCCCCCCAGGTCTATCTTCCTCCAGGTCTATCTTCCCCCAGGTCTGTCTTCCTCCAGGTCTATCTTCCCACTGGTCTCTCTTCCTCCAGGTCTATCTTCCCCCAGGACTATCTTCCCACTGGTCTATCTCCCCCCAGGACTATCTTCCCACTGGTCTATCTCCCCCCAGGACTATCTTCCCCCAGGTCTATCTTCCCACTGGTTTATCTCCCCCCAGGTCTATCTTCCCACTGGTCTATCTCCCCCCAGGTCTATCTCCCCACTGGTCTATCTCCCCCCAGGACTATCTTCCCCCAGGTCAATCTTCCCACTGGTCTATCTTCCCACTGGTCTATCTCCCCCCAGGTCTATCTTCCCCCAGGTCTATCTTCCCACTGGTCTATCTTCCCCGAGGTCTATCTTCCCCCAGGTCTATTTTCCAACGGGTCGGTGGTGGTCAATGATCAGCGATTGTCAGTAGTGATCAGTGGTGGTCAGTGGTCCAAAAGAAAATGAAAAAGCACTAATATTGCACAAGATAGTACTCATAATGCGGAAAGATGTGCACATTGTTAGGTAGTGGTCAGTACTGGTCAGTGAGTTGTCAGTACTGGTCAGTGAATAGTCAAACAAGGACAATAAGTCTTAATATTGCATAATCATTAAAATGTTGCATTCTGAAAACATTTCGGCAGTGGTCAGCAGTAGTCAGTACTGGTCAGTTATTTGGCAAAATTTATCAAAAAGTCCCAAAACTGCATAACATCACACACACACAAATCTGAACGGTTATAAAGTGGTTAGTTGTGGTCAGCAGTGGTCAGTTTCCGATCAGAAACCTACAAGACGTCATGATAGTACACAGACGTGACAAAACAATGAAATCTGAAGACTTTTATGTAGTGGTCAGCTCTGGTAAGCAGTAACAAGTAATGATCAGTAATGACCAACAGTTATCAATAGTGGTCAGCTACTGGTCAAATCCTGCCAACATTCCAATACTGCATAACCGTCACAAAGTGATGCAAGCTGAACTCTGAATCAGTCAACAGTGATCTGACATAATATTGCGCAAAAGCAACTACGCAATCTGAGCACATTTGGGTTGTGATCAGTAGTGGACACATCGGTACTCGACCTGTGGGGACATTGCCCAAGGGGAATATAGACCTGGGGGAACATAAACCTGGAAGAACAAAGACCCAGAAAACGAGAGTTTAAGGGAACGTAGACCTGCGGGAATACAGGCCTTTGAGAACTTAAAAACCTGGGTGAAAGAAAATTGGAGGGAACATAGACCTGGGGAACATACACCTGAGGGAACATACACCTGAGGGAACACAGGGCTGACCCCTTTTCAGCTGTCTATGACGTATACTACCATCTGTGCTTTTTGCTCTGGCGATCACGATCCGGTGCTGTGAACACTGTGGTGGCAGTAGCTGTCAGTCCAACAGTGCTGGTTGCCTTTGTGGCCTGTTGTGTGTTTTTGTGGGGCTTGGCTTTGAAGCATTTCCCCACATTAAATTTGACGATTTTTTTTTTTAATCTGGTGGTGATTAATTGAGCGAAAAGGACTGATGTCTTCAGCACTGCCTGGTCATATTTCAACTGAGGAGTTGATCTCTCTCTCTCTCTCTCTCTCTCTCTCTCTCTTATATGCACACACATACGCATCCACACATATAAACTCTCTCTCTCTCTCTCTCTCTCTCTCTCTCTCTCTCTTCCATCCCCACTCATGATCATACGTTTTGTGTGTCTCACAGAAACGTTCGTTTTCTGCACGGAACGGTAAAGTGAACAAGAGGAAAATCGTTTAGTTGTCATGAGGAAAAGGTTTCAGTGCTAAAGTATACGAGGGCAGGTTCATGTGCGCGCGCGCGCGTTGTGCGTGTGTGTGTGTGTGTGTGTGTGTGTCAGTGTGTGTGTGTGTGTGAAGATGTGTGTCCTGTTTGTGGGTCAAGAATAGAGTTTGCTGTATGTTTGTTGTTGTTTTGTTGTTGTCATAAATAATTGATACTTCGTTTACTGTACTGTTTCGCTGGTTTACTTGTTAAATAATGATTATTAAAAAAAAGACAATTATAATGTAATTTATATTGTGTCTTTCCCTGCTCAGTTATGCTGCACAGTAGATAAAAACCGATGTGCATACAATGAGGAAACCGCGCAATCTGAACATGTGATGGAAAGTTGAAGCTGTGTGCTTGGATTTTTTAAATTTTGTAAGTAATCTCTTTTCTTTCCGCCTGCACACACCTCTTCCTTCTCAGCAGCAGAAGGAAGTGGGAAGGAAATGGGGTGACTTTTTTCACCAACACCTCAGGGAAAAAAAATACCATGTAGGCTAAAAATACTTTCCATAAAATACTCTCCTCGCTGCTTGCTTGCTTGCTTTAAAAAAAAAAAATCTTTTATTTATTTATTTATTTTTAGTTCTTCTCTACCAGAACAAGCCGTGTGTGGGTGGGTGGTTTGATTTGAGCGACCCTGGTGGTCTGGTGGGGTGGTGGATGTGGGATGGAGAGGGGTGTGAGGGGTCGTACCGTACCCGACAAGTCTCTGCACGCACAGCAGCAGCCCGGAGGGGAGGGCGTGCCGTGAGAAATGTCTCACCTGGCCCACTCTGCCCGGCCGGCCGGTGTCGCCGGGAAAAAACCATACAGCGGGAAATGATACACTGTGGCGTGTTCTTGTCCCAGGAGAAAAACACTCTTTCAGTGTCAGTCATTTCATCTGCTTCCATAGAATTACAATGCTACACAAAACAACTTGCACTCACAATGTTTTCTAGTCAACACACAAGTTGAAAAGAACGACATTTCGACTCATATTAATTCGAAATGTACTGCAGAACTCTCTCTCAGTTGCCCTGTCCTGCATGACTTAAGAACTAAGCACATACCAACTAAATTTTATAAATTTCCCAGTCAGCTTTGATTAGCGTTACTTAAGGTTCTAAACGCGAGCAGACCATTCGCAATTTGTCTGTCTGTTTAAAGCATTCAGACTGCGATCGACACCAATGTTTTAGAATTGTGAACAAAGTACTTTACTTGTTGACATGACCGCGTATTATTTGTTGTTGTTTTTTTTTGTTTTGTTTTTTTGTATGTTGATGTGTTTGCACCCCTTCATGAGGGGTAATGGCCTATACTGAACTGAATAAATTATCCGTATCTCTGTGAGTATGTGCGCGCGAAGGTGGTCCTTTTTATTTCAAATATATTTCAGTGGTTTGCATTTACTAAACTATCTTTCGCTTTATTGTACTGTTGATGTATTTGTCAATTTTATTTGTTTCATTGTTCTGTTTCATTTCATGACAATGTTTCACACAAACATGGGTAGAATCTCATGGCCTGACCAGTGTGGGGTTTATGGGACGGTCAGGCATCTGGTCCTTTTTACCGTACAGAAATGTCAGTAACGTCAGTGGTTACTGCAGTGTCACATGACTGACTGGTTGACTGATTGACTCATATGGATACTTACATAGCGCCTATCTTCGGTCAGAGACCAAACTCCAAGCGCATCACACACACACACACACACACACACACACACACACACACACACAAACGGAGTCATGTGCACAACCTGCCTACCTAGGAAGCCCGACTGAGAGCTGCCTTCAGGCGCTCGTCATTGGTTTCCTGTGTCATTGGGCCAAGCTTCAGTCACCTGCACGCCCATTCATGTGTGTTGGGGTGGCTTCTGCCACAAATTTTGCCAGGGACAAATCAATGGAAAATCAATCAACGTCGAACAGCAAATGATCACGACGTATTATTAGCTCTTTCTCTCCATCCCCCCCCCCGCTCCCCCCCCCCCCCTCTCTCTCTCCCTTTGACAGCAAAGTAACAGTACTACTACGAACGGGGCGGGTCCGAGTCACCTATTCCCGTTTCGTCTGCTGTTTGATCACACCGCCACGGCTCCACTGCCTCCTGTTTGACACCGTCCTGTTTCGCCTTCCCGCCATTCCGTTTCGACCATACAGTGACAGCGTCGGTCTCTCTCAAATACACACACGCATGCATACGGACACAGACAGAAACAAAAACACATCACATAACTTTAGAGACATATGCTGCCGACGGTCATACCGATGTACATGAATTGGATAACGAGTGCGCGCGTGTGTGAATTATGTGTGCGTGCGTGTGTGTATGAGTCTGTGTGATAGCAAAATGAAAATATAGGTGAATCAGGATGGGGAACAGACAAATCAGAGAACTGGCGAATCGGGATGACTCCAGTCAGTCCTCCGTTCTGTTCCGTGAAGACACTGACGGGGAGGGAAGAGAGGACAGCAAGTCCCCCCCCTCATCCCCACTCACCCCCCCCTCTCCCCGTTACATCCCCCGCCACTCACTGGCAGTGCATGACCCTCTGTCCTGTGACCAGACCCACTGACCACCCCCACCCCCATATATATATATATGAACTCACCTCAGCAAGCCGATCAAAGGTGTCAGCCACTGAACCGGAAGTCGACACTCCAACTCTGTGATAACAGTCTCCTCCAGCGCTTGGAAACACACACTGTAGCATGACGTCATATGACGACTGTTTGTGAGACATTAGTGTCCATATTGTGATGAGTATGACAGACACTCCACCCCCACCCCGCCGACAGACTGCCACATCCACCCCTCACCCCCACCCTGTCCCTCATGCTCCATCACACACTTCCAAACTCAGCCACCCACCCACCCACCCCAACTGAGGCACCGAGATCTGCAGTGCCGAGGACACTGCCCCACCTGAAGTAATGAGAGGTGTTTACAATGTAGATGTACCCCGTCCCTACCCCTCCCCCCCCCCAGCCCCCTCCACCACCACCCACCCACCCCCACACACACAGAAGTCGGGAAACAAGATTACTGGGGATGGGGGAGACGCGGGTGGGGGGAGGGGGTAAGAGGTAGAGGGGATCGAGGAAGAGGGTGTGGATGGGATTGGCGTGAAGATGGGGGGTGTCGGTGGGTGTTGAAGAGAGAGAGATAGATAGACAGACAGACAGACATAGAGAGAGAGAGAGAGAGAGAGAGAGAGAGATCTATCCGTCATGACTGCACCACAAAGCAAACCCCGGACTCCACTGATTAACTCGGAATAACCCACACGATCCAGCAAGCAGTTGGAGGAAAAAAGCCACATACGTCTGTTTCTTTCACCTGTACTGGTCGCTGCAGGAAGGGGTAATGGCGGCACGGCACCGTCAGTTCTCTGGCCAAAACCCACGTCTGCCGATCCAGCCTGTGATCCAGACAGTCAGTCCTGTATCTAATCTCCCCCCGCTTCTGTGTGTCCTCAACTGACAGCCCGCCCGGCTGATATCTCTCCTGCCATGAAGAGGGGAGAGCAGTGTGTGTCTGTGTGTGTGTGTCTGTCTGTGTGTGTCTGTCTGTGTGTGTCTGTGTCTGTCTCTGTGTGTGTGTTTGTGTGTGTGTCTGTGTGTGTGTGTCTACGTCTGTGTGTGTCTGTCTGTGTGTGTCTGTGTCTGTCTCTGTGTGTGTGTGTGTGTGTGTGTGTGTGTGTCTGTGTCTGTGTGTGTCTGTGTCTGTGTGTGTGTGGTGGATGGGGTAGAATTTGTTTCTTACCTGCCGTCTTGTGGCAAAGCTGTGTTGCCAAGATGCTGTGATGAAGTCAGTGGGGAGACTGATAACAGGGAAGTGGAGATGGGGATGGATGGATGGGCGTGGGGGGCAGACTGTAGTTGCTGTTAGTTCTGTTTGCCTCCGCAACAACCAGCTGAGCCACCGGGGACATCAGCCTTTCGATTCCAGCTCGTCGTCTTGTAAGAGGCAAGTAAGTGACAAGCTCTTTCCTGCTGCTGCACTTCGCTGCGTCAGGCAGTTCTCCGCGTTCACAAAGAGTCAGAACGGGGATGGAAAACCAGCAACAACAAAGCATTTGTGTTTCTTCTGCTTGTGGTTGGTTGTTAAAGAGTTAATTAATATTCCTACAACAACGAAGCTGCTTGCTGAAAAAAAAAGAAAAAAGAAGTCAATCTTTCCACACCTCGAAGCTGCGTCGTTATTGAAAGTTATGAAGTTGATGAAGAAACTTGAGAAGATTTGTGTGATGCTGTTGTGTATGAGCGGCGAATAAACACAGCCACACTGAACAACAGCCAAACACCTGAATGAACGGCTGAAGGCTATAAAATCTATTTGTGGCGGTGAGCCGGTCCCTCCTTCTCCCTCCCCCTCCCGCTCGTCTTTTTGCTGTTTGTTCACTGAAATAAAATTCTAAAAGCGAAGGTCTCCGGTGAAGCCCACATTGACGCTGTTGGCTCAGTCAGTCCCCACTCCACACCTCCGTCCGTCCACTCCCCGAAGGCAGGCCACGTTCTTCCTTCAACCTGCCCCAGTATACTGGGAGACCAACCCTACCTGAGAAACCCATCTTTTGAGCAAACGGAAAGAGTTTGTTATTTGTCGTCCCCCACCCAACCCCCCACCATGCGTAGTGAGTGAGTGTGTGTGTGTGTCACCGGCAGTGCTGTACAGCCAGACTGGTGGTGGCCGCGCCGCCTTTGGGACGAAGGAAAACTAAGTGCTCTGCGGTGCAGCGTCGTCATTTGGGTTCTGGCCTTACCTGAGTGAATGTACTGCGCTGCTCCAACTTGTTTCTCTCAGCGCTGCCCGTCCTTTCCATTTCCAAACGGCGAGAAAATCAGCAGCGACTTTCATGTGTTGGTGGTGGTGGTGGTGATAGTATTCTTCAGTCTGTGTCCGTGGTGACGAGATTGATGGTGATGATCAGTTATCTGGATGGCGGCTCCTGGTCCTGGGATATTGACCGTGTTGAATGGATGAACATCTGACCGCTGAAACTACCTACATCCACGTGCAGTGTGTGTGTGGTTATCAGCTCCCTTCAGTTCGTGGCCCATGTACATTTTTTTTTAATTTGTCTTAAAAAAATTAATCTGTGTTCTGGGATGTCTGTGTGGGTGTGGATTAGACTTGGGATGAAAATGAAAACAAAATAATACAATAAAAATGCACTGTGTGGAAACGTAACCTTTTTTTGTTTTGTTTTTTACTCAAATAAGACATAAATAAATATTTAAAAAGAATTATTTTAGAATTGAAAGAAGTGGAATTTTACTGTGTATGTGGAGCCCTGAGTGTTTTCTGAAAGATGCGAACTCCAGCAAATGAACAACGCGCTCTTGAAATCAGCGACGTGTGATTCAGCCTGTCATCCACCCAAACTTCAGAGTCCACACAGCTGAGAACAGACTGACAACCTGGAGCAGAATTCACACAAACAGTAATGATACAGCATGAAGCTCTGCTGCTGCACGGGAAAAGAAAAGACTGACTGCATGTTGTGTGACAACGATCTTGTGATCACAGGCTGTTGGTGATACACCCCTCCCCCCGCCCCCAGTGACAACGATCTTGTGATCACAGGCTGTTGGTGATACACCCCTCCCCCCGCCCCCAGTGACAACGATCTTGTGATCACAGGCTGTTGGTGATACACCCCTCCCCCCGCCCCCAGTGACAACGATCTTGTGATCACAGGCTGTTGGTGATACACCCCTCCCCCCGCCCCCAGTGACAACGATCTTGTGATCACAGGCTGTTGGTGATACACCCCTCCCCCCCGCCCCCAGTGACAACGATCTTGTGATCACAGGCTGTTGGTGATACACCCCTCCCCCCGCCCCCAGTGACAACGATCTTGTGATCACAGGCTGTTGGTGATACACCCCTCCCCCCGCCCCCAGTGACAACGATCTTGTGATCACAGGCTGTTGGTGATACACCCCTCCCCCCGCCCCCAGTGACAACGATCTTGTGATCACAGGCTGTTGGTGATACACCCCTCCCCCCGCCCCCAGTGACAACGATCTTGTGATCACAGTGCTGTTGATGACACACCCCTCCCCCCGCCCCCAGTGACAACGATATTGTGATCACAGTGCTGGTGATGATACACCCCTTCCCCCGCCCCCAGTGACAACCGGATATAGTGATCACAGTGCTGGTGATGATACACTAGAAATCCTTTGGCAAATAATCTCTCATTAGCAAAATCGATAGCAAAAGACAATTGTGAGAACGAACTGATGACAAACCTCCCTTCCCAAGGCAACCAAACTCTCCTGAACAATAGCGATTGGAAAAGAAAGACAAGTCAGTGAAAATGATAGTGTGACCAACCACTGTTGATCATAAAAATAATCAACCAAAGGCAGCCAGTCTCTCGTCAGCAGAAATCGATTGCCAGAGAAAGACCAGTAGTTGTGTGAGAACGGATCTTGTGATGGCAGGCTGTTGATGACAAAAATACCCCTACCCCCACCCTCCCCAAGGCAAGCAATCTGTGGTTGGCCAAAGCGATTGACCACCAACACGTGTACATTCCCAGACCGGTGTGACCGTGAGGCTGGTCTGTCCAGTTAGTTCAAAGGTGTGTGCAGCAATCCTTTTTTTTTTTAATTAAAAAAATATTTTAGAACTCTATGACCGCCTGAAGAATAAAGTGCGACTGTTCCCAAAACAGCGGTGTAGTGTACAAGCAAGCAGCTCTAACAGAAATCTTTATTCTTTATATTTCTAGAGCTTTTATAGTGACCGGCCAGCCGGCTGGACAGCAAGCGAGTGACTGCCCACTGTAACAGCGACTGCTGATGATGCTGATGCTGATGAAGCACAGCGTAGGAGGGAGGAAAAGGCAGACCCCCCAACCCCAATCCTACCCCCACCCCCACCCCCACAAGGAGCCCAAGACATCACGTCAGTGGCGGGGTGACGACAGTGATGAGGGGGGGAGGGTCATGGTGACACGGGGACGGAGCCCCCACCTCTCCCTCCTCACCCTCATCATGCTGGTCCTCATCCTCCCCGGGGGTGTGCAGCCCTGTGTGCGGGCCGTGCAGGAAGGGGCCGGGGGGTGCCCGGGGGGGAGGCCCCCCTCTCCCCCCAACAGCGGGTGCTGCCCCGCGGGGCCGGGGGAGGAGTGCGAGGGGGAGACGGAGGTGGGGTGCGACACTGAACTGGGCTTCCGGTGTGTGGTGGTGGGGGAAGTGGACAGGGCGGAGGATGGTGGTGACGTCAACAACAACAACGTCACAACCACCGCGCCACAACAGACAGGAATCTGTACAGGTGAGTGTTGGCACGTGTGGGGGAGGGGGGGAGGGTTGGATTGGAGAAATGAAGATTGGATTGGGGAAGGGAGGTGATGAGGGTGCTCAGTTATCCCCCCCTCCTCCTCCTCTTTCTTTTTCTTCTCTCTCTCTGTTTCGCTCTCTTTCTCTGTCTGCCTGTCTCTCAGTCTCCACCTCCCTCTGTCTCTGTGTGGTTGTGTATCTGTCTGTCTGTCTGTCTACCTCTGTGTGTGTGTGTGTGTGTGTGTGTGTGTGTGTGTGTGTGTGTGTGTGTGTTCTCTGTTCCTCAGATGTGTCTGTGTGAGTGTTCATCTGAGCATGTATTTCATCATCGGCATTCAATGCCATATCATACACTATCTAATGTGTGCTGTTTAAATGTGACGATTTGAAACACACTGTGTCAGCAGTGATAACTGGAACAAATAGAAGAAGAAGAAAAAGAGAACAAATGAAGAAAGAAAAAAAACCAAACAAACACGAAGACGAAGAAAAACTATGCTGTCTTTGCTTTCAGCTACAGCGGGATGAATTCAGACTCAATCCTAACACACCGTGTATGACATGTAAGTACGCATGCAAACACACGCACAGACGCACGCACACACACACGCACGCGCGCGTGCGCTCGCACACACACACACACATGTACATCCACACACACACACACACGTGCGCGCGCGCGCACTCTCTCCCTCCCATTTTTCTTCAGTCTTTGACCTTGCGGGCTGGATGTAAAAAAGCAGCTATGTTTTCTCCACTTCCCCCGTGATATAAAAATTCGTTTCGTTTCGTTTCCCTCCTTCCCTCTCTCTCTCTCTCTTTCTTCTTCTCGGCTATTTCTTTTCTCCTTCAAAAATTCTTTCTTCACTTCTCCTTTCCCTCTTTTTTCTATTTTTTCTTCTCCCTTTTTTGTTTTGGAGGGCTGGATATTTACTGAATCTATTGCCCTCAGAAAAAAATGTATTCGTTCATTCATTCACACACACACACACACACACACACACACACACACACACACACACACACACACACACACACACACACACACACAGCGATACATTTTTTTCACGATGATTAGCCTTGAGTACCGTGACTGTAACTTGAGTGTGCGTCGGCATAAAACATGTCCATATGTACAATACTTTTACTGACCCATTTGCATATTGCTACGTGTCTCTCCCTAAAGAGGTACTTTTTGCACGGATAGCAAAGAAAAGGCATATCGTGTGTGAATGTCCAATGCATTTGCTTCTTCAGTTGGTAACGATCTCAGATTATACTGCTATGCAGTTCCTGAATGAAATCAATGTTTATTTCAGTTTTACTTGATTTAAATTTGTCGTGGACTTGAAACAGACGTGGGTAAATTGGTCTTTTTACTTTTCAACATTTTTCCCCCAC